>NC_091083.1:19393939-19696969 GCF_032405125.1 Capricornis sumatraensis
GGTCCTCCACTCTGATGTCCTTTACATCAGGAAGGATGTCTCCTTCCTCCCATCTTAAGAAAAAGGCCAACCGTCACCCATCTTACTACGGCGCAGAGCCCCAAAGGGTAAAACGTGGGAGGTGGGGACAAAGAAAATTCAACAGCTCCTCTGATCAAGACACAGGTAACATGAGCCCATTCAACTCATTAAGATATGAGTTTTTAATAAAATTTTACTTTATAGTGAATAATTATCAAGATTTATCAGGTTTGTTGTTTCAACCAACTGCATTAGAATAAAACTCTGGGAGGAAAGTGGAATGAATGTATATTTCAGGGGGGAATAAAGGATAGTACCTAGAATCTCTAGCAACCAAGGAATAGCCTTTCAATTTTTTTAGATGGATGGAATTGGGTATCAAACCACTGCGATATTTAAACCCTGCTGGATAAACTTACAAGAGGCATCTAACAGTTTTCAGCTACTTAATATGTTTCCTTATCGGCCCTCTAGCACGAAGAACTGGTTTACTCACAGTCTTTTAATCATTGGTTCATGCTTAGCCCAGTTTTATTTATTCACTTAATGCCACAAAGCAACCATCAAAACAAAAACTAGGACCTTAATAATCTACATGTAACCTGCAGTTCCTCCAACCACCAATTCATTCCCCCCTACTTTCAACTCAAAGTAAGAATCATCCTGAATCCAGTAGCTATCATTCCACTGGTTTCCTTTATATGTTATTACACATACACAAAACCCTGTTTGTTCCTATTTGGTTGCTCTGAACCTTATAAAAAGGGCATCATATTTTATGTGATGTTTTGGGAATTAGATATTTTTTCTTTAAAGTTAATTCTATTACATTCTAGACCAGTGAATCTCAATCTTCAATACACACTGTAATTACCTGGGAAATTTTTTAAAGTATGATGTCTAGGTCCATCCACAGGGATTTTGACCTCACTATCCTGGGGTGCAGCCTGGGCACCATAAACATTAACAGCTCCCCCAAATGATAACATTCAGTCAAGGTTAAGAACCAGTGTAGAACCACTCTAGAAGAATGACACAGGAAAAGCTAACTATATGTGAATAAGCAAGCATGAAAAGTACCGAATGTCATGAATGCCCTATCACCACTTTTATACATACATGAGGGGAAGCGAGAGTTGGATGTATGAAGAAAAACATCAAAATGATACCAATGATTTTTCCTCTGGTGGCATTATAAATAAATTTTTAGTCTTCTTTGGCTAGACTTTTCCACAGAGAACACATTTTACTACTTTTTTTTTTAAGGAATTATACTTTGCTTTTTTTTTTTTTTTAAATAATCTGCATCATCTCACCAAAAGAGATATATATATATAGAAAACAATTAACTATAGGAAAAGAGGCTCAACATCTGGTCATTAGAGAATTTCAGATTAAGACAATGAGATATCAATACACATCTATCAGAATGGCTAAACTCCAACACTCTGACAGCATCAGAGTGCTGATGATCAAACGCTGGCAAGGATGTGGAGCAACAGGAACTCTCATAAACTGCTGATGGGAATGCAAAATAGCACAGTCACTCTGGAAGACAATCTGGCAGTTTCTCACAAGACTAAATATGCTAATATACTATGCTCATATGATCTACCAATTGTGCTCCTTAGTATTTACCCAAATGAGTGCAATACTTACATTCACATAAAAACCTTTATATTTATAATTGACAAACACCTGGAAGCAACCAAAACATTCTTCAGTAGGTGAATTCTGAATAAACAAACTGTGATACATCCAGGCAATGGAATATTATTCAGCAATAAAAGGAAATGAGCTATCAAGCATAACAAGACATAGAGGAATCTTCAATGCATATTGTTAAGTCAAAGAAGTCAATCTGAAATAAGCTACACAGTACATGATTCCAACCATTTGACATTCTGGAAAAGGCAAAAAAAACTATAGAGACAATAAAATGATCAGCAGTTGCCAAGAATTTGGGAAGAAGGAAGAAAGAATCAATACGTGGATTTTTAGGGCAGTGCAACTACTCTGTATACTACTGTCATGACAGAAACATGTCATTATACATTTGTCAAGACTCATAGAGCAAATGACTCAAAGAGGGAACCCTAAAGTAAACTATGGACTTTAGTTAACAATATTGCTTCAATATTGGCTCATCAATTGCAATAAATGTACCACACTGGTGTAAGATGTTAGCAACAGCAGTATAATGGAACTCTTGGTACTTTCCACTCAAATTTTCTATAAACCTAAACTTTTCTGGAAAAAAAAAAAACTCTTTATAAAAAATTACAAAGGAATTAATCTATGTTTAATATATATTTAATCTGCATCCCACTCTTCAGACTTTAATGCAAAGATAAATCCAAAGAGTACAGAGTTTAACAGCAGAGAAACTGCTTAACACAAAAATCTGAACTGCCTATATACATGAGACCCACGTGGCCTAGAGGACAAGGAATATTATAATTACCTTTGTGATTTTAATCATCTGCATCATCTCACCAAAAGATAGATAGACAGACAGATATAGAAAACAAGTAACTATAGGAAAAGAGGCTCAACATCTGGTCATTAGAGAATTTCAAATTAAGACAAACACTGTAAGCTACTGTAAGCTGCCTACAAACACTTGTAAGCTACTTCTTTTTTAACAGAAAAACTCTTCCTTCAATCTTGGATCCTACATTTGAATTTCTATAGGCCAAAACCTCTAAAACCACTAACTTTTGGCCAAGCCTCAACACTGCTGATTTACTTTTCCTTCCCATCACTTCCAAATCCAGCATCGCCAGAGCAGAACCAAGGGAGAAAACCCAAGAGCAAATGAGAAAGATGATGAGAGAGAGAGAAACCCAGCAGGCTGGAGAGACAGCACTCTCCATCTGCTTCTATGTGGACATTTCAACTGTGCCATTTTCCTTTCTCCAAAGGAGAATACAAGGCAAAAATCAACTTCTTTCAGATGAAAGGGGATCACGAACAGGAACTGTGTAACAAATGATGTAAAGAAAAAACAGTCTGGCAGAGGAAACTAATCTTTTCCCACCATATCTCGTTCAACAAAACAACAAAAGAAACAGGAAGAGAGAAAGAATAAGATTGAATTTGATCTCATTTGTACATTCTTTCTCACGTTCATTTAATAAAACCATGAACAAGTTCACTGAAGCATCTTTCGTGGCCCTAAGTGAAAATATAAGAGAATCATATATTCTAAAGCAGAATTATAGCACTATCCATAACAAATACTGTTACAGATACTTCAAACCAACTCCTTAGAATATTAAAGAACCACAAACACTAATTTAACAAAGTCTCTGCTTTTTTCAATTTACATCTTTAATAGTTTTTATTTCAAAAAGAATACATGCTTATTGTAGGGAAAAACTATCCAAAAATAAGTCAAAAGAAAATAAAAATCTTTCTCAGGCCCACTATATAGAGATAAGCACTGCTAACAACCTTTTAGACTTTTCATGTACTTTCTGCTTGCTGATTTAGCAAAAATGAGGTAACAGTATGCATACTCTTTTGGAACTAATTTGTATTTTCACATTTCTGACTATTTCATCAACATCTTTTTCATAAAATAAACACAGACAAGGCTATTTGCTCTGTGCTCTGTCAACAAAATTTTTTTATCAAATAAATAACAGCCCAGCATCTTTTCATTCTTGGCAAAGATTCAGATTCTTTTTCTACCCAATTTTCAGAAAACTTCTTTGGTTTTCCTGGAAATATATTTCAGAATTAAACTACTGTCATTCTTTTTTCAGAACATGTAGATAAATGAGAAGAAAAACTGTGACAGGCTACCCTTCTCATGACAAAAATAATCTGTAATTATTCAAGATGTCAGTCAGCCTGCAGATAGAAAAACACTACTGAATATTAAGCTATAAACCCACCTCTGACTGGTCTCCTCTTGGATTAATAAACCAGTTAATATACTTCACTTTCTTGTCATTCTACCTTAAGGATGACATATAATCACTTTGCTCTAGAATTTTGAAAACCAATCTCTACAAACTCATCAATATAGAATACAATATATATTGTTTATAAAATATAAAAGTTGCACATTCTTTCTATACCTAAAACTATACTATTTTCTGTCCAGTGTCCCTAACAATTCATAATGAGCATTTAAAAGTTAACATTGCCAAAAGCTCCTATCTTGACAGATTTTCTTCACAGGTATAAAGGTAAATGTCCTGATACTGTAGGGTGTGGAAGGAGCCACAGAACATGTGTTTATGGATGATAACATTATCCTTCTTTCACATAATCTCCAAGAATATTAGATATAGTAACTGCTTATGAATGAAGTACCTGTATTAATATAATCAAGCTAGTGATTCTTTCAAAACTAGTTTTAAAAAATATTTTACCAAAGGGCAATCCATTTTACTTATAAAAAGCAACCAAGAAACTTTTCAACTCTGTAGCTCAGTGGAAACTGTCATAAATATGCACAAAATATGCTTTACAAACAAGGGAAATATAGACATATTATCCCAATATAACTTCACAAATTCTTGACATACTGTCTGTATACCATAAGTGCATATAAAAGGCAATAAAATCTTATTAATCCATACAAAATATTAAGCACTCAGGACGTATGCACAACACCTAGCAGGCATCGAGGAGATAACAACATCAACTGCTAGTTATTACAGGGGTGATCGACCTTCCACACTTCCTTTCTTCCAAGAGAAACTGGCATTAAGTAATTATACAATTAATTATTGAATGACAACTGAATTGACTACTGTGAATAATTACTAGATGACTGAGCATGTGTCCTTAAGTGGAAAAAGTGTGAATTAAAGGCCATACCTAGTACATTATAACTGAACATATTCCAATTTCTGAGTTACCACATATCAAATTTTTAAAGTAAGCTTCCTTCTATGCAGAAATGACCTCTCTTCTGACTTTCCCCAAGCTACATATAGATGAATGCAGATATGGAAAGAAAAGAGGCTTGCTAGTCATAATAAGGAAACTTAAATATGACTTTATTTTCAAAATCAAGAATTCAAAGAAAACACAACATCCAGGCAATCTGACCTACTCCAGATACTAACAAAACTATAAAATAACATTAGTAGTTTTTAAAAATTCATTACCATTAAGAAAACACATATAAAAAATCATTTACGTCTATGTTTATCCCTTAAATCACAACTCAATTTAGAATAAATCATAATTCATCACATTTAGCATCAAATATTTGTATGTGGATATACATATACATATATGTAACATACAAATAAGAAGACATAGGTATTTCTAGAGAGTTCACAAAAGCGCTTGTGTATATAAACATAGCAGTCCCTTCAACATTCAAAAAGATCTTTCCAGTTTCCTCAATGTAAAATCTGCAATCACCATAGCACATTAACCACCAGGTGAGTCCCTGACAGAAGAGTACATTAAGCAAAAATGATCCTATCATTCTCTGCTCGTCCTCTCTCTGAAACCTTCTTCTTCCTCTGCCTTTTCTGTATACTGTGAGTTCTCTCTCTGATCACTGCAAAATGATGCATGTCCCAAAAGAAACAAATAAAGCTCCAATAAACATACAGAAACTGTACTGTTCCATAATAAATTTTTGGAGACACAAAAGCATTATCCAAGGTTAAAAATCTGTGATTTTTCAGGAAGAATTCTGGAAGACTATTTTAGAAGGATATGATACAACAGAAAGTGTAAATAGTGAGCACATGAAAAAAGATATCCTAACCTGATACACCACCTCAACACCATTACGATGGCTGCTGTCCAAAAAACAGAAAATAACAAGTGTTGGCAAGGATGTGGAGAAACTGGAATTCCTGTACAATTCAAAATGGTGTAGCCACTATGAAAAACAGTATGGCAATCTCTAAAAAAATTAAACATAGAATTGCCATGTTATACATCGATTCCATTTCTGGGCATGTACTCAACAGGAAGCAGGATCTCAGAGGGATATTTGTAGACCTAGGTTCACAACAGTGTTGTTATTCACAGAAACCAAAAGGTGGAAGCAAACCAAGTATCCATCAACAGAAGAACAGATAAACAAAGTGTAAGCCATACAGTGGAATATTATTCAGCCTTAAAAAGTAATGGAATTCTGATACATGCTACAGCAAGGATGAACTTTGAGGACAGTATGCTAATCGAAATAAGCCAGTCACAAAAAGACAGATACTATTTGCTCCCTCATACAAGAGGTACCCAGAGCAGTCATAGTCATAGAGACAGTAGAATGGTGGTTGATCGGGAGAGGGGAACATGAAGCTGTTTAATGAATACAGAGTTTCAGTTTTGCAAGACACAGAGTTCTGGAGATTGGTTGCACTATAATGTGAATATACTCAACACTATGCTAGCAAAGTAATGCTCAAAATTCTCCAAGCTAGGCTTCAACAGTACCTGAATCAAGAAATTCCAGATGTTCAAGCTGAATTTAGAAAAGGCAGAGGAACCAGAGATCAAATTGCCAACATCCATTGGATCATTGAAAACTCAAGAGGTTCCAGAAAAACATCTACTTCTGCTTTATTGACCACGCCAAAGCCTTTGGCTATGTGGATTACAACAAACTGGAAAATTCTTAGAGAGATGGGAATACCAAACCAACTTACCTGCCTCTTGAGAAAACTGTATGCAGATAGAACATGGAACAACGGACTGGTTCAAAATTGGGAAAGGAGTATGTCAAGGCTGTATATTGTCATCCTACTTATTTAATTTATATGCAGAGTATATCATGCAAAATGCAGGGCTGGATGAAGCACAAGCTGGAATCAAGATTGCCAGATACTGAGGAAATATCAATAACCTCAGATATGCAGATGATACCACCCTTATAGCTGAAAGCAAAGAAGAACTAAAGAGCCTCTTGATGAAGGTGAAAGGGGAGAGTGAAAAAGCTGGCTTAAAACTCAACATTCAAAAAACGAAGATCATGGCATCGGGTCCCATCACTTCATGGCAAACAGTGAGAGACTTGACTTTCTTGGGCTCCAGAATCACTGCAGATGGTGACTACAGCCATGAACTTAAAAGATGCTTGCTCCCTGGAAGAAAAGCTATGACCAACCTGCTGCTGCTGCTAAGTCGCCTCAGTCGTGTCTGACTCTGTGCAACCCCATAGACGGCAGCCCACCAGGCTCCCCTGTCCCTGGGATTCTCCAGGCAAGAACACTGGAGTGGGTTCCCATTTCCTTCTCCAATGCATGAAAGGAAAAGTGAAAGTGAAGTCCTCAATCATATCCAACTCTTAGCAACCCCATGGACTGCAGCCGACCAGGCTCCTCCATCCAAGGGAATTTCCAGGCAAGAGTACTGGAGTGGGTTGCCATTGCCTTCTCCAGTGACCAACCTAGAAAGCATATTAAAAAGCAGAGATATTACTTTGCCAACAAATGTTCATATAATGAAGGCCATGTTTTTTCGAACAGTCATGTATGCATGTGAGAATTGAACCATACAGGAGTCTGAGCATCAAAGAACTGATGCTTTTGAACTGTGGGGTTAGAGAAGTCTCTTGAGAGTCCTTGGGACTGCAAGGAGATCCAACCAGTCCATCCTAAAGGAAATCAGTCCTGGGTGTTCACTGGAAGGACTGATGTTGAAGCTGAAGCTCCAATACTTTGGCCACCTGATTCAAAGAGTCAACTCATTAGAAAAGACCCTGATGCTGGGAAAGACTAAACACAAGAGGAGAAGGACAAGGAGAATGAAAGAGGACAAGATGGTTGGATGCCACCACCGATTCAATGGCCGTAGTTTGAGCAAGCTCTGGGAATGGTGAAGGACAAGGAAGCCTGACATGCTGCAGTCCATGGGGGTAGCAAAGAATCAGACATGACTGAATGACTGAACAACAACTGAACTGTACTCTTAAAAATGGTTAAGATGGCATTTGGCGTTTTGGATATTTTACCACAATTTTTTTTTAAGTTATCCTGTCTAAAAATCAAATATGCAACTGAAAGCAACTTTATGTTGTTTTGAGCCTACTAAGCTAGTCATGGTGAAACTGATAATCTGTATATCGATTACCAAGGTCACTATAAATTGATGTCATTTTTTAAGAAAAACAGGAAAATATAAGCAAACATATTTCAGTATTATAAATCTAGCCTAAGGAATTACAAGCTTTTTTTATAGAAATAGGGCAAAATCACCAATGATATTCATTTTGCAAACCTTTTTTTAAATAAACCATCTTAAAAAACAAACAAAAAAAGGAAATAGTTAAACAAGTTACTATGCATTGTTACCTTTAAGGAATAAAATTATGAATTCTAATTATAAAAACTATTATGGAAATATGGTAACTGTCTAAAATCAATGTTAGAAATCCAAATATAAAAGTACATATACACTATGAACCCAATTATATCAAAATATATATAGTGAGACAATACCAGAGGGTCATATGCAAAAAAGCAAATGAATGGGGTTACCAAAGACTTTCTCCCCTTTCCAAATGGACTTATTTTAATGTTACAGTTATACTTTAAAACAACAATGAAAGGGGATTAGTGAAGATGAAGAAAACAGATTAGTTTAGATGCGATTAGGTAAAATTAAGTACAAAATGGAGGCAAAATGGAGAGTGTTCATCTAAACTAAAGTTGCCAACTTTAATCCTCGCCAAACACCTATTTCTACCAATGCTGAATTCACCTCCATTTCTTAGTCTCTCAACTACAGATCTTTACGCCTGTCATTTCTTCTGTTTAGAACCCTCTCCCCCTGCTCTCCACTTAGCCAACCTCAGCTGGAAGATGATTTCCCCAGGGCGGGCTTCCCGTGCCCCCCAGGGAGAGGCTCCTGGCTCCTGCAGACACCTACATTTTCTGTCTGCACTCCCAGCACTGGGGTGTCCTTCTTCCCCACTAGTTAAGGGCTCCATGAGATGCTGGTCTTGTCCTTGTCTATTAATAAATCCCCAAGACCAACACAGCAGTAGCACATGGGGAGGTGCTCACTAAATGCTTGTTAGTACTAAACAAAAGCATTATTAATATTTATTCCAAGTCATGGACTCTCTTCCTTAAAATCTGTTTTAAAATCAGACTCAAACGCAACTCTTAAAATATTTTAAGAAATTAATTTATATCACCTGTCTCAGTGTTGTCTAAAAACAAGTTTGAACCTCTTATACTTTTGCAATAGTCCATCAATTTTCTAGCTTCCAATATGCCTTTCAATTATTAAACTTTTAAGAGTTATAACTATAGATGGTAAGTATTCTGACATTTCACATTAAATCTAATGTAACCCATAAATCTCTAAAGCAGAATGAGAACTGGAGCCTTGATATGTTCATTTATTCTATTTTAGCTAAAGAAAACTTATTAGGACAAAGAAGCACCAGGTTATGGGAAGGGCTAATCTTTAGCGAAGCAAATTCAATTAATAGATGAAGAGCTGCAGCTGGTTTACTGTTATTAAAAAAAAAAAAACACACACTAAATTCAACACTGCTATACCTTCTATCTTCACAGTACCTGTTCAAGAGCATCTTGAGATTTCTATCAGTGTAATTCAAAACAGAAACCATACAGAAAGGAATTTCTCTTGATAAAAGCCAAATGTTGTCTCCTTTCAAGATCTCACATTCTAGAAAATATTTTATTGCCATTTTTCAAAACCTTCATAATTAAGCAAAACAGAAACTTGCAAAGCAGAACGATAAATCCTATTCTTATGGAAGAGATTTGAATTCTATTTCAATTAAAGAAGAAATGGGAAAATTTTCTGTGAAAGAACCAAATGGGAAGGAAATGGAGCGATCACCTCACAGTCGCCCTGTCCCTTCCAGAAGACTTCCTGAAGGAATGCCCCCAAATCTGTCACACAGGCCAGGGTGGATCCCGGCAGGGGAGCCTCAGACAGTCCTAACCTGAGGGACACTCTGTGAGAGAACTGGCCTACATTCTTGTAGAACACAATATCATGTGAGATAAAGAACGTCTGAGGAATCTTCCAGATTAGAGAAGACTGAAGACACCAGAAACTAAATGCAAGGTGTGAACGGCACTCAGCTGGACCCTGCGCTGGAGGGACAGGAGTGCCACAGGGACTGGGGAGACTGTAAGCAATGAGGCGTGGTCTGCAGACCAGATAAACACAATCTATTAGGTTAGTTTTACTGTGGTCACGTTAAGAGAGCCCTCCTCTTCAGGACTACTTACTGAAATACAAAGTAGAGCATGACATATGCAACCTATTCTCAGATGGTTCCAAAATCAGTAACATGTATTGTTTTAATAACACACATTCAGATACTTAAAAATAGAATACAGAATTGATCCCATGGGAAAAATAAAGTTGGACCAGGTGGGAAGGAGGGATAGAATTTCACCTGCTGAGAACAGATACACACTTAGACAGGAAAAAAATAACTTAAGAAGGACAACTTTAAAACCTAGAGGTCATTACTGTCCATGAGAATGAATGCAGCTCAATAAATTCTAGCAAGTTGGAAATTCAAATTTTGTTGTGCCATAATTGTCACAAACAAGTCTGCAGAGTTCTTCCAACACTGATAATACCTAGTTCCTCCTTTCCTGATACACAACACTTCCCACTTGAGCTATATCTACATATCACATAAGGAAATAGCAGAAAGTCCTGAAGGGAAAATAGAAAAGATCAACTATTTACAAAAAACTTAATACACTTTTGCTTTTCGAATTTTTTTAAGTTATAGTCAAGCAAACATATTTTGTTCTACTTTGCACGTACTAGAACGTAACAAGGTTAACCAGTGAGATCAAACACAGTACTTTACAGGGTTAAAAGCTTTTTACCACGCATCCAACAAACTCCATTCTACCCCGTTCTTCTAGAATCCAAAGCAGGCAATGGCACTTTTTAAAAGGCATTGCGATTCCAAATGCCCCACAATTTAATATAAGATGTATACGAGTGCACACTAGTATTTAACTGTAATGTTTCTGCATTCCCTTGTTTAAAGCTTAATACCTGACCGCTCCAAATGTGTAAGCACAAAGAAAACTGTTGTAGCTCCAGGGGTACCTGGGTAATGCCAGCAGAAGTCAGCTTCTGAACTTAGGGGGTAAAACAGCACTCTACTACCATCTGCCTATACAATGACCACCATCTTTGAACCTGAATAAGAGATAACTCATATAAGAAGTGTTCACAGGCTTCCCTGGTGGCTCAGAGGTAAAGAATGCGCCTGCCAACACAGGAGACACACGTTTGATCCCTGGTCTAGGAAGATCCCACAAGTCACAGAGCAACTAAGCCTGTGCGCCACAGCTACTGAGCCTGTGCTCTGGAGTCCGGGAACCGCAACCCCTGAGGTCCACAGCCTGGAGCCTGTGCTCCATGAGAGAAGCCACCACCACGAGAAGCCTGCACACTGCAGCAAAGAGGAGCGCCCACTAGAGAACCCTGTGCAAAAACAAAGAACAAGTGCAGCCATAAGTTAACTAGCTTAATTAAATAGAAAAAAGAAAAGTATCCAACCCCATTTGGCTTCCTAACTTCTGGACCACAATCATGACAGAAACATATGCAACATTTCCTGTTTTAAAAAACTAACTATGGCTCAGTGCTTAAAATGGGAATCGGGGAAGTGGGTAAGGGAACATGGGGAAATCTTTTCACTCTGTTCTTGACCCTCTCAGCCCAAGGTTTTAAAGAGAGGCTAGAAATAATTATTTCATAATCACTTTTCTATCTCCAAAAAAAGGGGAAAAAAAGGTTAACACCAAAATACCACTTTAGATCAGTTTTGAGGGAGGAAGACAGAGGCTAGAGAAATTTTAATACAAATTTCACACATCTGAGAAATGAGAGGACAACTATACAATGACATCCATCATATACAGTCACAGGCTCCAATTCCTTTAACAGAAAATGTCTATTTGACTTATCTTTTGATAAATGAAAAATACTAAAAGTCACACCTATAATATTTTCATATAGAAATTCATTTTAGATAAGTTTATGAAATTTTCAAACCAGTACATCAGTTCTAATAAAGTGGATTCAAGAAACTGCAAAAATCAAATCCTGTTTTCTGAAATTAGCATCCTTTTCAAAGAGATTTCTCTCAAGATTTTGTTAAATGCAGATATGTCAGTATTTAAAATGTAGTTAAACTTATATTTTCTTTTCTTTATCTTCTGTGGTACACAGCTATTCCATAAGACAGGACATATATCCAGACAGACTATTGTTGTAGAGAGAAGACAATACTTAAGAAAAGCCTTATCTTACTTGCTGCATTGTTTTTCTATTTAATAAAACTCAGAAGAATCTTTATGCTACCACTCAGGGGTTTAGTAACCTACTCAACAGTTATAGCATCATCTGCTCTAATGAATGTTAAACTAAGTGTTCTTCACCTCAGCATCGTCTCTCAGTCTACGCTCCAATGAATGATATTTGTTCCTCTTACTAGAAAGACACAAATACACTACATCCCAAATTATTCACCACCATTACTTTTTCTTCAGATAAAAGAGAAATATTTCATATTCAGAAGTGACTGAAAAAACTCACTCCACCATTTAGGCCAAAGGGCAAAATCAAACACTCCCAACACAATAGATTCATTCCTGAATTGCCCAGTCAACAGCCAAAAAGACTCTCTTAGGAAACATGTCATGTAATTACTTACAGAGCAAAACTTTTCCAAATAAAGTGAAATAAATACAGAAGTAAATATTTAATAATTTAAAATAGAATGGAGAAACTTTATCTTTTTAACTTCAGTTCAGTTCAGTCACTCAGTCATGTCCAACTCTTTGCAAACCCATGAATCGCAGCATACCAGGCCTCCCTGTCCATCACCATCTCCCGGAGTTCACTCAAACTCACGACCATAGCGTTGGTGATGCCATCCAGCCATCTCATCCTCTGTCGTCCCCTTCTCCTCCTGCCCCTAATCCCTCCCAACATCAGAGTCTTTTCCAATAAGTCAACTCTTCACATGAGGTAGCCAAAGTACTGGAGTTTCAGCTTTAGCATCATTCCTTCCAAAGAACACCCAGGGCTGATCTCCTTTAGGATGGACTGGTTGGATCTCCTTGCAGTCCAAAGGACTCTCAAGAGTCTTCTCCAACACCACAGTTCAAAAGCATCAATTCTTTGGCGCTCAGCTTTCTTCACAGTCCAACTCTCACATCCATACATGACCACAGGAAAACCATAGCCTTGACTAGATGGACCTTTGTTGGCAAAGTAATGTCTCTGCTTTTCAATATGCTATCTTTTTAACTTAAAACTTGGGAAAAGAAAAATAAGTAGTACCCTAAATTATCACTTTTGGTTTTTGTTGCTTTTTTGGCTTTTTTAAAAACATTTAATCAAAAATGTTTTGATTAGAAATTATCAAAATTTATCTAGAAATTATTAAGCACTGCTCTTTACACAAACTACTCTTACTGTTACAATCTCCATCAAAGATTAAAAAATCCATTTTAAATTACAGCCAGACTTTAACAGCTTTATTTCATCTTTGACACCATCTGATAAAATAAAATGTTTAATAAATGTGGTAAATGCTAAACATTGCTAAATATGGCAAATATAGAAAATTAAGACCAATTTAAGTACTGAAAAATCAAAAGGCTTTTTGTCGACTGTAACAAAGCTAACAATTCACAATGAAATGCACATCACAGCAGCACAACGTACTTCACAAGATACATATTCAGCCTCAGAACTTGACAGGATATATAAAAATCTAGACTAAAAGCCGAAAAACATCTTAAAGCATTTAACAAATTCTCTAGGTCTTACAGTTGGGGCATCCCAATTCATGTGTCAGGATGTACGGAGAACCTGATCTCTGGGCCCGGCCTGAGGTGTCAGAGCTGGCTGCCTCCAAGACCCCAACGTCTGCACCAGTTTATCCCACGTGCCGTACAGCCACTGCCAGGCCCCACCCGGTTCATGACGCGCAAAGGGCTAGGCAACGCCACAGAGGCACACACGAGTACCCAATCCTTCTTGTAATCTCTGGAGAAACACTGACAAAATTTCTAGTCACCCAACAATCTCACCCAAATCTAGGTTTGGGAATCCTACCTAGATTTTAATGACGTATCTTCCTATTTCTTAACCTGTGCCATATTTTACCATGTCTTCTCCAATATGTTTTTCAAAAACAGGAACTGACTTACTCAGCTCCCTCCCTCCTTTATGGAAACTGACGAGCCCCTGGGAACTGCAGCACAGCAAAGGCCATGGCACCATTCCCTAACCCATGGTCCCAGTCATCCACTCGAGAATGACTTCCACTGCTGGAGAAAATCGAGTTGACAAGGGAGAGAGACTCAAAGCGTGATTTCCAAGACAGGAAGGAAAGAGCTGGAAACTAAGAACAAAACTAGGAAGGGCAAACACTGCCTGTGACCCATCTTTTTAATTTGTATCTAACAAAAATGTCTCTTTGTCAGAGTAATTTTTCCAGAATGAAATCTTAAGTAGTCCCCCTCACTGACGTCCCTCAACAGTTCCTAAGCTGGGCACTATAACCTAAGTCCAAACCTCCAGAAATGTGTACACCATGGACCCTGATTCCATCTACACCAGCTTTACATCTCACAAGCTCCTCGCCAGCTCTGTACTCCAGGATGTTCAACCACTCAGTAACACCCTCCTGTGGTCGAACCTTCACGTCTTTCTCACAGTGCTTCCCCTACTTGGAATGCTTTAGCCTATTAACACACACACACTCTGCATGGGAGCAGCTCAAACTTCACCTAAGAACAATAACACATGGAACAGTTACCACACAATTAGGGCGTCACAAAGGAACACTCAAATCCATGCACTATTTACTGAGCATCTACTGAGTGCCGGGAACTCTGCTTAGCCTTAGGAATAAGTCTTTACCCTGAAGGAGTTTACAGATTAGATGAAGACTGGAGCGAACAGGCCAGTGATTTCCCTGGAGGATGTCAGCTGCAAGAGTGAGGCAGGCAGTGTGCTCTGGAGAAGCAGCACCCTGGGGGCTCCCCCAGCAAGTGCAGGTGTGCATGGATGGTGCAGAGGAGCTCTAGGATCCAGGGCACTAAACAGAAACTGATTTTTTTTAGTTTAAATGTGATGTATAAGGATATGAGACTTCATTATAATCCCAGTGGTTAAACCCCCAATGGCATTGTTCGTGCTTTGCAGCTCCCTGTTTTCACAACAAATGCTGAGAAATCACCAATAAAATATAAAGACAAATGACCAAAAAAGGACATTACCTATGCCCCGAACAAGTTAAACATCTCCACGGATCAGAAATCTCCCAGGAACACAAAGTGTAAGCGTAGGCAAGGCCAGAAGGTCTGCTGGGCTCTGGGCCCCAGACAGGAAAAGGCAGCAGGCAGGCAGTGGGCTCTCAGGGATTAACTATGAGTTGATCGGATCGCGTAGCAAGGGCTCCACGTGAACTAGGGTCGGCAGCAGGCACTTTGCTGAAAATCAGGCACTGGGTTGGCACTCTGCCTTGTCTAGGGAACTAGAACAAAAAAGATTTCTGCTAACTGCACTGAGGCCACAGCGTAGGAAACGGCTGACCTCATGCCAGATGACCCAGTGACCAAATCTGTGACATGCCAACGCCACCGGGGCCAGGGCCTGGTCCACTAACACAAGACCTAGTTCTGATGTGGGAACTCTGAAGCCAGGCAGAGACAAGGGCAAAACTGCCAGACCAGCAGGGGAAATCAGAGAGAGAAAGAGACAGGAAAACGAAAACTCCCGTGCCTGCAAAATTGCAGAACATGATGTCGACATCAATAATATCAACAACCAGAACACAAATTCACTGCAGACAAAACAAATCATCAAATGACCTGAAAAAGACTTTAAAATAAACATGTTAAAGACGCTCAAAGAGATAAATAACAAACTGGAAATGAGAAATGAACTAGTGGATATAAAAAAGACCCGATTAAAAATCTTGCAGATGAAGTATAACCATTGCAATTTATAAATAAAAATTTGTCTGTGGTTCCAGTACTCATCATCAGATGCCTAATAAGCCACCCCTCCCTCTACCTTCAGGCTCACAGGGCTCTGAGTTTCGTGGGACAGCCGTGTCAGACTCCAAGATTCAAAACTGAAAGACACCTGGGTATTTGTTTGTCCTCAAAGAACTTGCCATCTGTAAGTGACACTACTAGACCACTAACATTACAAAGTAGAACAAAATTTAAATTTCAAAAAAAGTAAGCATTTCTTAAATTAAAATGCTCTTAGTGTTCATGAGCTCATACTACCTACCATCTTTACTAGAGTTGGCACTCTACAGGAGAGAAACATTCTCATCAAATTTCACATGAGTGGAGCTGAAATAACAAAAGCTGCGTCTTTCTCAATCTGTATTTGAACTCATCTGGCAACTATCCTTATTTATTCAAAGCACACCACCAAAAAAGTAACCCACTGAAAAGTCTCCAAAACCCAAGACCACAGCTTGGAGTATTACTGTGAGTAGAAAGTACTCAAAGATCTCACAATAACAGCAGCTTCATTTTCGCTTATCAACTTCTGCCTGATTACTCAAATTGATGAGAAAAGCTACTGTATTCCTATCAAGGTATATACAATCAGTACGTGAAAAGTTTTCAACTCTGTGCTACTATATTCTAATAAGAAAATATTCACTTCATCCCAGTTTCCCTTACCAAACAGGCTGTATCTAAAAGTACACCTCAACTGTCATAGGATCCCGATCAAGATAAAATCTTAATTCTTTCCTCACTCTCTAGAAGTAAACAGTTGAAACAATAAAGTCTAGTTCTCTTGTTCATGAACAGAAGTAGAATGACATGACAGAAAATATTATATATACTACCTCCTTACAACTGAGAAGATAAAATCTATTTCAAAAGATAAGTTTATAAGACAGACTTGGTTCGTTGATCCAAAGACACTGATATACCTTTGATTAAATAACATTAACTCATGTTACCCAATGATTAAATGTCACATAATAAATCTCTGCTAGTTATGGTCAATTGCCATCTTCCCGCTTCATATTTCTAAAGAGTCACTTTCCAATTAATAGTCAATAGAAAAGTTTAGATGGTAAACTAAGTCAGCCAAGAAGCTAATGACAAAGAGATCCTCACATCTAACTTCTTAGGATAAATCACACACCAAACAGTATCACCTTCTTTTAAATAGAGACAAAGGCACGGTATTGGGCCACACCACAATATTCAATCACTGATGAAATGACATAATTCCAATTTACCTAGGACACTTACCCATGACTGGAGATGTCTCTGTATGTGGTCCCGATCAGGCGCTACACCCAAATCTGCTGTCCAGTGTTTCTCAGAGGAATGCATGTCCTGGGAAGAAAACAGAGAAAGAAATCATATTTTCTAAAGGTCAGTATTTAAAATTTTCTAAAAGAAAATAAAAATAATTTACTTACAAAACTTTACTATTAAAAAAAAAAAAAAACCCTGACATCATCTAAATGTAAAAAATTACCAATCAATGTTTGGAACATCATGATTCTGTTCATATTTTCCTTTTTCTGTAAGAAGTTACCTCAAAAGCAAATAATATGTATAAAGTTGTTGCCACAGAAACTTATTAATCCGTCTTCAGTTCCCTCCTCCATCACCACATAAATAAGTCAGAGGAAGAAAGCACCCCATTTTGGGTAAATTAAACACATCACACCTGCTGAACGTATTCTGACTGCACATAAATGATTTATACACACCACCAAATAAAAGTTATCAAAGTTACTCCTATACTTTCTCTAATAATGGGCCTTTTCTTCATTATAAAGTAATATGACTTCATTGTTTAAAAAAATTGGAAACAGCTAAGTAGAAAGAACAAATTATCCCAATAGTACAATGCCACTACATCTACCCAATCATTTGCGGCATGTCTCCTTTCCAGAACTTTCTGTATATATATTTTAAAGTGTACTTTTACAAATACTACATACAAAATTCTGTATTTGGTTCTTTTCAGTTGAGTAAAGCTTAACACATCGCCCTGTATTACTTATAACTGCAAAGCTAACCCTTGTTAGGATGTAATCATAAATCTTCCTCCCTTGACAACACGGCTTCCCTGGTGGCTCAGACGGTAAAGCGTCTGCCTGCAAGGAGGGAGACCCGGGTTCGATCCCCAGGTGGGGAAGATCCCCTGGAGAAGGAAATGGCACCCCACTCCAGTACCCTTGCCTGGAAAATCCCATGGACGGAGGAGCCTTGTATGCTACAGTCCATGGTGTCGCAAAGGGTCAGACACACGGAGTGACTTCACTTTCCTTTTTGACACGATATTAAAGAAAATGAGGCACAAAGGAACATGTACACATCACCATGGCTGCACAAGTGTCTCCCTGAACCTAATATATGAAATTCCACAAACCAGATATCAGATTCGATACAAAATTTACACTTGTGCTCAGGGAGCTGCCCTCCTAAGCTGATCAGCTACCTCTCAGGATCACAAGAAGGGGTGATAACTTTCTACGTCAATTAAGAAAACACCACAATAGTAAGCACCCCTGCTTCTGAAACAGATTACAGGTCAAGAAACATTTTTTTAAGAAATATGCCTGCCCCGTCTCTAACTCATCTTTACTCACGCCATGTGATACATGCAAGCAGTATAAACGTACAAAAGGACGCCCAATTCTGGACGCCAGCAGAGCCCATGTGCTCTGTTAGCCGTGGCCTATCACTGCAGGGGGCGCTGCATGATCACCTGGTCCCCTTCCCACACGGGCTCGCCTGCATCGTGCACTGGTTATTATGAAAGGATTTCCATTTCCAGATAACCCGATTATTCTCCCCTAAATGAGAAGCTGTATGGAAAAATCTAAAATAATCCACATGACAACAGGGTCTCACCATGAAAACACTGTCTTCCTGGCGCTTCACTGAGCCCACCCAGGAGACTAGGAGGTGGGCCAGGCTTCCTGGTGTCACAGGGTGGCTGGGCCACCGCCCTGTGACACAGAGTAGACCACACACTCAGAGGACCCGGGAGCTCACGTGCAGCTCACTCATACCTGTGGGGACCGCTCTCTCTGCCCAGGGACTGCTCTCTCTGTTCATATTTATATCAAAGTTTCTTATCTTAAATTTAAAATTCCTAAATGGCAACATCAAAGCACTTTGTACTAAGCCATGCACCCTCGCTACCCACAGTTCAGTTCAGTTGCTCAGTTGTGTCCGACTCTTTGCGACCCCATGAATCGCAGCACGCCAGGCCTCCCTGTCCATCACCAACTCCTGGAGTTCACTCAGAGTCCGTGATGCCACCCAGCCATCTCATCCTCTGTGGTGCCTTTCTTCTCCTGCCCCCAATCCCTCCCAGCATCACAGTCTTTTCCAATGAGTCAACTCTTCGCATGAGGTGCCCAAAGTACTCAAGTTTCAGCTTTAGCATCATTCCTTCCAAAGAAATCCCAGGGCTGATCTCCTTCAGAATGGACTGGCTGGATCTCCTTGCAGTCCAAGGGACTCTCAAGAGTCTTCTCCAACACCACAGTTCAAAAGCATCAATTCGTCTGTGCTCAGCTTTCTTCACAGTCCAACTCTCACATCCATACATAACCACAGGAAAAACCATTGCCGACTAAGGTCCGTCTAGTCAAGGCTAAGTAATGTCTCTGCTTTTGAATATACTATCTAGGTTGGTCATAACTTTTCTTCCAAGGAGTAAGTGTCTTTTAATTTCATGGCTGCAATCACCATCTGCAGTGATTTTGGAACCCAAAAACATAAAGTCTGACACTGTTTACACTGTTTCCCCATCTATTTCCCAGGAAGTGATGAGACCAGATGCCATGATCTTCGTTTTCTGAATGTTGAGCTTCAGGCCAACTTTTTCACTCTCCTCTTTCACTTTCATCAAGAGGCTTTTTAGTTCCTCTTCACTTTCTGCCATAAGGGTGGTGTCATCTGCATATCTGAGGTTATTGATATTTCTCCCAGCAATCTTGATTCCAGCCTGTGTTTCTTCCAGTCCAGCGTTTCTCATGATGTACTCTGCATAGAAGTTAAATAAGCAGGGTGACAATATACATCCTTGACGTACTCCTTTTCCTATTTGGAACCAGTCTGTTGTTCCATGTCCAATTCTAACTATTGCTTTGAACTGCCAAATAAATACTTATTTAAACCCTTCACGCACAAGTAGGTGGACTACCGATTCTTTTCACCAATGAGGCAGTTTAGTAGCACAAAAGGTAACATTTTCAGATTTCCTTTCTCCTCCTGTAAATGCTACCGCCTGGACATACAAAGGAGAAAGGAGAATCTTCCATGTTATTTTTTACTCTATCTAAGAGGGAAAGAGTACTCTGTCTCAAATCCAGTTTCACATGAAAGGCATTATTGGGGTGCTTCTGCAAAAGCTGGCCTTTCAGCGCATTTCGCAGGAACTGGAGCCAGGGTACTTTCAAGTGACTCCTCCAACTTTTGTGACAACGCCATATTCAGGGAACTCAGGTTCTAGTTAAAGGAAAGAAATGCCACCATACCCTTTTCTTACTGCAGGCACCAAACATGAGCTAAAAATAATTCCCATCACTCTTGGTCACTTAAAACTTAAATTTAACAGAATTATAAATCACAACATACAGGATCACATACTACTGTCTCTAACAGTATTCCTCCCAGAGAACAAATTAATGTTAATTTATTTCATTGTACAATAACTTTTCTTAAAAAGAGAATACTCAAAAAATCCCAATATCCACTAAAAGCTGATGTGATCTTCATTTTTAATCTCATCACAAAGTATAATTTTTTAAAAATCAGATTTAATCTTGAAGATATTGTGCAAAGTGAAATAAGCAAGTCATAGCAGGAAAAGTGGTTTCCCAGGTGGCACGCTGGTAAAGAATCCGCCTCCCAATGCAGGAGACACGAGAGACACAGGTTTGATCCCTAGGTTGGGAAGATTTCCTGAGTAGGAAATGGCAACCCACTCCAGTATTCCTGCCAGGAAAATCCCATGGACAGAGAAGCCTGGCAGGCTACAGTCTATGGGGTCTCAAAGACTCAAACCTGACTGAGCACAGCCATGGAGAATAGGACAAGTACTCTATAATTCCACTTAGATGAGGGACTAGAGAAGTCAAATCCACAGAGCCAGAAAGTAAAATGAAAGCTGCCAGGGGCTGGAGGAGCAGAAAATGAGTAGTTAGTGTTTGATGAGTGAAGTTTCATTTTGGGAAGATTAAAGTTCTGGAGATGAATGGTGATGGTTGCACATTAATGTGAATGCGCAGATTCAAGTTCAGCAAATTCCAAGAGGTATAAATTTCAAAGGAAAAAGAAAAGAAAGAAACAGACACCTAGAGATATTACAGTGAAACTGCACATCATCGATGACAAAGAGTTCTTAAAACCAACCAGAAACAAAAGCAGACCACTTACAAAGGAACAATCAGACTCTGCTTGATCAACTGCAACCATGGAAGCCAGAAGACACTAGAGCAGTATCTCCACAGTTCCAAGAGAAAATAAGTTTTAAGCTGTAATTAGGTACCAACTCAGCTAAACTATTTTTTCAAGAAAAGGGGCAAAATAAAGAAAACTCCAATATAAACTAAGGGAATATACTGTAAGCAGATCATCATTAAGGATGCTTCCAAAACTATAGTTCATAAAGCTGGAGGATGATGCCAGAAAGGAGGTCTGAAATACAGGAAAGAATGGTGAGAAAAGAGAACTGTAAAAATGCTAAATGCAAATATTAGTGGCATAATTTCGAAATGATGTTATAAAAACAAACCTAAAGTACTGAACAAAAACAGCATGTAATCTAGGAAGAAGGTAGCATAACAGGAATGGAACTGTCCCAAGTCTCTTACACTGCTTTTTAGGAGGAAGGTGAAGCAGACACTATCTTTTGCTCATATGCCTTCTATCACTTGTCGTCCTGGGATACTCCCCACCTCGTGGATTTGAGGGCCTGGGCACGTGACAGATAGGAATGTGAGCATAACTGCACCAGTTCTAACCAAAGGCTTTACGAGCACCGAGCTGTGTTCCCCTGTACTGTACTCCTAACACTGCACCCCAGTCTCTGCTGGTCCCAGAATGAGGGAACACCTAGCACATAGCTAAATCCAGCCACACCCAGCAGAGACTGCCAAACCTGTGAGCTAGAAATAAATGTCTGTCACTGTACATCACTGAAGTTTCACAGTGACTTGTTACATAGCATTATTACAGCAAAAGCTGACTAATACAAAAGGCAAAGCTACTAACTTTATATGCAAATTATATTTGAGTTAGTTTAACTAAAAAATTTTACTAAGTTTGCAAACATAGGCATATATACACAAATACATATATGTATACATACACACAAAGTGGTACTATTTATATAAAGTTCAAAAATAAAATTAATAAGACATGAACATATGTAACTATAAAGCAAAGCAAAAGAAAAAAGCAGAGTTGAGGTGATGGTTTTCTGGGGACAAAAGTAAGACAAGAGGAGTTGTAGGAAGATATAAGAGGGTAGGACTAACACTGTACCACTTAAGCTCAGAGAAGGGACATACACATATTCTATTAGACTTATATAACACACTTATTACATATAGTCCTTTGTATGAACAGAATGTTTTATATTTTAATACGTAAGGCAAAACTTTTCCAGCAAAATTCAGAAATGATTATAAAAGAAATTTATGTAGCCACATGTGTAAAAGAGGTGAATGTATTTATAATATTTAAGCCATAATTAAGAGGCAGAAAGAGTCATAGTGACTCACTTATTCTTTAAGCTGCTGCTGCTGCTAAGTCACTTCAGTCAACTCTGTGAGACCCCATAGACGGCAGCCCACCAGGCTCCCCCATCCCTGGGATTCTCCCGGCAAGAACACTGGAGTGGGTTACCATTTCCTTCTCCAATGCATGAAAGTGAGTGTCCGACTCTTAGCAACCCCATGGATTGCAGCCTTCCAGGCTCCTCTGTCCATGGGATTCTCCAGGCAAGAGTACTGGAGTGGGGTGCCATTGCTTTCTCCTGTTCTTTAAGAGAAAGAGACAAATACAAGTGATAGCCAGGTTCTCTATAAAATGCAAGACAGAACTGACGTGAAGAGACTGATGATCATCCTTTATCCAGATGCAGAAGAAGCTGGCCTTCTCAATGAGCTGCGTTGCTCAGCTATCTGATCACTGGAGATTCTGATCTCACCTTAATAGCTGTATAACCCAAGTTCATTTTTTAGTAGAAATTCCTAAACTCTGTTTTGCTAAATTACTATGTACTGAACTGCCATCCCAAGAAAAAGCTTAAGAAAATTTTCTTATTTAAAGCATTATTGGTAACAGCAAAAAAAAAAAAAATTATAAACTTAAATGTGCAATAATGAGGGACTGTGTAAATGAATGGTTGTTAATTTACATGGAATGGAGTTTCCTGTATCCACTTAAAAAATATCTCAAAATGATTTAATAAGTGAATGAATGCTCTCCAATGTGCTTTGTGCAACCCTCTCACAACCAATCAGAAATATCAGAAATGATGTCTCAGCCAATTTAAATGTAATACCCCAAAGGCTCATAAACCAAAACTTACAATGATTAATGTTCAATTTTTAAATCTAAAACAGACAGAATAATATACAATAAAACAGATAATATACAAATTTACTATTCATTCAATAAATATTTACTGAGCAGCTATTACAGGCCAGGGAGTGTTCCAGGCTCTGCAGACACAGCCACAAACAAAACAAAGACCCCTTTTGCATGAAACTCACATCCCAGCAATTCTAGTACCTCCCCTTAATTCAGGTGCACAGTTCATGAGTTGAAATAAATATGTCAGGGCATTCCAGGGTAATATCTTCTTATCCCAGACAAAGAAATAACTTCAGTTAATATTAGAGTGGGCTTCCCAGGTGGCGCCAGCGGTAAAGAAACTGTCTGCCAATGCAGGAGACTAACAGTCGCAGGTTTGATCCCTGGGTCGAGAAGATCCCCTGGAGAAGGAAATGGCAACCCCCTCCAGTAAAATTCCATGGGCAGAGGAGCCTGGAGGGCTGTAGTCCAATGAATGATGACTATTAAAGTCATTCATTGACATGGCTGGTCTCACCAATGTATTTTCACAATTCTTGAGCTCTCTATAAAGAATATTCATTCTTTCTGCAATTTACACCCCGAAACACAATTCTAAATTTTCAAGGCTTTCTGTGTTTTCCCTGCTCAAAAGTAAAGCCAATCTTCTACTACAGCTAGAGTAAAAAGAGGTTTATTTAGCCCATTCACTGAATTAACCAAATACTTCCTACTAATAAAATCAGAGAAGGAGATGGGCAAAATGAGAAATCATCCAGTTTCCTAGGTTTGTTTACACATGTATGTTAATGAAACAGCAGATAAGAAGGAGGTCTGATTTCCCCTTCTGCAGGTAGAATTTACGTTAGGTTTCCAGAAGGACTTATCAAATTCTAGTAGCTTTACACTGGGCCTTTTTGCTTCTCGGCCTTTAGGCTGAGATCGCAGACAGTAAAGCGTCTGTCTACGATGTGGGAGACTCAGGTTCGATCCCTGGGTTGAGAAGACTCATTGGAGAAGGAAATGGCACTCCACTCCAGTACTACTGCCTGGAAAATCCCAGGGACAGAGGAGCCTGGTAGGATACAGTCCATGGGGTGGCAAAGAATCGGACATGACTGAGCAACTTCACGTTCACGTTTACGTTCACGTTTACACTGGGCAACTTCTTAGGTATTTAGGAAAAACAAATGTCCTCCCCACGGCTTCCTTTCCTATCTCAGTTACAGATAGGCAGGTCTTTCCAAACTAGCTTATATTTGCCTCAGTTCAGTTCAGTCGCTCAGTCGTGTCCAACTCTTTGCAACCCCATGAATAGTAGCATGCCAGGCCTCCCTGTTCATCACCAACTCCCGGAGTTCACTCAGACTCACGTCCATCGAGTCAGTGATGCCATCCAGCCATCTCATCCTCTGTCGTCCCCTTCTCCTCCTGCCCCCAATCCCTCCCAGCATCAGAGTCTTTTCCAATGAGTCAACTCTTCTCATGAGGTGGCCAAAGTACTGGAGTTTCAGCTTTAGCATCATTCCTTCCAAAGAAATCCCAGGGTTGGTCTCCTTCAGAATGGACTGGTTGGATCTCCTTGCAGTCCAAGGGACCCTCAAGAGTCTTCTCCAACACCACAGTTCAAAAGCATCAATTCTTTGGTGCTCAGCTTTCTTCACAGTCCAACTCTCACATCCATACATGACCACTGGAAAAACTATAGCCTTGACTAGACGGACCTTAGTCAGCAAAGTAATGTCTCTGCTTTTGAATATGCTATCTAAGTTGGTCATAACTTTTCTTCCAAGGAGTAAGCGTCTTTTAATTTCATGGCTGCAGTCACCATCTGCAGTGATTTTGGAGCCCAAAAATATAAAGTCTGTCACTATTTCCACTGTTTCCCCATCTATTTCCCATGAAGTGATGGGACCAGATGCCATGATCTTCGTTTTCTGAATGTTGAGCTTTAGGTCAACTTTTTTGCTCTCCTCGTTCACTTTCATCAAGAGGCTTTTTGCCTAATGCACTTAATATATCCTATCAGAACTATACATAATGCGTGAGGTCTACAGATAAAAATTAAAATGAAGGCTACAGTATCTCTGATTTTCAGGGATCTGGCTTCATTTTAAAAGTCAGTTAAGGACTTCCCTGGTGGTCCAATGATTAAGAATCTGCCTACCAATACATGGTTTTTTCAGTAGTCATGTATGGATGTGAGAGCTGGACTATAAAGAAAGCTGAGCGCTGAAGAACTGATGCTTTTGAACTGTGGTGTTGGAGAAGACTCGAGAGTCCCTTGGACTGCAAGGAGATCCAATCAGTCCATCCTAAAGGAAATCAGTCCTGAATATTCACTGGAAGGACTGATGCTGAAG
Source organism: Capricornis sumatraensis (assembly GCF_032405125.1). NCBI lineage: Eukaryota > Metazoa > Chordata > Mammalia > Artiodactyla > Bovidae > Capricornis > Capricornis sumatraensis. Next base: position 19,419,885 of record NC_091083.1, read on the forward strand.
CTGAAACTCCAATACTCTGGCCACCTGATGTGAAGAACTGACTCACTGGAAAAAGCGCTGATACCTCAGTCAGTAAAGAGTCTGCCTGCAATGCAGGAGACCTGGGTTTGATTCCTGGGTCAGGAAGATCCCCTGGAGAAGGAAATGGCAACCCACTCCAGTATTCTCGCCTAGAGAATCCCATGGACAAAGAAGCCTGGCAGGTTACACTCTGTGGGGTCGCAAGAGTCAAACACGACTGAGCGACTAAGCCCACAGCACACACTGAGCTGGGAAAGAATGAAGGTGGGAGGAGAAGGGGATGACAGAGGATGAGATGTTTGGATGGCATCACCAACTCGATGGACATGAGTCTGAATAAGCTCCGGGAGCTAGTGATCGCCAGGGAAGCCTGGCATGCTGCAGCTGATGGGGTCACAGAGTCGGACACGACTGAGCGACACCGGATTCAATCCTTGGTCCAGGAAGATTCCATGTGCTGCAGGGGCGATTAGGCCCCTGCACCACAGCTACTGAGTGTACAGGCTCTAGAGCCCATGCTCTGCAACAAGAGAAGCCCCGCACACAGCAACAAAGAGTGGCCCCTGCTCACTGCAACTAGAGAAAGCCTATGCACAGCAAAGACCCAGTACAGCCAAAAATAAATAAATAAAAATTGAGTTTAGAAGTCAGTTAAAAATTCCAGACAACTAACTATAATAGTAAGCCCTATAGCAGATACCATGAGAACTACAAAGAAAAGTACGCAGGATTCTAGGCCCTACATTAAGGATTTACATCTAGTTGGATTCTAAACACAAGTATGTATCCATCCACATTCAACAGATACTAATTCAGCTCTGCAACATGTAAAACTTTTCAAAGGGCTCAAGATACCGCAATAGACACAAACCTGGTCCCAGCTAACAGAACGCAGTCAGGACAAAAGTCCTAAAAAGATGGGAGTCAAGGGATTATGCATGGGGAAAAAAAATGCTTTCTTAAACTAAGTATCTCATATATTTGGCACATGGATTAGCATGGGTCCATTTCTGGTCTTATTATAAAATAAAGGAGTTGAAACCATTTTAAAGTTCTCTTTCAAGCACTAAAAGGTTTGTGACCTAAAAATCAACTTCAATTCAATGGGCAACTGAGGAAGATGCTAACCCCTCACCATTATCACTAGAATCAATTAGTAAATTATTGCAATAAACCAAGTATGAACTCGAGCCAACTGGTCTGAAATGCTGGTTATGTCTGAAAGGGGGACAGAAGGGCAGACTCACAGGACACTTGGGAGGAAGTCAAAAAGACTACTGATAGTGAAGTAATCAAAGGTAACCCTAAATTTGAAGGGGGAATCCAGATGATATTCCTTTGGTAATCCTCAGTGACGAGAAATCATCAACTCTGGAGGAAAAAGGGTTTGTAAAAGAAAAATATTCCCAACCAAGTCTGGTGAAGGAGCTGAGAATTCAAACTAACAATAAGATGTGATATAAATTGATGACAAATAGGGTTCAATATTTTTAAAAGCCACTTCTAAAAAGAAATTTCTCTTCAGCAACTGATATGGTCTACTAATGGTAACTATACTTAGTACTAATTTGAATGCAGATTCTAAGATGCTGCTTTCAAAATGAGTCCACTATTTCACAACCAGATTATCCTATTAGGCCTCTATTTACCAATAACTAAGCATCAGCTGGGAGAGTAAAACACAGTCTCATGAGAGTTACATAAAAGACAGTTCAGTTCAGTCGCTCAGTTGTGTCCAACTCTTGGCGACCCCATGAATCGCAGCACGCCAGGCCTCCCTGTTCATCACCATCTCCCGGAGTTCACTCAGACTACTCACGTCCATCGAGTCAGTGATGCCACCCAGCCATCTCATCCTCTGTTGACCCTTTCTTCTCCTGCCCCCAATCCCTCCCAGCATCAGAGTCTTTTCCAATGAGTCAACTCTTCGCATGAGGTGGCCAAAATACTGGAGCTTCAGCTTTAAGGGGCCTGCATTTCCAACAAAGGTAGGCCACATAATACTCAACAACATTCTTAGAGACAGAAACCTAGACTTAAATATATATATGTAAAGTATATTTTTTAATTATTAAAAATATCAAAGGGTACAACTACTTTGAAAAACTGATAATAACTACAAGAGTTAAATATTTATTCAACAATTCTATCTCTAGGGATATTTCCAAAAGAAAGGAGTCCATATGTTCAACAAAATACATATATAAGAATGTTCATAGCAACTTTAACAGTCCAAAATTGGAAATAATGCAAATATCTGTTAAAAGTAGAATGGAGAAATAATTGTAATACAAAGAAGCCTGGAGCTTCTTTCCTCCTGGAAATGTTTACCCAATCAAAGAAGGTGCCTGAGGGGCTAATTTATACTTAAGCAGCCTTGAGGGCTCAGAAGACAGCAAATCAGAGTACGAGAGCCACTAAGGGAGCCACACCCCCGACTGTAATAAGACCTCAAAAAGCTGAATCCCAGAAGAAAGGATAACACAAAAAGTAAACTAAACCAGTCTTTGCACAGACACTAAAATAAATCTCAATTTGAATCAAGGTGATCCTAATTTGAATCAAGGTGTTGCTTTTTGCCTGGCAAAAGCAACGGAAAAATCCTCATCTAAATCTACATTTACTTCTAGAAATAATCTTTCAAATACAGTGAACAGTACACAGTGAGCATGCATACATGGAGCTGACACTCCTCAAATGAAAACAGACCACAGGAGAAATTCTGCGGGACTCTGGGACAGAGTTACCTGCTTATTCTGTTCAGAGACGTGGGAAGAGCTTGCACGTTTTTACAGGGAATTATAAACTATAGAAGTGGCATAGCAGATTTTTAAAAGAACCAAACAAATTCTAGAATGAAAAATACAGTAACGAAAATAAAGAATCCAGAAAGTGAATACATTGAAGAGCAAATTAGAGATGAAGACAAAACTGAAAGGCCAGAGGTAAACTGAACCACTAGAAAAAAAAGTAAAACCTAGAAGGCAGGTGAAACACAGTGGAGTTACTGAGACCTAACACTGGGTAACTGAAGTCTCAGAAAGATAAAGCAGGAGAAATGGGGAGAGGCAATATTCGAAGAGATGACAGCTGAAAACTATCCAAGACAGATGAAAGACACCAGGTCACAGCATAAACAGCTGTGAAAAGAAAAGGGAGGAGAGGAGAGAGAGATCATTTGAAACCAAATCTGAAAGACAAAAAGAAAATCTTAAAAATAGCCTGTGAAAGTGAAGTGAAAGTCATTCAGTTGTGTCCGACTCTTTGTGACCCCATGGACAGGCCAGAATACTTAAGTGGGGAGCCCTTCCCTTCTCCAGGGGATCTTCCCAACCCAGGGATTGAACCCAGGTCTCCTGTATTGCAGGTGGATTCTTTACCAGCTGACCCACAAGGGAAGCCTGAGAATAGCCTAAGAAAGAAATTAGCAAAAAAGTGACAAACAGCAGCTGCCTTCTCAACAGCAACAAAGACAAATATTATAGAATAATATCTTCTCCAAAGAATATACAAATCTATGTATGTGCGTATTGCCAATCTAGAATTCTATACCCAGCAAAATGTTTCTTTCAAACATTCTCAAACTAAACATTTTAGATTTTGTCAATACTAAATCCACTCTAAAGAAAATACTAAAGGGTATTCTGCAGGCAGATGGAAAATTTTTCCAGACAGAAAGTCAGTAACATAAGAAAGAAGAAAAGAAGGGCAGTAAGCCTAATTGAATAATAATGGTACAAAACAATAGAAATAGGTCTTTGGGGGTATAAAACATATTCATTTTAAAACATAATAACAATGAAATTTTTTAAAAAAAGGAAGGAAATTGACTTACATGTTTTAAAATTGACTTACGTTATCGAGAGAAAGGGTGAAAGTCTCAATATTACACTTTGATAAGAAGAGAAACGATTAGAATTTCTTAGGCAAATACTAAGGAAGAGTAAAAGAATATTTAATCCCAAGGTAATTTAAAAAAGGAGGAAATGGAATAATTATTTCTTTTAAATCAATACAAAACAAATCCAGAAAAAAGGAACATGGAACAGGTGAGGCAAATACATTACTCTTAATTTCTAAACATTCATATCAAGTGCTATTATCTGCCAGTTCATGTTTTATAACAGGCATCAGCAAAATACACAGAAATATCTGTCCCCCACTCACATACCTAACCTTTATAAATTTTACTTTCCACATTTATTTCCATTGTCACTCAGGTTTCAAAGCCTTATTTCACCTTTTCTTTTCTAACTACAGATATGGTGACAAGCATTAAAAGATTCAAAAGGAAAACAAACAAACAGAAACAAGGAGGGGGAAAAAAAAACACCCCAGAGAACTAACTGGCTTACAAATGCTGCGTTAATTCCACAATAAAATATTAATCTGCCATTACTGATCTATGTAATATCTCTAAGGGCACACTCTCCCTCTGTGATGCCCCACACTCTGACTTCTCTCTGAATCTGAATAAATCCACTTCTTATCTATCACTTTTTCTCTCACTGAATTCTTTATGCGATGAGACATCAAGAATCTGAGCTTTACTAGGTCCTTAAATCAGGTACCATGGGGTTTGGCTGGGTTTGAGTCCCAGCCACATGGGTTCAAGTTCCAAGCAGGGTTTTGGCTGGGTTTGAGTCCCAATCTGAGGTAAATGGTTTCACTTTTAAGATATTCTCTTTGTCTTTGTTTTCTCTAGATTACTGTGATGTATTTAGATTTGGGGGAAGAGGGTTGTCTTATGGATATTCTTCAGTCTGTGGCTTCATTCTGAAATAGTCTAAGGTCTAGAACACTTCTACATGAAGTATCTCTTCCAATACTGACTCTGTCTTACTCTTCTCCCTCTCCTCTGGCACTACGTGTATGCTGGGATTTTGACTATGTACTGTATGGGCTTCTAAGGTGGCACTAGGGGTAAAGAATCTGCCTGCCATTGCAGGAGAGGCTGGCTCAATCCCTGCGTCAGGAAGATTCCCTGGAGTAGGAAATGGCAACCCACTGCCTTACTCTTGCCTGCAAAATTCCATACTCTGCACTGAGTTCACACTCACTGGAGAAGGAAATGACAACCCACTCCAGTATCCGTGCCTGGAAAATTCCACGGAGAGAGAAGCCTGGCAGGGTACAGTCCACGGGGCTGCAAAGAGTCAGACACGACTGAGCACACAGGACCACCAAAATTAATACATTAAGAAGCTTAAAATGATATTCTTTCACTTATTTCATGAAAAGCATTACTCTAATAGTTTTTAATTCCCTTGTTAATTCAGTGAAGGAAAATTCCAGTATAAAATGAAAACTTCTACACTAGTATCAATGTCATCAAGACACAGGTGCAATGTATACCTCTCTCTGAGGATAATTAAGTAATCCTTTTACAGCCCCAAATACTTAACCAAACCAGATGTGAAACTCCAGAGCTTACAGTGAATTGCTACTTGCATTTTGTGAGTAGACATTTTAAATAAGGCAGTCTAAGCTCTTCCAAGGAAAATGTTCTCAAAATTTTAAAACACCAATATTATACAGTCTGTCTAAGGAAATCAAAGAACCTTTTAACATTTAATTCCAGTTTTACAGATATAGAAATTATCAAGTAGTCAGTGCCAGAGTTGTATAGTAGTGGACACCAAAGTGCGCAGAGTCATCACTAGTCTAGCGAGGTCAGAGTCATCTGGACAGACTCTTTCTACCAAGGCTGAGTCACCTGGTTCAGACGATGACAGTTCATGAGACCAAGAGCCAACCTTCCCTCCACAAGCAACAGTGGTGGGGCAGGTGCCACACAGAGCACTCACTCACCCACAAGCATTCTCTTCTCTACACACACTCCTTCATCCTCAGTGTCCCACCCTTCCACCTGCCACCTCTTCCTCATCCTTCAGGTCCTACCAGCAACTTCCTCAGGATAGCTTGCCCTGCCCCTCCCAATCAAGTCAGGTTCCCTGGTGACAGGTTTTATAGTTCCATGTACCGTACTTCAAAGGACTGATCCCTCTAGTTGTTCAGAACAAGGTACATGACACAAGGCTGTGCATACAAGAAGCCACCCAAAAAATATCTGTTGAATAAACAATTGTGAATTTATAATTCTCCCCAATTTTACAAAGAAACAATCTTTAAAAACTAAGTTATCTTCATGAAATGCCATAACCTGGAAATGGGAGAGACCAGTTGAGACTTCAAGTGTTTGTGAGTCTCAGGCTCTAATGTCCACATACTATAAGGAAGTGTTGTAGAAGTCAGATTTCTTTCAAATGAATATTACTTTGGTATTTTTTACTGTAAAAATGGAGACACTTTCTAAATGAAAAAATGAGACACTAAATATAAATAAATCATATCTAGCAAGGCAATACACCTTGCAAAAATCACACTGAAGGGACAAACTATACCTTTCTGGTAATAAACGATCAGAGTATTATTGGTAACGGTACTATTTCACTAAACAAAACAAAAATGGTTGAAGTCAAATTGCAAGCATAAACCAGAAAATATAATCACTTGCCACTTTCTAACTGAAGTAGCAATTCTTAAAAGTTCTGGTATTGTGTCTAAGTTTTTGCAGGACTTCAAACTGCCTTAACATTCCTAGCATTTACAATCAAAGTAATTTTGTTTCTTTTCAATTTGCCACTAGCTTAAATTTGCTGGTCTCTTTTTCACTCATCTTCAATAGCTACAAAATGTAACAGTAACTTGAGATAAGATGGGAACACCATGGGCAAAGACTGAACTGACCAAAAACCAAACTGACCGTGCAACCTCTGCCTGGCACTGGGACCCAGCTTGCATCTGCCATACCAGGAAGTTGCCTCAGTTCCCAAGGATGACCAGCCAATTAACAGATGGTGCCAAAGCCAACACCTGTACCTACTGGCTTGTTTAACCAATGGCAGCTGTCCTTCCAAGGAGCTATTTCATATCAAAACAATGTTATAACTGGTAATGGGCTATTCTCACCAGAAACATAACCCTAACCCCAGAGAGCCAGGTCTACTAGTTAAAAACATCAAGTAGGCATCAACAGCAAGACTTAGGGCCCAGGTTCTTAATGTTTGGGAAATGATGCTTCTCGGATGCCCTTGTAACACCTGAGTGATTCTTTAAAGACATAATCAGCAAAGGAATTTCTAGTAACTCAGAATACCTGTACTGGCAATTAAGGCTCTGGTTTTTTAATTTCTGCTTTTATTCGTGTAGCTTCTTTTCTCTTACATTTTTACATATTTCAATTGGTTATATAGAACAAACACAGAAACAACATCCATTTTAAGTAACACACTAGATGATGTTTACAAACTTTACTATTTAAAAAAAAGCAAGCTCAGTATCGTTTTTTCTTAACTTTAGGGTCTGACAGAGTGAGAAATAAAGGCAAATAAATCACCGTCCATTTAATGCTGCCTAATCTGAGTCTTATTAAGATGACTTCACAAAAGAAAAAAGCACCCTGACTTTCCTGAACAGAACTTCCCATAGATTCAATATATGAGGGAGTTGGGCAGGATGGTATCTAAAGTTTTGTCCGACCTCTGCGCTATGAAATATTAAGTATTCCAAAAACTTACTTCTATTTGTAAATGGATTAATACACGACTGAAATAACTTTCTTCTAGCAAAGTACTTAAAACCGAGTCCCCACTTTTTTTCTATATGTCACATTATTTCCATGACTTGTTATTGCCCCAATTCAAAACTCCTTCCCAGTCCCGTAAGCGATTCATTTAGCTCATGTTGAAATCTACCGATTATAAAGCATCTGTGGATTAAAATGAAGGGCAGGGGGCGGGGGGCATTTCAATGTATAGAAATGTTCACCCGTAGATCCACAGACTCCTCACAATTTCAATTAAAATACCTCCGAGTAACCGTTCGCCCGCATCTCAACTGTCGCACCAACACCACCCGGCTGTGAGCTCCTAAGTATTTTGCAAACTTTGCAAAGGCGCACAGATTTCCAGGTTCTCCAAAGCCCTCATTCAGCCCCATCCTCCCCTTGCCTAGTCGAAACGAAGTTCCGCGGCAGGAAGGCAATAATTTTAAAAGCACGAAGTTTGCCTCAGTCCTGCCCACTTGGACTCTGGAGGACGCAACTGAAACTTGCAAAGGAGACACGTCTCCCGGGGACCGAAACTTGCCGTGGGGGGGAGGGTGGAGAGGCAGCGGGTCTCCCCTACCCCGGGATCTGGCCGACCCCCGCCCCTTCCACGAGCCCCCTTCACCGGCCGGCAGGTCCCCCTCCCGCGCCGTCCCAGCCAGATCCGGCCCGCACGCCCCCCGGGGCCCCTCGCCCGCCGACCTGCCAATCACAGCCGCAGCACCCAGCCGTCCGGGCTCCAGGGGGCGGGGGCCGGGCGGCCGCGCGCGTTTCCGGAGCCGGCCCCTCGAGGGCGGGGGCCGGGAGCGCCGCTCGTCCGCCTCCCCTGCGGCAGCGAATGGCGGCGTCCGGCTCCCCAGGGCCACCTCCGAGTCCGTGCCCGGGGGAAGCCCGCCGAGCCTCGCCGCCGCCAGCCCCTCGCAGTGGGAAAGCGGAAAATGAACTTACCTCCGAACGGTCCCGTCGGCGGAGGCTGCGGGCGGGGGGGTCCCCGGGGGCCGAGCAGGTCCCGGCGCAGCGGCGGCGGCTACCGCAGTGCCCTCCACCCCATTGTTTCCCTTCCGAGAGGATCCCGGCAAAGCCGAGCCCGGGAACCAGGAAGTTCCCCGGCGCGACACCTCCTGCCGCCGCTATGGAAACGGGCCCCCGCCTCCCAGAGCGGCTCGCCCGGGACCCCGCCTCCGAGCCGCCGGCCCCGCCCGCCTCACGGGCCGCCGCCAACCGTCGCCGCTGCGGCCGCGGCCGCCGCCATCTTGGCGCGGCCCGGGCGGCCCCTTCCCGGCGGCACGTGCGCGCTGCTCCCGCGTGTTCTCGCTGGCCGCGGGGGCGCGCTGCCAGGGCCGCAGGGTGCTGGCGCCGCTTCCCGGGAAGCGTGGCCAGGAGCGGCCCCCCGGACCCCGAGGGAGGGAGAGAGAGAAAGGGCCCAGGCGGGACTGGAGAGCTAGGACCTGGAGCGGGGCTTCGAGTAATTGCACGAAAACGACAGGCTTCAGCTGGTGTCCACTGGCAGGTCGCGGAATGGCTGAGACCAGGGGTGAGGTCAGCAGAGCAGTGGCCGAGAGCCATGGGCTCTGCAGCCAGATTGCCTCGTGTTTCGTTTCTGGCTCTACTACCCACCAGCTGTCAGAGCTTGGACACTTTAATTTTCTGTATGCCTCAGTTTCTTTATCTGTAAAGTGGCATTTTAATACTTGCCTCATAGGGTTGTTACCTGGAAGCAAGTGCATAGTATTGATACTCAGTAAGTGCAGAATAACCATGCTTTCAATAAAATGGCATTGCGTCTGACAGTCACATTTCTGTCTTTTTCCAAGAACTTAGTCTAAGTGCTCATCAGCACCACTTTAAATAGGCTGCTGTGTAAGATCCCATTGCTGCTTGAAACTCGGATGCTCCTCTTTTGTCCCATCTTTCTCTAGGTCAGCGTTCCTTTTTTAAGATCGTGGAAATTGTCAAGAGTTTTCGTCTCCAGAATCTTCCATCAAGAGGCTCCATAAAAAGATGAATGATGTAAACTTTCCAATACTGTAATTAGCTGACAGCTAAATGATTTATGCAATAGGAGCTAGCAGAGTTAGGGTGTGCTGATATCTAAAGGCTTCCTGTCCTTCATTCCAGGAACTAGAGTTACTAAAGCTGGCAACTCTGCATGGCTGCTATTATCTCTCTTTCCAGCTTCTGAAAACTGACACCAAGAAACTGGGTGTTGTGGGAGAGGAGGGGTGGAGGAGGAGGCAGGGTCACTGGGCTCTTCCAAAGGATTCTTTTTCAAGAACCGAGCCTACGGTTGGTTAGGTCTCAAACAGTCTCCTTATAGCTCACAAGTGTCCTGACCTTGTTTGTACACTCTTTAAGAAAATACAATTGTATACTTCCCTTTGGGTCTGCCTTCATACATTTAAGCCAGATTTGTGAAGACTAGTGTTTAATTATTCTGATCCAACAAGAGCAGGACTTCCCTGGTAGTCCAGTAGTTAGGACTCAGTGCTTGCACTGCAGAGCCTACAGGTTCCATCCCTGGTTCGGGAACTAAGATCCCACATCCTTCAAGGAACAGCCAAAAACCATGAACAGTCTGATACATGAAATGAATTGGGGTAAAAACAGATCGGGAATTGGCAGGACATGGGCAACTTTTTCAACACCTAAACACTTCTCCAAAAGCTGTAGAATGCTTTCCTGAGGATGCTGCAGATTGGGATATTTTGAATCTCTAAAAGACAGGAGCCCCCACTGCACGAGTAGATTGCTTCCCACATGGTCGGCCCTCAATAAATGTTTATTGAATTAAATCGCTGTTTTTGTGGTTGAGCTCTCATTTCCGGTGGCCTTGGGGACCACAGACTCACAGGAGATGTTACTCAAGGGACTTCCTTGAGAACTTCATAAACAAGGACCTGGAGTCACCAGATAATGAGTTAATAGGATTTTGGATGAACAACCCCAGTCCCAGGCTCACTTGGCAAAATGAAGTGGAAATTTCAGATGTTTTTTTCCATAAATTTATATGGGTAATTTTTTGAAAACTTTAGACCTAATTCTGGGCAGCACTGATTCAATTTTATACTGCAATTATAGCATGATTAAAGTTCAGAAAAACCCACATTTTCTCCCAAGTCAAAGTGTCACCAATGAATTGTATCATCTCAGTATAAAACCTGTATTCATTCTTGAAAAGTGAAAGTAGCTCAGTCCTGTCCAACTCTTTGCGACCCCATGGACTATACAGTCCATAGAATTCTCCAGGCCAGAATACTGGAGTGGGTAGCCTTTCCCTTCTCCAGGGGATCTTCCCAAGGAGTCTCCTGCATTGCAGGTAGATTCTTTACCAACTGAGCTATGATAGGAAGGTATAAATTTAGGAACTTACCATAATTTTTTAAAATTAATCATCTTAGAGCTATTGTTAACCTGTAAACAAATTTCTGTCTTTATATCCCCAGCATAGCGTTTGACACATAGTAGTCATGTAAATTCACTTATCTAGGGCATATGATAAATACATAGAATTTGTGTCAATCATTGGCAAGGAAATAGAATCATTTTTCCTCTAAATCAGGTATGGGCAAACTTGTTTTTAAAGGGGAAAGAGCAAACATGACAACAGCCATACACAATATGTAAAAGAATGAGTGTGCCTGTATTCCACTAGAAATTCATTATGAAAATAGGTGGATCTGACCCACAGGGATGTATTTTACCAATCCCTTAAATAATTCTATTTGGATTATACTCACTCCAGTTTTACATTCATTCCAATGAAATGCCAGATATTAAAATACCCTTTAACTGAAGAAAGCATAAAAGCCTGATATTCATAAATCACCAAAAAGTAGGAAAAAAATGGAGTTTCATGTTACCAATTAAAATGTTTCTCAAATAACAGTTTAGAGCTATGTCTCATATATTATGATGGAATAAGATAAATGGTTATTTGCACTTCATTTTTGCAAAAGTTACACTAACGAAAAAAAACTTAAAATGTTGCCAAAGGTTAAAGTATATGTTTAAATCCTCATAGGATGTCGTAATAACCAAGGCCAGAAGCACAATTTGTGGTGAGAACAGAAGAACATAGGACATAAAGGAAAAAAATCTCCAAAGCAAATCATATACCCTTCACTATTGTCTTCAGAATATGGATGAAATGGTGGGTTCCTAGAGTCTCCTGTAAAATGAGAATTTGAAATGTGAACCCAAGGCTAATGGATTAATTTAATTGTTTTAATAAGGGGAAGCAGATAGCTCCCTAGAGGGGCCAGTTTTTTGGTTTTAGTAAAGCTATGGAAACCTTATGGCAGAAAGCAAAGAAGAACTAAAGAGCTTCTTGATGAAAGTGAAAGACGAGAGTGAAAAATTGGCTTAAAACTCAGCATTCAGAAAACTAAGATCATGGCATCTGGTCCCATCACTTCCTGGCAAAATAGATGGGGAAATAATGGAAGCAGTGAGAGACTTTATTTTCTTGAGCTCCAAAATCATTGCAGATGGTGACTGCAGCCATGAAATTAAAAGACACTTGCTCCTTGGAAGAAAAGCTATGACCAACCTAGACAGCATATTAAAAAGCAGAGACATTACTTTGCCAACTAGTCAAAGATACGGTTTTTCCAGTAACCATGTGTGGATGTGAGAGTTGGGCTATAAAGAAAGCTGAGCACCAAAGAACTGATGCTTTTGAACTGTAGTGTTGGAGAAGACTCTTGAGAGTCTCTTGGACTGCAAGGAGATCCAACCAGTCCATCCTAAAGGAAATCAGTCTTGAATATTCATTGGAAGGACTGATGCTGAAGCTGAAACTCCAATACTTGGGCCACCTGATGTGAAGAACTGACTCATTGGAAAAGACTCATGCTAGGAAAGATTGAAGGCAGGAGGAGAAGGGGACGACAGAGGATGAGATGGTTGGCATCACCAACTCGATGGACATGAGTTTAAGTAAGCTCTGAGAGTTGGTAATGGACAGGGAAGCCTGGCATGCTGCAGTCCGTGGAGTCACAGAGTCGGAAACAACTGAGCAACTGAACTGAACTGAAAGCTATGGAAAGCCTTGCAATGCACATTTTTGTGCTCACGAGCAGTAGTACTTTCTGAAATGTCATCAGAAGCCATCAGTGCTTTTCCATTGGTTAGGAAAATCAGCTCAAATGACACTGCATATAATTGTCCTTAGTTGTTGAAAACAGCTTAGGCCAGTCAATATCTTTGTACTGTGTATAAATGACAAAGCAATGGATAATCAGCACCCATATCCACACTACTTATATTGAAAACTTACCCTAAAAGAGAAGTTACTGCTTGCACAGTAAGGAAGAAGGGTCGATGGCATGACGGTGAACCCCATAAAATTGTAGGCAAGATGTTGTGTACACAGTTTGTTCCTTATAACATTCTGGGGTTGTCTTGTTTATTAGTATACTTGGGTTTTTTCTGTCTCTGTATCATAAGAATGGACATGCTGTGAGACTAGAAAAGGGATCTGTCTTCCCTACTCTATCCCTTGGTCCAGATCAGTGTCTGAAATATAAAATCAGTGATCTATAAATAACTGTAGAAGAAATGAAGGAAGAGAAGGAGGGAAGAGAGAAGGAAACAAGGGAAGAAAGAATGGAGGAGGGAACAAAAGTAAACAAATATACATTTTTTCTGTATAATACTGTATATCAACTCTACTTAAATTTTAAAAATACATTATTTTTCTTGGAAAACAATTTCCTAACTTTTCTCATATGCTCAATAGGGTGTGTGACTCAAAAGAAAAAAAACAGGTAGGAATGATTGGTTTACAACTACAGGGACTGCCTCATTATCTCCTCCCGTCTTTTGTTCGTAAGCCAAACTGATCCTGATTATATACCAGAAGGGTTATCATGGTTTGCCAGAGACCTATAATAATGTCACAGCATTTGAAAAGCCTGTCCTTATATTTTTATAGCTTTAGAGAATTTCTCCTGTCTGCTCAACTCAGAGTTTCCTTACTTCAGCTCTACATTTGACTACCTCTTAGATGTCAGTCATTCCATTTATTTGTTTTTTGCCTGTGTTCAAAAGTTCTAAGATATTGAAAAAAAAAATTGAAGTACAATTTCAAGGCATTTTTGTCTCCATTGCAGGGCAATAAAACTTTTGTCTCTGTGTATATGATTTTTTTAATTTACTTTTAAACTCTGTAAATATATATCTATATATGTTGTCTGAAAGTTGTTTTCAAAGATGACCCCACCCCTCAATGAGCCATGCCTCCGAACATCCACATCCTTTCTTATCATCCTCCTCTTGATTTTGGGCTGGGCCTGTGACTCTCTTTTGATGAAAAGAATCAGGTAGAAGTGATGTTAGGTGATTTCTAAGGCTGGATCATAAGAAATCTTTCTGCCTCCACCTGGGTCTCTGGAATATGTATTTTTAGTGGGCTTTCTCCCAGAACTCAGCCATCATGCTGTAGAAAGCCCAAGCCAGAGAGGCCACACACAGGTGGCTTGAATGATAACCCTGGCTGAGCCCTTGTATCAACTGCTAGCCAGATGGGTGCACCATCTTGGACATTCTACACAGCCAAACCTTCACTGTGCCTTTAGCCCCAGCTGTGCAACCGCATGAGAAACCCCAAATGAGGCCATCTCAGTCAACCCATGGGACCCACAGAACCACGAGAGCAATAATAAACTATTTTAAGCCATTGAGTTTAGTACAAGTAACTGGAATATATTTATTAACATGGTGTTAAAGCTATACTTATATTTTAGTTAAGATGTTGATGAACAAATAACTTATGATTAACAGAAATGCCATATCAGAAGGTCAAGTTGTATTAGAAGAAGGAGAACCTAACATATTTCGATCATGCTTTTCACTACTAAGTTGCTGATTTTTTGTCTGGTTCTTTCCTTTGACGCAGAGTGATATGCTGGGCATTGTGAAACATGACAGACAACCTTTTGGTGTCTATAAAGTAAATATACTTGTAAGTACATTTGACATAAATAGATATGAAATAAGTCTTTGCCCGAACACTTTGGCTAAAGGAGTGGTTACAAAAGGGGTTACAAAAAGTTAGACCAAAGACACACTTAAAATAAGACAATAGATGAAAAAAAAATTTTTTAATCTGCTCAGCTTATCTTTTCTATTCGCTAATACTTAATTAAAAATGCAGTCCAGTGGTTTGGGCTCTGTTGTCTCACTGCCAAGGGCCCAGATTCGATCCCTAGTCAGGCAAGTAAGATCCATATGCTATGCGGGGTGGCAAAAAACAAAAATTAAAAACAAATTCAGGTCCATAATTCCTGATCTGTGATTCTGAAATCAACAAAGCTCTGAAAACCAAAAATATTTTTGTAAATAATTTGCCACCTAAACTCACTGGGTAGCAACTGCAATGTCCTATGACTATTTATTATGGGCTTTATCTTATTTGAATGAACACTCATTTCATTACAGAATTAGTATGTTTGATTACAACATCCTATCCCAGACCCCACTTGTGCTGTCCCCGCAAGTAACATGCAGTAGGTGTACTGTGTCACCCTTCTAAAAATTGAAACTTCTGAATTCAAAAACACTTCTAGTTTCACACCTGAAGTTGACTTTATAGGCAACCTAAAGTAGACTCTTTATTGCGAGGGGAAGGACAGTCTACTACAAGGTCCTTGAGGACTCTGAATTCACACAGCCGAAGGTCAAACTCCAACTCCCTCGCTGGCCACCTCTGAGACCTGGGTTAGTATGCAACCCTCTGCCTTAGTTTCCTACTCTGCAGAATGAGGATAGTAATAAAAACTACCTCATTGGGTTCTTAAGAGGACAGAAGGAGGTTATGCCTACAAAATGCTTAGCCCAAGTGACTACTATTAATAATAACTTTTTGTTCATGCTTATTGTATTATTATTAAACATAAGTGGGTTTTTTAAAAATAAAATCAATGAAACAAATAATATCTCAGTTAGGATTCAGTGAGGGAAAAAGAGACGACTGAAGGTATTACCAGCAGAAAGATATTTAACACATGAAATCAGATGCCACAAGGACTTTGGAAGGAGTGGATGGGTGAAGGTCAAGAGGGATACCCTGTAACTTTCAGGTTATTCCGCATCAGCTGTGGACCTGATGTCAGGAAGCCACTGCACCCAGAGATCAGAAATTGCAGGAAAGGACAGGAAACCATGGCGAATGTCATAGCCACCCTGCAGCTTAGAAGCTAGTGCCTGTCAGGAGCAGTCTTGGCATCTAGCTTCATGGCACAAATTTATATCGTGTGAGTGGCTGCAGGAGGAAGAATGACACGATCCTTGTGCTGTTCAAATCCCAAGTGCATCTCACTGGCAGCATCTAAACCTTATCAGAACCTGCTGGCAAAGGACTTTGGGAAATGCAGCTCTGAGACACAGGCAATGTCTGACATTTTGCAACCCCAAGGACTGTAGTCCACCAGGCTCCTCTGTCCATGGGATTCTCCAGGCAAGAATACTGGAGTGGGTTGCCGTGTCCTCCTCAAGGGGATCTTTCTGACCCTGGGACTGAACCCACATCTCTTTTGTCCCCTGCACTGGCAGGCAGGTTCTTTACCACTAGTACCACCTGGGAAGCCCAATATAGGCAATACCCAACACAAACAGTAATTTGATAAGGATAATTGGCATTTGTAAAGCACTGTGAGATAGGCATGGAGAAGGCAATGGCACCCTACTCCAGTACTCTTGCCTGGAAAACCCCATGGACAGAGGAGCCTGGTGGCCTGCAGTCCATGGGGTCGCTAAGAGTCGGACACGACTGAGTGACTTCACTTTCACTTTTCACTTTCATGCATTGGAGAAAGAAATGGCAACCCACTCCAGTGTTCTTGCCTGGAGAATCCCAGGGACAGGGGAGCCTGGTGGGCTGCCGTCTATGGGGTCTCACAGAGTCGGACACGACTGAAGTGACTTAGCAGCAGCAGTGAGATAGGCAGGAATTGTAGCACAAGGGGCTAAGTGATGTGTCTGGAGTTGCATAGGGAAGGAGAGACTCCAGTCCCTGTACTCCAGATCTAGAAAGTGTGTGTTTACACCAGAGTGTCCTATTTAATCATCTGAGCTCTACTTTATCCCTTAAATCTTCATACCATTTATATTATTATTGATTCACATTTCTCAGGCCAATCTAAAGAGGAAATTTAGCATCACTATCCAAAGTAGAATGCAAATTACTGAAGTAGAAAAGAGATGTCATGTGACATAAACAGAAGATAAAGGAAAAATGAACACACGGAAAACAATGATATTAAAACCACTTAGATAGCATTGCCTAGAGGGTTCTGAGCCTGAAGCCTGTTCTCTTTGTTGAAAAGGGAGATTAGCATGTATGAGAGATGTTAAAAGTACTAAACCTACTGGCAATAGGTGGAGATTGTCATTGATGAATTCACAAGGACTAACAGGTGACTGAAATCTCTGAAAAGAAATTAAATTTCTCACTACGAAAGGCAATGCTATTTAAAGGCTTGTCCATCTTACCTACCATCAATAAAACTCAATCCACACATACATATATCTATGTATATTTGTTAGTATATTTATTAGTACAGCGCATTTTTTCTATATAATAACTGTTAGTGTTAGCTGCTCAGTCGTGTCTGACTTTGTGACCCCATGGATTGCAGCCCACCAGGCTCCTCTGTCCATGGAATTTTCCAGGTTCCCCAGGCAAGAATACTGGAGTGGGTTGTCATTCCTTTCTCCAGGGGATCTTCCCTACCCAGGGACTGACCCAGATACCTGGGTCTCCTGCATTACAGTCAGATTCTTTACTATCTGATCCACACCAATTGAATGGACATGGACTTGGGCAAACTCCAAGAGTTGGTGGGGTACAAGGAGGCCTGGCGTGCTGCAGTCCAAGGGGTCACAGAGTCAGACACAACTTAGTGAATGAACAACAACAAATATGAGTGGGCTGCCATTCCCTTCTCCAGGGGATCTTCCCAACCCAGGGATTGAACCCAGGTCTCCCGCATTGCAGGTGAATTCTTTACCAGCTGAGCCACCAGGGAAGCTCCCAGTGACATGAGATGAGCCAATAATTCAGCTCTATTTTTTAGCCTAGTTAGAGCTGGGTTTTTGTTGTTATTTGCAACTGTTCTACCCGCCTTCTCCTAAGTTCAATCCAGTCTCTCTCCTAATACTTTTCTTTTTTAAATATATTTCCAAATAACAAAAAAGGGCTTCCCTGGTAGTTCAGCGGTTAAAGCGTCTGCCTCCAATGCAGGAGACCCGGGTTCAATCCCTGGGTTGGGAAGATCCCCTGGAGAAGGAAATGGCAACCCACTCCAGTATTCTTGCCTGGAGAATCCCATGGACAGAGGAGCCTGGTGGGCTACGGTCCACGGGGTCACAAAGATCCGACATGACTGAGTGACTTCACTTTCACTTTTCCAAGTAACAATAAAAAACCCAGCTCTAACTAGGCTAAAAAAGAGAGCTGAATTATTGGCTCATCTCATGTCACTGGGAGCTTCCCTGGTGGCTCAGCTGGTAAAGAACTCACCTGCAATGTGGGAGACCTGGCTTCAATCCCTGGGTTGGGAAGATCCCCTGGAGAAGGAAATGACAGCCCACTGCAGTATTTCAATGAGAGTTCCATGGACAGAGGAGCCTGGTGGACTACACAGTTCATGGGGTTGCAGAGTTGGACATGACTGAGCCACTTGCACTTCACTCATGTCACTGAAAATCTACCAGAAGATGGGCTTTGTAGGACTTAATGATATTGTCAAGGACCAGCTTCTTTCTCTGTTTCCCATCATGTCAGCTGCACCCAAGCAAGAAGGCTGCCAACAATTTCCAGTTTCATGCCTCCTTATCTCAGAAAAAACCAACAACTCCCAGCAAACCTAGTCTGTCTCAAGCTCGGTGTGAACTGAATCACATATCCATTTCTGAATCAATATTCATGGCCAGGATATACGATTGTGTTAATTGCTTTCAACTCCATTTAGCACCAAAAATGGAGTTAGGCTTCTTCCCACATGGGGAAGGCATGGTTCTCCCAAGCAAAATTAGGCTGATGACAAAGAAAAGAGGAATGGCTACGGGGGAGGTTGTCACAGTATTCACCACAGGTAATCTTACAGGCATTGTAACAGAGGAGATGGGATTTGACCTGGTCAGTGGGAGCCAAATACCAGAAGAGTTGGAGTAGTATTAGTGGTAGTCGCTTAGTGATGTCCAACTCTTTGAGACCCACGGACAGTAGCATGCCAGGCTCCTCCGTCCATGGAATTCTCCAGGAAAGAAAACTGCAGTGGGTTACCAGTTCCTTCTCCAAGGGATCTTCCTGACCCAGGGGTCAAACCCAGGCCTCCTGCATTGCAGGCAGATTCTTTACCATCTGAGCCACCAGGAAAGCCCATATGAAAATTAGTAACCCTAAGAAGATAGTTTGAGAGCATAGCATTATGGAGGACTTCAAATGCTTGACTAATGAGTTTAGACTTAATTCACTAAAGTTAATTAACTAAATAGCAGCAAAAATGGTGTGGGGTTTAAAAAAAAACACTATGAACAGAAAAAGAAGGGGGGAGGTTTCTTTAATTAAAACTGTATAGAAATGAAAGAATTTATTAAAAATATAAACCTTTTTTTTTTTTATTTAAAAGAGAATTACTTGGTGATCCATTGGTTAAGACTCCATGCTTCCACCACAGCAGGTGTGGGTTTGATCCCTGATCAAGGAATTAATATCATGCCTTGAGGTGAAATCAAAAAAGAAAGAATTTAGGAAAATACATTTTAATGCAAGGACTTGGTATTTCATGTTAATCATTTATGGAAAATCATTCATTCACTCATTCAATCAACAGATATTCATTGAGTCCCTAATATGTGCTGTGTACTGTAATGGCAAGAGCTGGTGATTCAGTGGCAAAAGAACTGTCATCACCTTTGGGTAGGGTATTAGTCAATGAAGAACTCTTCGTGTCATCAGATTCTAATGTTTCATCTGCCTTTGGAAAGTGTTGGTTAAATCCTGGACCAGAAGAGAATTACAGCCACTTAACCAGTCACAGCCAGTGGAAAGCAAGGTAACAAAGCCTTCAAATTATAGTCAACAAACCTGATCAGGGGTAGTTCAGAGACCAAGATGGTTCTCAAGACCTCCATGTTCTTTGCCAAATTTATCCATTCCTATCACGAGTTTTCTGCGTCTGGTTAATACTTCACTACAGAGAGTTCATTCTTTAGCCCTAACTGGATAAAAGGACAGGAGGTACACGTAAAGAACTTCTTTACCTCAATTTTGCTTTGCCTCATTGCTGACCCAAATATTATCATGTTAAAATCAGAGTGGCTCGGCAGTAAAGAATCTGCCTGCAGTGTAGGAGCCCCAGGAGACATGGGCTCAGTCCCTGGAGGAGGCCATGGCAACCCACTCCAGTACTCTTGCCTGGAGAATCCCATGGACAGAGGAGCCTGCCAGGTGACATTCCATGGGTCGAAAGGAGATGGACATGACTAAACGGCTTGGCACAAAGCCTGATGTGAACTAAGGACTCTTGGTGGTGATGCTGTGTCAGCGCAGGTTCATCAGCTGTACAAATGTATCATCTGGTGAGGGATGCTGACACTGGGGAGGCTAGGGCTTCCCTGGTGGCTCAGAGGTTAAAGCCTCTGCCTGCAATGCAGGAGACGTGGGTTCGATCCCTGGGTTGGGAAGATCCCCTGGAGAAGGGAATGGCAACCCACTCCAGTATTTTTGCCTAGAGAATCCCATGGACGGAGGAACCTGGTAGGCTACAGTCCACAGGGTCGCAAAGAGGTGGACACGACTGAGCGACTTCACTTTCACTATTGGGGTGGGGCAGGAGATATATGGCATATGAGAAATCTTTATTCCCTCCATTCAATTTTGCTGTGAACTAAAAACTACTCTAAAATATAAAGTCTATTTTTTTAAACAAATGGAAAAAAAGGGGGTTATATTAATTCAACCAATATTTGTTAATTCCCTAGATATGCCAAGTACTGTGAAACACATTATAACATCAAAAATGAACAGGACACATATGGTTCCTGCCCTCACAGAACTTATATGAATGTGTTCATCAGATTCAGTCAGTTTTACCCTAAGTAATGACAGTAATCATTGTTGTTACCCTGTCTAGATGCAGTAAGAGTCAGTACGGATGTGCCAGGAGCAAACTGGGCAACCACCAACGTCCATGGCAAGCAAATTCATAAGAAATAGAAACACAGATGATTAGTAACCACCTGTTCTGTTTCTCAAGTAATCAAACCTAAATTGAGGCCAATAGAATGTTAATTATTCATCTATCATATTGGCCAAGATTTTAAAACACCCTGAATATGTTGAGAATATCTTGCTGGTCAAAGATTAACTGGTAGGTTTTAACTAAAAAGCATTTTGCAGTGTGTATTAGATTTTATAATGTAAATACATTGATCCAGTAATTTACTTTCTAGCCATATTTTTAAAGGAACTAACTCACACATAGAAAGGCCCCACAAAAATCTATGTATAACGAGGCCATTTATCACAGCCTTGATATGAAAATATCAGAAGCCACCTGCATGCCAATAAAGAATTGATTAAAATAGAGCAACCCATCTAACAGAATGCAATTCCATTAAAAATTATGTCCAAAAAAAATTATGTCCATCTACAGACTTATGGTTGCCAAGCTGAGGGGGTAGTTGGGGAGGGATGGATTAGGAATTTGGGGTTAGCAGATGCAAACAATTATGCGCAGAATGGATAAACAAGTTCCTACCATATAGCACAGGAAACTATATTCAACATCCAGTAATAAACCACAATGGAAAAGAATATGAAAAAGAATACACGTATGTATAACTGAGTCACTGTGCTGTCCACCAGAAATTAACACTCTAAATCAATCATGCTTCAATAAAACAAGTTTTTAAAAAGCTGTGTCCATCTGTATTTATTAACAATGGAAATATACCTTTAACTGACTTTTTAAAAACTACATATATAGTAGAATCTTATTTTGAGTAAAATATATATGAGACACATAAACAAAAGTGTGAAGGAAAGGAAGCCCATTGAAAATGTGGAGTGGTCATTTCTGGATAATAATAACTGGACATTTTTTTGTATTTATACATTTTTACATGTTCTGAATAACTTCTACAGTGAGCTTGTATTACTAGAAACATCTCTTCTCCTCTAAAACTCTGCATTTTGTGAAATAAACATCCAAACATGTTACACCTTTTTGCATGGGAATTTTCATTGAAGAAGTGCCTAAAGCAGTTTGGGGATGCCTCTATAAGGAGGAGATGGGGAGGGGTATGGAGAAGCTGGAGAAATGGGACAGCCATGGTCTAACCTGCAGCCCAGGCCCCCCAGACTAGAGTCAAGCCTAACGGCAAAACAGGTTGCAAGCAAGGACCAAAAGGGATGTTTTCCCAGGGGACACTGTGAGACAAAGAGGCATAAACAGTGTTAACTTCAGTGCCCAGATAGTGCACATGGCAGGTCACCCAGAGGAAGACAAAGAGTCATTCTCCTACATTCAGAGCAGCCAGAGGGGCAGTGAGGATCTGTGGGATCATCCTCACGTTGCTAGAAATGGAGCAGTGATGTTGCTCCAACGGCATTGCAGAAAATGGAGCGTTCTGAAGATGCCTTAGAAACAGCAAGTTCAGGAGAGGGTGAAGCCAGAACTGAAGGGAGGAGGGGTCCAGAGAAGATCTTCAAGGTGGGAAACCTGAGAGCTTGTTTCACTGCTGATAACATCCAGGGGCAGGAGAGAGATCGAAGGTAAAGGGGAGAGGGGGTCTTCTAACTGCACTCACAGTCTAGCTCAATCTCATCCACACCATACTTTTAACTACCACATTGTATGGGAATGGGGCTTCCCAAGTGGCTCAGGCAAGAATCTGCCTGCAATGCAGGAGATGCAGGTTTGATCCCTGGGTCAGGAAGACCTCCTGGAGAAGGAAATAGCTACCCACTCCAGTACTCTTCCCTGGAGAATCCCACAGACAGAGAAGCCTCGTGGGCTACAGTCCATGGGTTCGCAAAGAGTTAGATACGACTGAGCATCTAACACTTTCACTTTATATGAGAATGATCTGATTGCCCCACTTGTAGCTGGAGCCCAGGCACACTGTAATTTACTAAATAAATGAAACTTTCTGCTCATCTGCAGATCCACATAATTAACTCATCATATCCCTCCCAGCAACTCCTCTACTACTAATTTCATCGCACACACACCATTTTCCTTTTGTATTCACATTCAATAACTAGCACCACCATCCACCTAACTGCCCAAGCCAGCCACCGGGGCATTCTCCCTCCCATTCCTTCTCATCCGTCCCCATTTCCAACAAGTCAACAGGTTCCATCTTCAGATAGTTTCTGAATCTATTTCCTTCTTATCTGTTCCCACCACCATCACTCTTTTGATTCAATTTCTCATCACTTTGCATTTGGATTACTACAAATCTCTTCATCTCCTGTCTATTCCTCCCTCTGTCCTACACAGCTATGGCTCACACTGTTAACAGCGTGATTTGCTTGCTGTTTAAATCTGACCGTGTCACTTAGCTGCTCGTTCAGAGTTTCAAAGCAAAGTGCATGTGAACACTCAGTAAATGATTGACAGGCTGACTGAATAAAGGAATGACTGGACTTAGCTCAAGACTGTCAATCTTTTCCTCATCTGGGATAACTTTGGGCTAAAAATCCTTTTTTAGGATAACCTAATCCCTGCTGGTCTCCAGGTAAAGACTCAAAACAGATGTCCTTTGTACATTAATGCTCTTCCCAGGTGTTTTTTTACACGTTATTTGTTAATTTTTCACTCTTCACCAAGAAGTACAAGGAGAACCCTGGAGTATATTATGCGGTCATGACAATTATTTTGTGGATACAATGGAAGGCCCATATTACATACAACTGGGGGAGGGAGGCCCTTTGAAAGTGGAAAAATAAAAAACAACCCTGGAATTACAAATCACACATTTACATCTTTGCTACCAGGAGATACTAAGATAACTATGAAATAACCCATTGCCAAATAAAAGGGAGAACAGCCACAAAAATAAGTATTGAGGGGCAGAGAAAAGTACAATAGAAGAGAGCTCTGAACAGAGCAAACGTGCAAGCGCAATTTCATTTCCTTCTAGAGTGAAGTGGAGGCTGTGCTGATAAGGAGCCATAACTATAATCTACAGCACCTTTCTTCAACAAAGATTCTGACATGACATCATCCTCAAGAAGCTAAGCAGATGCAGTCCAGTGGAAGAATGGCTAATGACGAACCTATGTGTGGTACCAGCATCAAGACATCTCTCAAACAATACCAAATACACTCTTTTTGACAAAAAAAAAAAAAAAAAAAAAGTTAAGGTCCATCTTTTCCAATGTTGCAAAATCTAGGAAGCAAATCAATATAGAACCATGTTTTCATTTTCATTACATCAATGGACCAAAATGTAAAGAAATTTGCTCTGGGAGGCAGACTCAAGCTGGCAGTTGTTATAGATAACAGCCAGTGATAACCCTTCTACACTGTGTACTAATTTGGGTATAAACTGTGAGTGTCTTTGAGTAAACAGGGCACGTACAAATAAAACTATTAATAAGATGTAACTATGTTGAGGTTAAAAAGAATCTCGTCACTTGCTTCAGCAGTAGTGAAACCTGTGTATTCAATCTTGGAGTTCTTGTGATCCTTCCTCAAAAAATTAATACTAGTAAAAATAATCTGAAAAGGCATGTTAAGCAAAACACATGGAATAAAATTTTTAAAATATACATTAAAAAAACCCACAAATACAAGGAATTTCTGTCTCCCTATCTCTGAGAGAAGACACTCCTCAGGAGGAAAAGATGCTGACAATGGGGAGCTTGCCTCTGCACCTGAGTTTCATTTCCCCTTGGGGTTTGCTCAGTGGGTGTGACAGTTGTTAGTAATGTTCAGTAAATATTGCTGGCTCTCTACCTCTTAGACATTCGGTAGGATTGCTTCCTAGCCCCTTTGGGTTGGGTGGGGTCCTTCTGGCTAATGAGTTGTGAACAGAATGTGGTATGTGTAACTTCTGTGTGAAACACGGGATTGCTGGCATGCGACCCTCGAAGCTCTCCGTCACAGTGACGGCGAATGATGACGGCGAGCAAAGCAAGGCTCCAGATGCTGGCTGCCCAGCAGCCTGGATTGCAAAACAATGCGGAGTCTTTAATGTTGCAGCTACCTGACACTGAGGGTGGCAGCTGGAGGTAAGCAATAGGCTGACCAGGATGCTTACGAGGAAAAGCTGGTGGAGCCTTGTTCATTTCCATTTGTCATCCCTTGTTGCTATCGCTCAGTCACTCAGTTGTGTCCGACCCTCTGCGACCCCAGGGACTGCAAAAGGTTCCTCTGTCCCCCTCTGTCTCCTGGAGTTTGCTCAAATTCACGTTCATTGAGTCGGTGATGCTATTTAACCATCTCATTCTCTGAGTCTCCATTCGCCTTTTGCCCTCAATCTTTCCCAGGGTGCACGTGTGCTAAGTCAGTTCCGTCATGTCTGATTCTTTGAGACTCCGTGTACCATAGCCCGCCAGGCTCCTCTGTCCATGGGATTCTCCAGGCAAGAATACCGGAGTGGGTTGCCATACCCTCCTCCAGGGGATCTCCCAACCTAGGGATCGACCGCATCTCATATCTCCTGCCTTGGCAGGCAGGCTCTTTACCACTAGCGCCACCTGGGCAATCCAATCTTCCCCAGCATAAACGTCTTTTCCGAAGAGTCAGCTCTTC
The DNA here is from genome assembly GCF_032405125.1 of Capricornis sumatraensis. NCBI lineage: Eukaryota > Metazoa > Chordata > Mammalia > Artiodactyla > Bovidae > Capricornis > Capricornis sumatraensis. The sequence goes on from NC_091083.1 coordinate 19,445,286, forward strand.
ACTTAGGTGGCAGTAGAATGTAGTAAAGTCTCTTTGAAATGCCATTTCTGTCTCAACTGTGTGAAGATGGGTTTTATGTTTCTTACATTGGGGGGTAGGATGTTCATGGAGAAAGCATCTGTGCCACGGCGGTGACAGTAGTCATCACACTAGAGAACCCCAGGAGAAAGTGAAATGCCCACGCTTCGTGGGCAGGGTGTGTGATCCTGCTGCCCAGTCCCCAGACCTTCCCCTCTGGTACTTCTCAAGCCCAGAATGTAGGAGCTTTGTGATTTAACTTCTTTCCTTACTGTTTATATGATAAACTCTGAGACTTGAATACATCAGGCTGGAAATATTAGGACAGGGATCTGAGCAGCACCCTAGGCAAGATCCTGAGAGGCTAAGACATAGGCTAAGTGGGTCATAGTGGTGAGTGAGCAAGTAACGTAGTGGAGAGACATTCACATTCATCAGCCTTGTCTCGTTATACACTCATTCCAGCCCCTTTGTGATTACCTGTGGTCATGTGACTGAGCTCTGCTCAAAGTGTGCTGAAGTGGTGTTCATCCCCTCCAGTCGTGGCCCACTGAACCTTCCCAGAGGTAGTTCTCTATGCTCTTTTCCTTTTCCAGAGCAACTTTGGAAGCAAGTGTGGAAGATGATATGGATGGAATAAGCTTGGGTCCCAGCAGGAAAACCCAAGAGGGTTTTATCTTCATGAGAAAGAAAACCTTACTGTGTTAAGCCACTGAGACTTGGCAGTTCCTTTTTTTGAAGCAGCTCACTTAACAATAAACAGCTTTGTTATTATTGTTGTTGTTGTTGAATTTGGCATATCCTTATTTTCTTTAGATTTTCAAACAATTTATTTAAGTATAGTTGATTTACAAACACTGTGTTAATTTCTTCTGTACAGCAAAGTGATTCAGTTGTACATATGTATACATTCTTTATATGTTAATCCTAAAGGAAATCAGTCCTGAATATTCATTGGAAGGACTGATGCTGAAGCTGAAACTCCAATACTTAGGCCACCTGATGCGAATAACCGACTCACTGGAAAAGATCATGATGCTAGGAAAGACTGAAGGTGGGAGGAGAAGGGGACAACAGAGGATGAGATGATTGGATGACATCACTTACTCAATGGACATGAGTTTGAGCAAGCTCCGAAAGTTGGTGATGGACAGGGAGACCTGGCATGCTGCAGTCCATGGGATCACAAAGAGCCAGACATGACTGAACAACTGAACTGAACTGAACATTCTTTCTCATATTCTTCTCCAATATAGCATATCACAGGTTAGTGAATATAATTCCCTGTGCTATACAGTAGGACCTTGTTGTTAAGTATCTTTATTATTGCTATACATTTCTCTATAAATACCAAGGAAACAACAAAACGATCCCCAAGGAAGCAGGATGGGAGGAACACAGTCAGCAAGAATGAGGTTCCAACACTGCTGTGGGGGCCTCACGGGAGAACCCTCTCCTCTGCATCCTCTCAAGCTTGCATCCTTCATCTCGCCTTCTGTTCACAGCCAAGTTTCTAGGAATAGCCATCTGCGTGTGTTTCCTCTGCTCCCTCACCTCCCACTCATTCCTCATTCCATAAAATCTAGATTTCACCCCCAAACTCTGCTGAAACTGTACCTATGACCTCCTAGCTGTCAGATACAAGCAAATGCTTTTCTTTCCTTACGGAGCAGCTTTGAATATGTAACAACAGGCAGACTTCAAGAAATGTTCTATTTATGTTTCCCTTTCTAAAAATTAATCTAAGCTCCCTTTCCCACTAGACAGGGAGGAAATCCAATTTCTGCTATTATTGAGGTTCTCTTTCTGGGACCTGGGTCAGCAAGATTCCAGAGAGTTTTAGATAGCATGCAACACTGAGGGTGGGGTCTTTGGTTCCCTAGAGTCTGGAGTGATCTGCTTTTTGTCCACCCCATATGCTTCCATCAGGGATGGATGGCCCCCCTGCTTCTGTTCTAGGCTGGGCGTGGGGGTGCTGTCTAGACTAGATGAACTGGCTTTCCCTTCGGTGGACACTGCACCTGTCATGGGCCCACTGGTCCTAAGTGGGGAGACCTTGGGCCCCACTGCTCTCAAGTCCACGGGCCTCAGTTCAGTTCTCCATCCCTCAGGACACCATCTTCTTGCTAACAGGTCCACTCTCAATTTTGCAGCCTCTTTGGAGCCTTTCCTCTGCTCTAAAACAAGGAAACTCCTTTTGAGCCCCTAAGGGGACAAGGATATCCTTGATCTCCAAACTCAAATGCCCCTTGAGCAGGGGAAAGTGAACTATCTCCCACTGACCTATACACTCAGTAGATTAGCTCTTAGAACTTGCCTTGCTTGCTCTCTGAGGCCCAGAACAATCTCCCCTCCTCCAAAGCCTCTCCTCCTTTGAATTCTGTGAACATGCTTCCTGAGTTTTCCTTCTTTCTCCTGACTATTCTTTCTTAGTCCTCTTTGTTCTACCTACCCCTAAATCAATGGTTCTTTTCTCCTTTTTTTCTCCTAAAAGTACTTTGAAAGATTATACTCTCTCTCTGTACCTTTTGAAGTTGACATTTTAAAAAATGTTACCTTAAGTCTAAATGGGCTTTCTTGGTGGCTCAGTGGTAAAGAAATTGCCTGTAATGTGGGAGATGCTGGTTCGATCCCTGGGTCAGGAAGATCCCCTGGAGAAGGAATAGCAACCCACTCCAGAACTCTTGCCTGGAGAATCTTGCCATGGACAGAGGATCCTGGTTGGCTACACTCCATAGGGTCCCAAGAGTTGGACACTAATGAGTGACTTTCACTTCACTTCACTTAGTGACTAAACAATGACAACAACTCTAAATAGCTGCAAGAATGAGTTTTCTAATATAGCATAAATACAAGTGTTTTCAAATGAAGCTGTTATAATCATTCTTCTAAATAAATCTAATGAAATCTATAAAATATGGTGATTTACTATATGATAATCCACTATTATCACATTTTTAAATATTTGAACAATCTCTTTTTTAATAGATGGCATTTTATATGTTTTTCCCCCCTTTGATATCACATTTACTTTCCCAAAGAATTTTTCCTTAATACACTTTATACTTTACAGCCTTTTACTGATCACTTTCTTACTTCTCTGGCAAAAAAAGTGTAAATTAAAATTTGTTGTGTTTCCCATATCCACAAGCCTCTAAGTGTTAACGATTTCTCTTGTGATTTCATTGACTTTGTTGCAGTGATTTCCAAGAATAATATTAATAAATTTAATGGATGCAATTATAAGATAAACTATTCTAAAGGTTCTGTTCAATTTCAATGGGTTTGTTAGCCTTATGTAGCATTTACTATCATAAATGATATAGAAGATTAGGTGTTTTGATCTTTTGAATAGTTAATATTCATTGAAGAATTCTTTGGACTATTTCACTATTTATGTCCAGGTTCATTGTATGACTGAATACTTTATGAAATATATACTTTTTTGTATGTATATTATTCTTTGATGAAATATGGAAAAGCATAGTTATATTGGTTTACAGTATAATTTGTGTAATTATTTTTACTAAGATCTAGAGTGAATATAAAATACATAGAACCAAAAAGGCAAAAAAGAAAAAAGACTTCTGTGCTGAGTTGTCATGACAATAATTATTGGTATATAATTGGTCAAAACAATAAAAATATTATAAATTTGATAGATATTTAATAGAAAAGTAAACTTTTCCCACAATTTCACTGAAGTATAATTTTCATCCAAAAATGATTCATCCATTTTAAGTGTACATTTTGATGAGTTTAGACTATTGTCTTCGTTATGTAACCAACACCACAATCAAAATCAAAATCTAAAACATTTTCTTAATTCCAAAATTTCCTCTTGCCTCTTTGCAGACAATCACCAACTCTTGCCCCTAACCCTAGGCAGCCACTAATCTGCTCTCTGGGACTATTTTTGCCAGTTGCTATGGTCTGAATGTTGTTATCTCTGCCAATCCAGATTTTGAAATCCTGATGCCCATATAATAGTATTGAAAGATGGGGCCTTGGACTTTCCTAGTGGTCCAGTGATTAAGAATCTGCCTGCCAATGCATGGAACACGGGTTCAGTCCTTGCTCTGGGAAGATCCCACATGCCTGAGGGCAACCAAGCCTGTGCGCCACAACTACCAAGCCTGTGCTCTAGGGACCATGCAACATAACAAGAGAAGCCACCACAATGAGAAGGCCGGGCACCATGGCTAGAGAGTAGCCCCTGCTTGCTGCAACTAGAGAAAGCCCTCAGGCAGCAGTGAAGACCCAGTGCAGCCAAAATAAGTAAATAAATAAATTTTAAAAAATCAAAACAAAAGAGACCTCAGCAACGAATTTATGGATATGCTGATGTTCAGTCACTAAGTCATGTCCGATTCTCTGATACCCTATGGACTACAACACGTTAGGCTTCCCTGTCCTCCACTATCTTTTGGAATTTGCTCAAATTCATGTTCATTGAGTTGGTAATGCTATCTAACCATCTCGTCCTCTGCTGCCCTCTTCTCCTTTTGCTTTCAATCTTTCCCACCATCAGGGATTTTCCAGTGAGTCGGCTCTTCTCATCAGGTGGCCACTGATACTGGAGGTTCAGATTCAGCATCAGTCCTTCCCGTGAATATTCAGGGTTGATTTCTTTCAGGGTATAATATTTAAGAAAGGAAAAAAAAAAAAGGTGGGATCTTTGGGAGGTGATTATATCATGAGGATGGAACCCTAATGATGGGGATAGTGCCCTTATAAAATATACCCCAGAGAGCTCTCTTGACCCTTCCACCCTGTAAAGACATAGTAAGTGCCATTTATGGACCAGGAACTATGCTCTTAGCAGACCAGAATCTGCTGACACCTCGATCTTAGACTTCCCATCCTCCAGTACTGTGAGAAATAAAGTTGTTGTTAGTGAAGCACCCAGTCCGTGGTATTTTGCTATAGCAGCCTGAACAGACTGCGACAGAAAGGCACCTCTTAACTTATGCTACCAGAGATATATATTTCTGTGCTCTGCTCCCCCAGCGTAGTCATCTGTCGGCAAGTATGACTTGCCACCAGAATGAGACAGGGTCCAGTGTTAATTCCATCCCTATTTTTCACTTTTACAGATGGAAGCTTTGAGAAACCTTTTTCACATAAATAAATGGATGGGAAAAGAAAAGTTGTTTTTCATTGTTGTTTCTTTAAATAGCAATGTCTCTCAAATCTTTGAACTCTTTTTTCATTGTACCCCAAATTGCAGAGTGATCTATAATCACAAATCACTTGTGATGGCTTAACAGCTAACTACTCAGTAAGGTTGACAACTTCAATTCTGCTAACGCACAGGATTGGAGGCCACTTTTGTGGCAGAGGGTTTGTTACTTAGTCAGTAGAGTCATTCACTTCCTCAGAAATAGTGCCAACAGTATTTCCAACTACCTCTTTGTTTGACACCCCTGAGGTTTTTCATCCTCCAGGGTAATGTAACATGGTGCGGTAAAGACTGTGCCTTTCTTCTGAAAAGTAGAAGAAAGGCGATTGTGAAAAAATAAGAAAGGAGACCCTCTCCCCAACTCACCGACCACCCCGCCCTGCCCACTGTCACAGATTTAGGAATGGAAGCTGGGGATCTATAAATGGAATCCCCTTAAAACATCCATACTCTTGCATCTCTTAGAAAGCCTTCACTAGGAGGAATTTATCCCAGTTTAAAGACCTCTGACGTAAAAAGATGTGGGCTTCCGTAGTGATTCAGATGGTAAAGAATCTGCCTGCAATGCAGGAGACCCAGGTTTGGTTCCTGGGTTGGGAAGATCCCGTGGAGAAGGGAATGGCTACCCATTCCAGTAATCTTGCCTGGAGAATTCCATGAACAGAGAAGCCTAGAGGGCTACTGTCCACGTGGTTGCAAAGAGTCAGACATGACGAAACAACTGTTGCTGCTACTAAGTCGCCTCAGTTGTGTCCGACTCTGTGCGACCCCATAGACAGCAGCCCACCAGGCTCCTCCATCCATGGGATTTTCTAGGCAAGAGTACTGGAGTGGGTTGCCATTGCCTTCTCCAGACGGAACAACTAACACATCACAAAAACCTCTGCCATAAGCCACTAGTATTAGTTCGGGTTCAGCCTCAAGCCACACCTTCACCTCTTCTAACACTGCATACTCTCCTTTTGTGACCTCAGCCACATCTTTGTCTTCAGCTGCCATAGAGAGGCTGAAAACTGCCAAATGCCTCCTCTCAGCTCAGACTCCTATCCTTCATCTAAAAAGCATATATTCATTTGGCTCTTCAATATCTTCACTTTTCACTTAGGTTTGATTAGCTTTCTTATATGTATTAGTTCAGTTCAGTTCAGTCACTCAGTTGTGATTGACTGTTTGTGACCCCATGGACTGCAGTACACCAGGCTTCCCTGTCCATCACCAACTCCTGAAGCTTACTCAAACTCATACCCATCAAGTCAGTGATGCCATCCAGCCATCTTATCCTCTGTCGTCCCCTTCTCCTCCTGCCTTCAATCTTTCCCAGCATCAAGGTATTTTCCAATGAGTCAGTTCTTTGCATCAGGTGACCAAATTATTGGAGTTTCAGCTTCAGCATCAGTCCCTCGAATTAACACCCAGGACTGATCTCCTTTAGGATTGACTGATTGGATCTCCTTGCAGTCTAAAGGACTCAAGAGTCTTTTCCAACACCACAGCTCAAAAGCATCAATTCTTCAGTGCTCAGCTTTCTTCACAGTCCAACTCTCACATCCATACGTGACTACTGAAAAAACCATAGCTTTGACTAGACAGACCTTTGTTGGCAAAGTAATATCTCTGCTTTTAAATATGCTGTCTAGGTTGGTCACAGCTTTTCTTCCAAGGAGTAAGCGTCTTTTAATTTCATGGCTGCACTGCAGTGATTTTGGAGCCCAAGAAAATAAAGTTTGCCACTGTTTCCATTGTTTCCCCATCTATTTGCCATGAAGTGATGGGACCAGATGCCATGATCTTCGTTTTCTGAATGTTGAGTTTTAAGCCAACTTTTTCACTCTTCTCTTTCACTCTTATCAAGACGCTCTTTAATTCTTCTTCGCTTCCTGCCATACGGTGGTGTCATCTGCATATCTGAGGTTATTAATATTTCTCCCGGGAATCTTGATTCCAGATTGTGCTTCTTCCAGCTCAGCGTTTCTCTTGATGTACTCTGCATATAAGCTAAATAAGCAGGGTGACAATCCACAGCCTTGACGTACTCCTTTCCCAATTTGGAACCAGTCTGTTGTTCATGTCCAGTTCTGTTGTTTCTTGACCTGCATACAGATTTCTCAGGAGGCAGGTCAGGTGGTCTGGTATTCCCATCTCTTGAAGATGTTTATTGTGGTCCACAGTTTGTTGTGATCCACATAGTATAAGGCTTTGGCATAGTCAACAAAGCAGAAGTAGACATTTTTCTGGAACTCTTGCTTTTTCGATGATCCAACGGATGTTGGCAATTTGATCTCTGGTTCCTCTGCCTTTTCTAAATCCAGCTTGAAAATCTGGAAGGTCATGGTTCATGTACTGTTGAAACCTAGCTTGGAGAATTTTGAGAATTACTTTGCTAGTGTGTGAGATGAGTGCAATTGTGTGGTTAGTTTGAGCATTCTTTGGCATTGCCTTTTTTGGGAATGGAATGAAAACAGACCTTTTCCAGTCCTGTGGTCACTGTTGAGTTTCCCAAGTTTGCTGGCATATTGAGTGCAGCACTTTCACAACTTCATCTTTCAGGATTTGAAATAGCTCAACTGGAATTCCATCACCTCCACCAGCTTTGTTCGTAGTGATACTTCCTAAGGCCATGACTTCACATTCCAGGATGTCTGGCTCTAGACATATCCTATCCTAGAATTATGAAAAAATATTCAATTTCATAAACTGAACAGGAAACAAAGTATTAGTATTTTTCTATCACTTTACTGTTTATAAAGTGCTTTCATCTATAGACATGTGTGTATCAGTTCAGTTCAGTTCAGTCACTCAGTCGTGTCTGACTCTTTGCGACTCCATGAATTGCAGCACATCAGGCCTTCCTGTCCATCACCAACTCCCGGAGTTCACCCAGACTCACATCCATCGAGTCAGTGATGCCATCCAGCCATCTCATCCTCTGTCGTCCCCTTCTCCTCCTGCCCCCAATCCCTCCCAGCATCAGAGTCTTTTCCAATGAGTCAACTCTTCCCATGAGGTGGCCAAAGTACTTTCAGCTTTAGCATCATTCCTTCCCAAGAAATCCCAGGGCTGATCTCCTTCAGAATGGACTGGTTGGATCTCCTTGCAGTCCAAGGGACTCTCAAGAGTCTTCTCCAACACCACAGTTCAGAAGCATCAATTCTTCGGCGCTCAGCCTTCTTCACAGTCCAACTCTCACATCCATACATGACCACAGGGAAAACCATAGCCTTGACTAGACAGACCTTAGTCGGCAAAGTAATGTCTCTGCTTTTGAATATATTATCTAGGTTTGTCATAACTTTTCTTCCAAGGAGCAAGCGTCTTTTAATTTCATGGCTGCAGTCACCATCTGCAGTGATTTTGGAGCCCAAAAAAATAAAGTCTGACACTGTTTCCCCATCTATTTCCCATGAAGTGATGGGACCAGATGCCATGATCTTTGTTTTCTGAATGTTGAGCTTTAGGCAAACTTTTTCACTCTCCACTTTCACTTTCATCAAGAGGCTTTTCAGTTCTTCTTCACTTTCTGCCATAAGGGTGGTGTCATCTGCATATCTGAGGTTATTGATATTTCTCCTGGCAATCTTGATTCCAGCTTGTGTTTCTCATGATGTACTCTGCATAGAAGTTAAATAAGCAGGGTGACAATATACAGCCTTGACATACTCCTTTTCCTGTTGGGAACCAGTCTGTTGTTCCATGTCCAGTTCTAACTGCTGCTTCCTGACCTGCATACAGATTTCTCAAGAGGCAGGTCAGGTGGTCTGGTATTCCCATCTCTTTAGTATAAAGTAAATAAAGTACACCTGTGACTCATACAGTAAACACTTATACTGTACAGATAAGGAAACTAAGACTGAGAGGTAAAGTGAAAAGTCAAGTATTGGGTTGGCTAAAAAGTTCGTTTGGGTTTTTCCCTAACATCGTACAGAAAACCCAAAAGACTTTTTGGCCAACCCCATATATTCAGAAAAACAAAGGAAAGAAAAGACTTATTCTCTACATTGACTTGGTTGGAGAGAAGTTACTTAAATAAAGATATTAAAAATCAGCACAAGTAACCAAACAACTACTTAGGTAGATGATTCAAAGGATAATTTTCCACTAGTTTTCATTTTTAAAGTAGTACAGATTTATAATTTACATAAAAGCACTATATCTCATTTCCTCATGGAAATACAAAAAAATTAAAATTGGTTGGCTGGAAAATAAGTGAATTAGCCCACAGTCTCTAAGACCCTAAACAATTTGATTAACAGCTATCAATGATTAAATGGTTGTTTAGCCAGAACAGAGGTGAGATGTGTCATTTCCTTTGCTTCCTTCCAACAGTTTAATTCCATACAAAGGAAAAAAGTAAGGTTTTCCCATTCTTTTACTGTGTTTTCGACATAGTCATTCGCTGAATATACGTTTCCTGTCCTGAGTAAGGGGTTTGTGGATTGTGGAGAAAAACAACATCTTCAGCTCCACACATCTTGAACAAGTGTTGTTTGTAACAAACCAAAGGGCCTCGGGGGAGTTCTTTGAAGTTTTGTTGAACCTAAAAAACATGATTTCATATGATTCTGAGATGATGGTCAAGCAGTGATCAACCAGGTCTTCGAAAATGTACTTTTTTTTCTATAGTTGTTCCCTTCTCGTCTTTGGATCTTATTTATCATTATCTGAGATGTCTGTATTACTTATCTTTATTGTTTTATTGTGGTGGTGGTTTAGTTGCTAAGTCCTGTCCAACTCTTGTGACCCTGTGGACTGTAGCATGCCAGGCTCCTCTGCCCAAGGGGACTCTCTAGGCAAGGATACTGGAGTGGGTTGCCATTTCCTTCTCCAGGGGATCTTCCCAATCCAAGAACTGAAACCAGGTATCCTGCATCACAGGCAGATTCTTTACCGACTGAACTATGAGGGAAGCCCTAGCCCCTTATTGTTTTATCTTCACACATAAATCTAACTTGGCGTTTCCTTAGTCATATTTATTACTCTAATTTTCATCTCACTGTATGTACATTTTTGGACTTTGGATATATAACACTGAGCTTCCGTTGGTTGATAATGAGTGAGGTCTCCTTTATCACCGTATGTTTTATCTGGCAAGGACCTGCTGAGGTAAGAATGCAGCCAGCCAATGAGCAGGGGGAGGCTAGCTGTGAGCAGAGTAGACGCATTCCAGTCCGACCCATGTAAAGTCATACTTCTTACTTCATACTTCTGAAATCTTTGACTCCACTTTTAAATTGGAAATGTTGGTGGAAACACAGCTTCAATTTTAAAGGAGCCAAGAGGAAACGGAGGGTCTCTAGGACATTTTGAGTGCAAGTGTTCCCAGTTCGATCTCTGGAGGCGAAGCTGCTTCTAATGCTTCCAGACCAGCTAGTAATGGGTCCTTTAGGGACCTTGGAATTCACAGGGCTGAGGGGGCTGTGGCCAAAGTGTGAAACATGCTCCACACCAATGGCCTCAATTCTGTTGCCCTGCCAACCTCAGTGGCACCCAAAGCACACAGGATATTACCAATGTCACTGAATATAATGACTTAAAAAACATTTTATAATGACAAAGTAATGCTTTTTTGTAAAAAATTCAAACAGAACAGTGATTTGGAGAATGAAAGACAAAGTTCTACTTAACACAGCTCCTTCCCGCATAGCAATTTACTGTTAAGGGTGTGAGGGGAAACATACATATCTCACCTATTTATCTGCATTTACATGCATGCGCACACACACACCAGCCTATTGCTTTTAAAAACCTAAATGGTATACCACTTATAGTGCTCTGTGATTTAAATGTTTCATTTAATAATTCACTTTCAGTTCAGTCGCTCAGTCGTGTCCAACTTTTTGCAACCCCATGGACTGTAGCACACCAGGGCTCCCCGTCCATTGCCAACTCCTGGGTTTTACGTAAGCTCATGTCCATTGAGTCGGTGATGTCATCCAACCGTCTCATCCTCTGACGTCCCCTTCTCCTCCTGCCCTCAATCTTTCCCAGCATCAGGGTCATTTCCAATGAGTCAATTCTTTGCATCAGGTGGCCAAAGTATTGGAGTTTCAGCTTCAACATCAGTCTTTCCAATGATTTCCTTTAGGATGGACTGGTTGGATCTCCCTGCAGTCCAAGGGACTCTCAAGAGTCTTCTCCAACACCACAGCTCAAAAGCATCACTTCCTCGGTGCTCAGCTTTGTTTATAGTCCAACTCTCACATCCATACGTGACTACTGGAAAAACCATATCTTTGACTAGACAGACCTTTGTTGGCAAAGTAATATCTCTGCTTTTAAATATGCTGTCTAGGTTGGTCACAACTTTTCTTCCAAGGAGCAAGAATCTTTTAATTTCATGCTGCAGTCATCATCTGCAGTGATTTTGGAGCCCAAAAAAATATAAAGTCTGTCACTGTTTCCACTGTTTCCCCATCTATTTGCCATGAAGTGATGGGACCAAATGCCATGATCTTAGTTTTTTGAATGTTGAGTTTTAAGCCAACTTTTTCACTCTCCTCTTTCACTCTTATCAAGAAGCTCTTTAGTTCTTCTTTGCTTTCTGCCATAAGGGTGGTATCATCTGCCTATCTGAGGTTTTGGATATTTCTCCCAGCAATCTTGATTCCAGCTTGTGCTTCCTCCAGCCCAGCGTTTCTTGTGATGTACTCTGTATATAAGTTAAATAAGCAGGGTGACAATAGACAGCCTTGACGTACTCCTTTCCCAATTTGGAACTAGTCTATTGTTCTATATCCAGTTCTAACTGTTGCTTCTTGACCTGCATACAGGTTTCTCAAGAGGCAGGTCAGGTGGTCTGGTATTCCGATCCCTTTCAGAGTTTTCCACAGTTTGATATGATCCACATAGTAAAAGGTTTTGGCATAGTCAATAAAGCAGAAGTAGATATTTTTCTGGAACTATCTTGCTTTTTTGATGATCCAGCGGATGTTGGCAATTTGACCTTTGGTTCCTCTGCCTTTTCTAACTCCAGCTTGAACATCTGGAAGTTCATGGTTCACATACTGTTGAAGCCTGGCTTGGAGAATTTTGAGCATTACTTTACTAGCGTGTGAGATGAGTGCAATTGTGTGATAGTTTGAGCATTCTTTAGCATTTGAGCTCATTTTATGCCATTAAAGATAGACTTCATTTTTGTTAGGAGTTGCAGAATATTTCAGATATACTACAACTTACAATCTTCTGTTGGTGGATATTTAGGTTATTTTCAGTGAGTTTTGCAAACAAAGGGACAAGAGATATCTCTGTACATTATTTTGTCCACATCTGCCAGGATTTCTTAGAATAGATTTTAAAAAAAGAATTTTTTAATCCATTGGGCTACTGGATACTCACCAAAGATAATCATACATATTTCAAGCTGAGAGAGGTCGTGCCAGTGTTGGGAGAGGCCTGGTGTCCACTCTGGGGGTGTGTCTTAATCCATTCATGTTGCTTTAACAAAAATACCATAGACTGTGCAACTTACACAATAAACAATTACATCTCACAGCTATGGCTGAAAGCCCAAGATCAAGACACTGGCAGATTCAGGGCCTGGTGAGGGCCCACTTCCTGGTTCATAGACATCTGTCTTCTCCCTGTGTCCTCCCATGGCAGGAGGAGTGAGAGCTCTCTGAGGTCCCTTTGTAAGAGCATTAACCCCACTGATGTAGGCTCCACTCTCGCGACCTAATCACCTCCCAAAGGCCCCACTTTCAAATACCATCACCTTTGTGGATTAGATTCCAATACAGAAATTTGGGGAGCAGGACTGTCCCACAGACACCAGGATACTTCGTATTCCTGACTCTGCTAATTAAAAGCCAGTAGCATCCTATATTAGAGAAGGAAATGGCAGCCCACTCCAGTATTCTTCCTGGAGAATCCCATGGACAGAGGAGCCTGGCAGGCTACAGAACAAGGGTCGGACACGACTTAGCAGCTAGATCATGATCAGTATCCTATATTAGTTTCCAATTGCTGAAAAACCAATCACTCCAAACTTAGCATCCTAAAACAAATATCCACTTATTGATGTTATCACACAGATTCTGCAGCTCGGGAACCTGGGAGCAGCTTGACTGGGTGCTCCAGGCTCAGGGTCTCTCATGAGCCTGCAGTCAAGGTGTGAGCTGACTGAACTGGAGGGCCAGCTTCCAAGTTCACGCTCATGGCCGTTTTGCAGGAGGCTTCAGCCCCTCGTCATGTGAACTTCTTCCCAGAGCTGCTCACAGTAGGGTTTCCACACATCAAATGGAGAGAGAGACAGAGAGATAGAAAGGGAGGGAGAGGAAGGAGGGAGGAAGCCCAAGACAGAGGCCGTGGTACCTTTCCTCACCTTATCTCAGAATGACTGGCCCTCACTTTTTTTTTTAATTAGAGTACAATTGCTTTACAATGTTGTGCTAATTTCTGCTGGACAACAAAGTGAATTAGTTATATGAATATATATATATCTCCTCCCTCTTGGACCCCCCGTCCCACCAACCCTCAACTGATACAACCACTATGGAGAACAGTATGGAGGTTCCTTAAAGAACTAAAAACAGAGCTACTGGCTTATTTGATAAAATTAATTATACCGAATATGTTGATAAATATGCATATATATATTTCATGTATCATTTAGGTAAATATTCATGGATAAACAATTCCTATGCATTAATAAAATAAAAAAACACACACACACAAAGAAAAACAGAGCTACCTTATGATGTAGTAACCCTCTCCTGGGCATTTACCCTGAGGAAACTATAATTCAAAAGGACACATGCACCCCAATGCTCACTGCAGCGCTGTTTACAATAGCCAGGACAAGGAAGCAACCCAAGTATCTATCGATAGATGAATGGCCCTCACTTTTGAAGACGGTCACACAGATCAATCTTGCTGCAATATTGGGGAGGAGGTGGCTAGAGAGCTAGGGGTTGGTGGGGGCTAACTGGGAAGCTGGCTACCATATACCTATCACCCCTGTGAGAGCAGAACATTCCACACATACCCAAGCCCCGCTCCTCTTCCCAGTTAAGCACAACCAACTCATTTTATGATGGGAAACTGAGGAGAGAGGGAGGGGGGACCTGCTGAGACTCTAGAGCTCACTAGTGGCAGGGCCCCTGCACTGTCCTGCCTCATGCTAAATGCATTTGCAGACAATCTTTGGAAATCATTTGTGTTTTAGTTGTACTCCTCAGTTTTAAATAAAGAAAGAAATTATGATAATAATTATGTATTTAAGTTAGCAGCAGATTTTCCCCCCTTGATTTCAGTATTTCTTCATCCTGAATAAAGTAAGCTTCCAATTTAAAACTCCTCTCCAATTCTCAAGAGTGGTTAAAACTCAGCTTGGTGCTATCGTTTTTCATATTTTCCAAACAGGAATTAAAAATGCTTTTTTTGTATGTCAAAGAACTGCTGATCTTGCAAAGAGCTCTTTAAGTAGGGTGGGAGAAGTTAGGAAGATGTGAACAGTGCTGAAGGGTCCAGGGTTTCACAGCCATTTCTCCTTTGATCCTCCTAGCAATTCAGGAGGTGAGCTTTGTTGTTCCTTATTTGCCAGCAGGGGAAACTCATACTCAGAAAGATCAAGCAACGGTGAAGTGACAGACCCAGGATGAAATCAGGTCTGCATGAACTTAATCTCTGCTCCTGCATGATTAGGACTGAACTCTTCAGACTAACAATGACAACAACAACAACAACAACAAGAATAGAAATTAGTTCTTTAAGAAAAAAGAAAGAAGAAAGTCCAGAGAAACCCAAAAGGATTACCATCTTCAAAGATGAAGGAAAGAATCACTTTACCTCCCAGGAACGGGAGGTATGAAATTTCCAAAAAGATGTGATGAGTAAGTGACTCTGGGTTTCTGAACAGCTGGGGGGGCAGGTGCATTATCTAGACACAAACACAGCAGGACATCACAGTGCAAAAATTTAGAACAAGCAACAACCTGGATACAGACTCTGAATCATCCTAAGTGCCAACGCCCGCCCTTAGTTTGATTGGTCCAGACCTATCAGACCGCTGAGCCTTACTTACCTAATCTACCAGCATTTTGAGTTCCACATTTATCCTAGCCCTACTAAATGTCTAAAACTGATAATAGCTACTATTACCGAACACCAGCTATGTGTCAGGCAGCTTGAGGCATTTTAGCTACGTAACTTCATTTAATCATCATAACACCTCTCTACAGATAAGAAAAACAAGTGATTGAACAACTTCCCAATGTTAAAGCTAATGAGAACATCACCAAATTCTAAACTGTCTGACCTCCACACCCATACTCCTTGTACACTGACTCCCATAAGGGCTTTGATGTGGAAAGGTTGACGCAGACATTTTTTTGACAGTTGTTGTTCAGTTGCCAAGTCATGTCCAGCTCTTTGTGACCCCATGGGCTATAGCCCTATAAGCACCTCTCTGTCCATGGGATTCTCCAGGCAAGAATACTGGAGTGGGTTGCCATGCCCTCCTACAGGGAATCTTCCTGATCCAGGTATTGAACCCACGTTTCCTTCACCTCCTGCATTACAGGAGGATTCTTTACCCAGTGAGCCACCTGGGAGGCCATTAGTGGGTATAGTGAACACTCAATGAATAAATGTTCTTATCTGATACTTTTGCCATCATAGTTGAGATGCAGCATTAGACGGTCTCTTCTGAATAATGGATAGGAACTATAAAATAAACTGTCAAAAGGAAAAGTATCACCAGAGATATCATGACGATTACCCAAATGATGGGAAGTATGCTCAAAATCAAAATAACAAAACAAAGGAAATCTAAACCATATAAATAGATTTTCTACTATTAACGCCAATACCAGCAATTTTATTTCAGCAAAACAACACCATCTGTCATACAGAATGTCAATTTCTATTTTTTGAGTTTTGTAGTTCTGCTTGTACTTAATATGTTTTGATTTTATAATTGTAGAAGAGCTATAAATATAGGTTTATAGCTCATTTTAATATTCCAATGTATGTATTATCAAAAGTCTCTCTGTTATCAATGACAAAAACCCAAACCAACCTGTCTTCATTCTTCATATCCTGTCTGTGATCAGTGTCCTGGACTGAGATTTTATAGCCGTCTCTTCCCCTACACCTCACAGTGAAATTTAGGCATTGCCCAATATTCTGTCCTCAGTTCTCTTTTCTTCATTCATCCACTCATGCAGCTATGATAGTGGAAGGACATCCTTAACCTCTGTATTACCATTCACTCTCTCTGCAGACCCACATTTCTGACTGCCTGATGGACCTCTCTACCTCCTAGTAAATATAACACTAAGGAATTCTCCCTGACCCTCTCTCCCCCTCTCTCTCTTTAAAGTAAGATATTTTAACTGTAATTAATTAAGATCATTGTCTTTCCTCTTGGGTTCTTCTCCATCCTCCTTCCCCTTGCACAGATACATTGGAAAGCCATGGCATTTTGGATTCCAGGTAAGGGGAAGTCAGTTGACTTAGGGATACATCTTATTGAGTTTGGTGGGATCCCATGTGGTTCACAATCACTTGGCTGTATGGTTGTTATCGGCCTCCCTAGTGTAGGAATGGCTTCTTTTAGACATAGTGCTTCTTTTTTTTTCTTTTTTGATGGGAATCATGTGAAATAGAAAGCATAAATTCTGTGTTAAAAAACTGTAATAGAACTACAAAGAGCAAGGACATCTGTAACAACCCAGATATGAAAAAAGCTATCATATTTCCAGAATTAAAAATCTATAAAATGAAATAAGATAATCTGCAAAACAAGATAATAAAAATCTGTGAAGACTGTTTTGCCTTGTACAAGATCTTATTTGATCTCTGTTGCATAAATAAAGAGACTATATTTCCCCCAGTTTTCAAATAAGACCCAAATAAGTTGTCCAAGCTTGAAGTGGCACCTGACTTCCTCCTTTCTCACTGTACAGAAGGAACCTCTGCCCTTGGCCAGCTGATCTACCAATCTGGCCTCGGCTCATCTTGTTAGCCCACAATGGGGAAAGGGCCCATCTCACATCCCTGTCTGCTGTCAGCTCTGCTCTGCTCACCACGACTGACTGTGCTGGGCACACAGGTTGGAAGACAATCTGAACGATGCTGAAGTGCCAGGGGGCATGTCTGCTGCTTCCGGGGTCCTGCCCATCAACCTAGAGAGGCTTTCTTGCCCTTGATGTGTTACCATGTTTCTCATTGATAGGTGACTTCTGCTAGGAAAACTTTTTCTCCCAAGTTTTTATTTTAAAAAATATCTCTCCTACAGCAAAGCGAAAGAAAAGTACAAGAATAGCTGTATATGCCCAGCCCCACCCTTGTGTCTGCTGTGTCCACACAGAGGAGGTGTTGCCCCCGACCCCGACCATGCCTCACACAGCTGTCCCTCAGAAACAAGCAGCGGCTGTCCATCCACATCACCTCCATCCCCCTGCCCCCTCATCCCCCGTGATGATCACTATACACTTTTTTTATTCACAGATTTGTGCCCCTTTCTCCTCCAGCCTTCACTTTGGGATTGGTACTTATTCGTCTGGCTTCTTGGAGGCATCTCTGTGAGTTTATCTTCGGGTGGTCTTCATGGATGTCTTTGAAAAAAAATGGTTATTTTATATGATTTATCATGGAATTTGTTCTAATAAATCTCCTATCATGTGGCTTCCCTTCCTTCTGTATGGACTTCCCTGGTGGCTCAGATAGTAAAGAATCTGCCTGCAATGCAAGAGACCTGGGTTCAATCCCTGGGTCAGAAAGATCCCCTGGAGGAGGAAATGGCAACCCACTTCACTATTCTTGCCTGGAGAATTCCATGGACAGAGGAGCCTGGTGGGGAAAGCATATGTGCAACAACAAAGACCCAGCGCAGCCAAACAGAAAGAAAGAAAGGAAGAAAACGATCTCAGTTCTTTTCCCCACGGTCACTAGTTGCTGAATAAAATATGTTTTCACAGCTTTAACTAATATTCCCCTTTGTCTTTAACAGTGGATCGAACTGGAACACCATGAATGCCTACTGATACCTCCATTTCTCATGCAGGATCATTTTACCATTCCATATTTACCTCCATTCTATGTTACTTCTCCCCAACTACAATGAGAGCCTTAGGTCACCCCCACACAGTTAATACATTGATTCATTTGCTGTACCCTACAACATGCACAGGAGAGGTTCACATGATGACCCCAACACTGCTCTCAGTTACCAGCCTAACTCATAAACTTCTTGCAGGTCTTCTGCTCGTAGAGTATATTCCACTAGTCAGACCCTGGGGCTTCCTTGGTGGCTCTGTGATAAAGAACCACCTGCCAGTGCAGGAGACGTGAGTTTGATTCTTGGGTCCGGAAGATCCCCTGGAGAAGGAAATGGCAACCCACTCCAGTGTTCTTGCCTGGGGAGCTCCATGTACGGCCCATGGGGTCATAAGGAGCCAGACACGACTGAGCAGCTGAGCAGGAGCACAAATCAGAACACGAGGTTCAAAAGTTACACGTAGTTCTTATCTGTGTTGTTATACCATCAATTTGCTAACCACATAGATCCTTTTATATCTGTTTGCATTCAGCTTCAAGGGTTTTTTTAAAATTCCACTTAGATTTAATTTAGTTGGTTAAATAGTTATAACCTCAAAGAAGTGAAAACTGTTACTCTCATCTGTATTCCTTCCACTCCATTCACACCTATGCTTTATAGGTGATCATCTTCATTTGTGTCTGGGTTACCTGTCCTATGATTCTGGTGGAAACAAGCAAACACACACATACTCATCTCCCTACAAACTTTTTTTTTTTTTGCTTTATACATTCTTTTCCACATTGCTTTTTCACCTAATGATATAGCTTATAAATCCTGACACATCAGTTCATACAGATGCAGTCATTCTTTTATATAGCTGCACAATACTCCATAACATGACTGCTCCATGATGGATTCAACCAGCCTCTTATGGACAAGAACTTTGGTTGTGCCTTCAGGGTTTCACTGTTATAAAAAATTCCACAATCAATAACGTTTTTCATGTGGCATTTTGCATCTGGGAGGTTGTTTCTTCAGAATAAATTAGTCTAAGCTGAGTTGCTGGATCAAAGGGCATGCAGACCTTCTGACACCTTCATTTCAGTTTAGTGAGACCCATTGATGTTTGTGAAATGTTACAAGGTCCTCCTCCTTAGTTGTTAAGCTGCTTTGAACTATTGCCAGCAATGCCTGAAAGTACCTCAATTCTCTGTGGAAACTGACATATAAAGAAACGTACCTGTCACAGGTGCATAAGAGTGGAGGGTTTATTCTATGGGCTCTGTCATCACCAGAAAGCCTTCCTACCATGAGTCTTCTCAGTTTGTATGCAGAATAAGATTGAAGTGAGACTTACTGCCTGCAACAGAGGCTACAAAGAACAATAAAACCTTGGCATGATGGGTTAAGCACACATGCACACATACACTTCTGACACGTGCTACAACATAGATGAACCTTGAAAGCACTATGGCAAGTGAAATAAGACACAGAAAGATAAATATACATGATTTTACCATATAAGTTCTTAGAATAGTCAAATACATAAAGATAGACAGTAGAATGGTGTTACCAGGGGCTGGGGGTAGAGGAATATGGGGTTTTACTTAATGAGCACAGAGTTTCCACTTGAAAAGATGGAAAAACTCTGGAGATAAATGGTGGTGATGGTTGTACAACAATATGAATGTACTTAATGCTACTGAAAGTGACAGTTGCTCAGTCATGTTCGACTCTTTGCCACCCTATGGACTATATAGTCCATGGAATTCTCCAGGCCAGAATACTAGAGTGGGTTACCTTTCCCTTTTCCAGGGGATCTTCCCAACCCAGGAATTGAACCCAAGTCTCCCGAATTGCAGGCAGATTCTTTACCAGCTGAGCCACCAGGGGAGCCCAGGAATGCTACTGAACCAGGTATATAAAAATGGTTAAGATGACAACTTTCATGTTATGTATTTTTTAAACCATAATTTAAAAATAAAAGAACCAGAAAACTTTTAAAATTCCTGTCACACAATAGGGACCTCCGCTTGAGTTCAGACTGTAACCTTGTCCTGCGGTGGGATATACCTGGGCAGATTTGGGGAAATGTTGGGGTGGCCTGAAAGAATTTTACTTGCAAGAGGACTGGGAACTCGTTGAAAAGGAAAGAAGACCCAGGCACCAGCGAGCTGATCCAGAAACAAAGTCTGGCTCTGAACAGGGGAAGAGCAATTTTCCAATTCAGGGAGGGGCCCACAGAGTACACTCTCTCCTTCAGTCTTTGAGTACACCCTTCCCTTTAGCGTCTTTATAGCCCTTCCTGCAATTATAGCGAAAGATGTATTTAATGCCTGTCACTGCCACACACTCCAAACTGCATGAGCACACCTGTCTTAGTCCATACCAGCTGCTGTGACAGAACACCATAACCTGGGATCTTATAGACAACAGGCATTTACTTCTCACAGTTCTAGAGGCTGGGAAATCCAAGGTCAAGACATCTGCAAATTCACAAACTCCCTGACTTCAGTAGTCTCAAAAGCCACAGTAATCAATATAGCATGGTACTGACACAAAACAGACATGTGGATCAGTGGGGGAGAGTAGAGAGCCCAGAAGTAAATCCATGCACTGTGGTCAACTAATCTATGACAAAGGAGGCAAGAATACACAATGCAAAAAGGAGTCTCTTCAATAAGTGGTGCTGGGAAAACTGGACAGCGGCATGTAAAGGAATGAAATTAGAACACTCTCTAACACTATACAGAAATAAACTCAAAACGGATTAAAGACCTAAAATGTAAGACTGGATACTATAAAACTCCAAGAAGAAAACAGACAGAACACTCTTTGCCACAAATCACAGCAGTATCTTTTAAGATCTATCTTTTACACTTTAGAAAATAAAAGCAAAAATAAGCAAATGGGACCCAATTAAACTTAAAAGCTCTTGCCCAGCAAAGGAAACCACTAACAAAACAAAAAGACAACCTACTGAATGGGAGAAAATGTTTGCAAATGACAAGTGATTCAATATCAAACATAGGAGCCTGGTAGGCTACAGTCCATGGGGTTGCAAAGAGTTGGACATGACTGAGCGACTATACTTTCACTTTTCACTTTCATCAAACATATATAAACAGTTCATACAAATCAACATCAAAAAAATCCCAAACAATTCAATTTAAAAATGGGCAGAAAAAAAAATTTTTAATGGGCAGAACTGAATAGACATTTTCCTAAAGAGGAAATGCAGATGGCCAACAGACACATTTGAAGAGATGCTCAACATGGCTAATCATCAGGGAAATGCAAATCAAAACCACAGTGAGATATGAGATGCCAGTCCACGCCTGTCAGAATGGCTGTTATCAAAAAGGACACAAATGACAAATGCTGGCGAGAAAAAGGAACCCTCATATACTTTTGATAGAAATGTAAATTGGAGCAGCCACTGGGGAAAACAGTAAGAAGACTTCTTTAAAAACTAAAAATAGAACTACCATATGTAGCAGTGTTAGTCGCTCAGTCGTGTCTGACTCTTTGCGACCCCATGGACTGTAGCCCACCAGGCTCCTCTGTCCATGGAATTCTTCAGGCAAGAATACTGGAGCGGGGGTTGCCATTTCTTCTTCCAGGGGATCTTCCAGACCCAGGGATCAAACTTGGGTTGCCTGCATTTCAGGCAGATTCTTTACTATCTGAGCCACCAGAGAAGCCCAAAATGGGGCTTGAACCCATGACCCTGAGATTAAGAGTCTCATGTTCTACTGACTGAGCTAGGCAGGCAGCTGCTAAAGTGAAAGTCGCTCAGCTGTGTCCAAGTCTTTGCGACCCCATGGACTATACAGCCCATGGAATTCTCCAGGCCAGAATACTAGAGTGGGTAGCCTTTCCCTCCTCCAGGGGATCTTCCCAACCCAGGGATCGAATCCAGGTCTCCCTCATTGCAGGGGGATTCTTCACCAGCGGGGCCATGAGAGAAGCCCTAGAACTACCATATGAGCCAGCAAGTTTACTCCTGGGTGTATATCTGGGGAAAAAAAGTAATTTAAAAAGACATGTACCAAACGTTCACAGCCACATTATTTACAATTGCCAAGGTATAGAATTAATCTAAGTGTCCATCAACAAATGGGCGGCTAAAGAGTATGTCTGCGTTGTTGCTGTTTAGTCTCTAAGTTGTGTCTAACTCTTTGCAACCCCATAGACTGTAGCCCACCAGGCTCCTCTGTCCATGGGCTTTCCCATGCAAGAATACTGGAGTGGGTTGTCATTTTCTTCTCCAAAAGAAGATGTGTGTGTACATATACACAATGAATACTAGTCAGCCATTTAAAAAAAAGGAAGAAAGAAATTTTTCCACTTGCAGCAACATGGATGGACTTAGAAGGCATTATGCTGAGTGAAATAAGTCAGATGGAGAAAGACTACCACCACATACTATCACTTATATGTGGAACCAAAAATAAAAAATAAAAACCTAGTGAACATAACAAAAAAAAGAAGCAAAGTCACAGATACGGAAAACAAACTAGTAGTTATCACTGGGAAGGTGGGGAGCGGCAATATGAGGGTGAGAGCAGGACAAACTACTGGGCATAAGATAGGCTCAAGGATGTGTTATATAATGCGGGGAGTAGAGCTAATATTGTGTGATAAATGTAAAGTAACTTTAAAAAATTGTAAAGAAAATTTAAAAAAATTGTAAGGCAGTGCTAAGTAAGAACTCACTTTCTTATTTATGGACAGCTGTCTGCTGGCTGCATCCTCACAAGGTGGAAGGGGTAAGGGAGTTCTCTGGGGTCTCTAGACACTAATCCATGACCTAATCACCTCCCAGAGGCCACACATCACCCCGAAGGTCAAGCTTTCAACACGTAAATTGTGGAGCGGAGGCGGAGGCACATTCGGTTCACAGGCAGGACCATGATTATTTTATTCAAGGCTCTGTCCGCCCTCCACCCAGCTGACTCCCACTATCAGCAGCACTAATGCCTGCCCGCTCCCTCTTTAAGGGAGTGAAGGGATTCAGAACACTATGTGGTGGTGGGGAGCATCCCTGTTCCTGCCCACTTCTGGGGATGCACACACGGGTCCTGGGCTCACAGGCTGCTGCTGCTGCTGCTAAGTCGCTTCAGTCGTGTTCGACTCTGTGCGACCCCATAGACGGGAGCCCACCAGGCTCCCCTGTCCCTGGGATTCTCCAGGCAAGAACACTGGAGTGGGTTGCCATTTCCTTCTCCAATGTGTGAAAGGAAAAATGAAAGTGAAGTCGCTCAGTTGTGTCCGACTCGTAGCGACCCCATGGACTGCAGCCTACCAGGCTCCTCCATCCATGGGATTCTCCAGGCGAGAGTACTGGAGTGGGGTGCCATTGCCCTCTCGGGGCTCACAGGAGACTACTAATAAAAGAACTGTCACTGTGAATTCTGTCAAACTCCAGGGCATGAGCAACAGCACTTGGGCTCTTTAGAGAACGTGGCAGGCGGAGGAGGACCTTTGGGATGGTCTTGAGCCTCAGGATTTCAGAGTTTGCAGCAGCAGCATCACCTGCCAGTGGAGCATGGCAAACCACACCTTGACTTTGCTGCTTTCTTTCCAATCCAACCTCAAAATATCCTAACATCAGCCTTCTCAGAACTTTAAAATGGTCTTTCTCTCTCTTTCTATATTAATGTTTTAGAGCCACATGGATCAAGTTTTTGAAATTTAAGTTGATTGGATTTTGTTATGATTAAGTGATGGACAGGGAGGTCTGGGGTGCTGTGATTCATGGGGGTTGCAAAGAGTTGGACACAACTGAGTGACTGAACTGAACTGAATATAATTTCTGAGATATTTTTTCAAGAGGAGCACTTTTCCATCCTGCCCCTCTATCCCTTTCTCAGCTTCTCAGCTTCTGGTTCATATTAACACCAGTGGATCTCCTCCTCAGCTTTAAACGTGGCCAGCTCTTCCTGTTTACCACAGTTGCACCGGAGGCTGTTCCCATTTACAACAGCTGCACTGGAGCCTGCAAGAATGGCTTCCTGCCCTGAAAATGAAGAAAATTCAAGACACCATTTCCTCGATTCCCTCCACCCCTACCTACCAAAATTTACTTCCTGATCCTGCGCCTGCTGGCTCTTGAGTGACTAGTTATGACATCAGACCCCAATGCCAATTAATCTTTAAGTTGTTGCCCATCTATATCTTTGGCCATTTTCATCTCCTCCTGAGTCAATAACATCTTTTGTTACCATAAGAAGCCAATTCAACCTATCTATTGACTAGTGTTTTCTCATGTGAGCCCTTCCAAATTCCCAGTAAAGAAAGCACATCTCTCTTTCTTGACCAAGACTGAACTGAAGTTCCCAGGCACGAGGACCAAACTCACAGGCACACTGTTCCAAGTAGGGTGGTGTTGCTGCTTTGTACAGACAGAGCAGAGTTAAAAAGGAAGGAAGGGATAAGAGGAGGGAGTTTGGGAGCTTTGAGATGTGCATGGAAGGAGTTTTCTAGACTGGGCCCTTCCTGAATTATGGAGATTTATTTCATGTCTTCTGCCAGGATTATTTGACGGTCCTTAATATGGAAACAATGTCGGACTTTATTTTGGGGGGCTCCAAAATCACTGCAGATGGTGACTGCAGCCATGAAATTAAAAGACGCTTACTCCTTTGGAAGGAAAGTTATGACCAACCTAGATAGCATATTCAAAAGCAGAGACATTATTTTGCCAACAAAGGTCCATCTAGTCAAGGCTATGGTTTTCCCAATAGGCATGTACGGATGTGAGAGTTGGACTGTGAAGAAAGCTGAGTGCCAAAGAATTGATGCTTTTGAGCCGTGGTGTTGGAGAAGACTCTTGAGAGTCCCTTGGACTGCAAGGAGATCCAACCAGTCCATTCTAAAGAGCAGTCCTGGGATTTCTTTGGAAGGAATGATGCTAAAGCTGAAACTCCAGTACTTTGGCCACCTCGTGCGAAGAGTTGACTCATTGGAAAAGACTCTGATGCTGGGAGGGATTAGGGGCAGGAGGAGAAGGTGACGACAGAGGATGAGATGGCTGGATGGCATCACTGACTCGATGGACGTGAGTTTGAGTGAACTCCGGGAGCTGGTGATGGACAGGGAGGCCTGGAGTACTGTGATTCATGGGGTCGCAAAGAGTCAGACAAGACTGAGTGACTGAACTGAACTGACTGAATATGATTTTAGCACTGAATATTATTTTTGGCCAAAGCTCCACACTGTATTTCAATAACCTATCGCTTTGCATTTTTTTCCTCACGATGCATGTTCCTCTTATCACATCTGACACTTGCCCCAGCCTTATCCATGCTACATGGATGCATGAAATTTCTGGGTATCAGCAATAAAGAAGAACAAGAACTGACAGGTGCTATGACATGCATGAAACTTGGAAACACCAGGCTAAGTGAAAGAAGCCAGTCACAAAAGATGAAATATTATATGGTGACTCTATTGATATGAAGTATCCAGAACAGGCAAATTCTTAGAGACAGAAAGCAAAATACTGGTTGCCAGGGGCTGGGGGTGGGGGGCGTGAGGAGTGGTTGCTGATGAGTGCAGGGTTTCTTTGAGGGGTGAGGGGTATGCAGTTCTATGACTATACGAAAAACCACCGAATCGTCCATTTTTAAAAAGATTTTATTTTTCTATGTGGAGCATTTTTAGTCTGTATTGAATTTGTTACAATATTGCTTCTGTTTCATGTTTTGGAGTTTTGGCCTCCAGGCATGTGGGATCTTAGCTACCAACCAGGGATCGAACATGCACCCCCTGCGCTGGAAGGCAAAGTTTTAACCTCTGGATGACCAGGCAAGTCCCTGAATTGTCCATTTTAAGTGGGAGAATGGTATGATACGTGAGTTGTATCTCCATAAGGCTGTTACCAAAACACAGCTGACAGTGAGGAGAAAGGAGGAAAGGAGGAGAAAGGAGGAAAAGGAAGTGAGCATAGGAGGAAATGGACTGCGAGGTTGGGAGAAATCAGAGGGGGATCAAGAGAGTTCTTGGAGGAAGGAAAAGTATGGTCTTACAAAAAAATCAAAAAAGGGATTTTACCCAATACCTGAGAAGACTGCTGTCTCTAAAGTGTGTTCTGGAAACTGCAGGAAGGCAAAAAAAGAGAGAGAGACCGAAAAAACACCTGGATCCATGTGGTGAATGTGGGAAACAAACAGAGGGCAAGGCTGACAGCCGATTACATGCACCAAAGCCGAGAGTCAGGACATCAGCAAGGAGAGTGGAAAATACAGCCCAGGACAGAGAGACAGGAAAAGAATTTTGAAATAAAAATTAAGTTGAAAGAGACAGGAGCGCGCACTTTCTTTCTCCTGGCCTCAGCAACGCAGACCCTTCTCCCTCCCCTTCTCTGCTCCCTCTCCTTCCAGGTGAGGAAATTCCAGGTGGATTTCCTATCCCAGCTCTGTTTGCAACAGGCTCAAGTGGGACGCTGCCCCTTCCCATCCGCCAAAGGGGTCCTTCCTGGAGGTCCCTGTGCCTTGCTCTGATGACAAGCCCAGGAAGTCAGGGGCCTCAGGAACACACACAGAGGCTGAGCAGGGATATGGGGCTGGCACGAGCTCCTTCAAGCATCCAGCTCCTGGGCAGTGTCCCTGGTCCTCACCAGAAGGCTGTTCATGGATGGAGCCAAGCAGAAACCATCTTCACTAAGTAACCGGGAAAGTCCCTTGATGCCAAGCCAACTGGCAGCTTGTGAGAGCAGACAGTTCTGGAGTGGGTCACTTCTACTTCCTCTCTCACCAAACATCTGGCCTGGGCACTAGACCATGAGGCAGGAAGTCCCGAGCACTTGTTTTTAGCTGTGACATGTGGTCTGGGGGCAAGTCCTTTCAACACAGAGCTCGTTTTCTATTCTGCACTCACGCAGCAGCTTTTTATTCTGAGTAGATCAGGGTGGCAGACAGTAACTTGATCACTGTTAGGGTTCCCATCTCACAATTCTAAAAGTTGAATAAGGAAACCAACCGTCTCTTGGTCACATAGTGAGTCACTGGGTTAGGCCAAGATTAGAATGCATCAGGCCCCAGATCTAGGTCTTATCAAACAGGCCCAGGTTAATTGTTGGGGTGACACTCTGATGATGCCTTAAACTTAAAGCTATGAGAGCCATTATAACAACAGTCTGCTCACAGGCTTTTTTTAAAAACGTTACACCTGTTTTATTGTAAGAGAGTCAAAACTTAGAAAGGTTAAGTTGCCGAAACTAGAGCAGACAAACAACAAAAACTCTTAGCTTTCTTGATTCCAAATCCTATGGGTGCATGCTACGCCACTTCAGTCGTGTCTGACTCTTTGCGACCCCATAGACCCTCTGTCCATGGAATTCTCCAGGCAAGAATACTGGAGTGGGTTGCCGTGCCCTCCTCCAGGGGATCTTATTGGCCCAGGGATCGAACCCGCATCTCTTAATTCTCCTGCATTGGCAGGTGGGTTCTGCCACCTGGGAAGAACACAGGTGGATTCTACCACTACTGCCACCTGGGCAGCCCGGAGCCTATAGAACTCCTCTGATTTATCTAGTCTTTAAATAATACAACAGACACACCCACATCCCTCCCCAACAAAAGAGTCACAGTTAAAACTTTAAATTGTGTAAATTTAAAAAAATTCTTTAAATTGCAGAAGTTTATTATTTAAAAATGAAAACTCAGACATAAAGAAAGGTGTCCTGGCTGCCTAAGACAGTCTGGGGGTGGGGGTGGGGTGGAGGGTAGGGAAATGCTCTTCGCCCTTCGTGGGGCTTTTTTCTGTATTTTGTAAATTTACTTTATTTTTAATTGGAGTATAATTGCTTTACCATGTGGTGCTGGTTTCTGCTGCACAGTAACATGAATCATATATAAGTATAGTACATCTCCTCCCTCCTCAGCCTGCCCTTCCTGTTTTATTTGCTTTGGTACAACAAGTTTCCAAAGCAGAAGTACACCCACTCGAGGCCAAGAATGGGGTGACTTCACTCACGTTTGTTCAGATTTGTGTACGGCAGCTCGTTTGGGCACTGAATGTGACTTGGCTTTTTGAACATGTTTTGTGTGTATGCGCTCAGTCACTCAGTTGTGTCCAACTCTTTGCAACCCCACAGACTGTAGCCCGCCAGGCTCCTCTGTCCATGGGATTCTCCAGGCAAGAATACTGGACTGGGTTGCCGTTTCCTTCTGCAGGGGTTGAACCTGAATCTCCTGCATTGGCAGTCGGATTCTTTACCACTGAGCCACCTGGGAAGCCCATGAATATGCTTCACATTTGAAACGCAAGGCATGAAGTGAATACACTTCACTTTTCCAGAACCAGGCAATCAGAATGTCTGTCA
Source organism: Capricornis sumatraensis (assembly GCF_032405125.1). Lineage (NCBI taxonomy): Eukaryota > Metazoa > Chordata > Mammalia > Artiodactyla > Bovidae > Capricornis > Capricornis sumatraensis. The sequence goes on from NC_091083.1 coordinate 19,473,795, forward strand.
AATCAGACATTCTATGCAATCATGTATATGCAAATTAGAAGTCTGAGCCTTGGGAAAAGTTCTAAAACATAATCACCACCATCTCACCCTTACTCCACCTACTTTCCACCTAATTCATAAGTCCAAGAAAGTCTGAGATAAAAAGATTTCCTGTAGTATTCTACCATCAGGAAGCATTTATTAAATACCTAAGTGCTTGTGGTTCTGCACTAAGCTCTGTGCAGACGTAATTGCTTAGAACTGGTCTCTCTCTTGTTTTCAAGACCTCACCTTCTAAGGTAAGCAGAATTCACCTGGATAAACAGGCTCAGGACAAAATGACAGCAGGTGGGAACTTGAAAACATACCAGTGGCTGGCCACTGAAGCGTTCATCTGGTCCATGGCAGTGCATTTTCGGGGTGGGGAGCCAGGAGAAAGCGTGTGGGGGTGAGCGGCTGTCGAGTTTCCCAGGGACCTTGGGTTCAGTTGCAGACGCTGCCCATGTCTCTTGGAAGAGATCGGCAGAGCAGGCTGTGGGATGAGACTGCTGCCAGGAGGGAGGAAGCTGTGGATAAACAGTGGGCTGGAGGAGGAGGGGGCAGAGGGCAAGCAGTGAGGGTGTGGCCAGCAGAGGTCAGCGAAGCAGAGAAAGGGGGACAGGTGAGAAGAACACAACAGAACAGCTGTCGCTGGAAGCCCCACCCACGCCTCTAAGTCCAAGGTGTCTCTTCAGCCTTCCACTGGGCTAAGGGACCTCAGGTAGACCCCAGGATGGTTGTGACGGGTGGGGGTGGGGAAGAGGAGGATCCCGATGAGGTTAACACGCGTGAATTGGAGTCAAGGAGTGAAGGGCACAAAGGGAGTCCTGACAAGTGACAGGATCAAAGGTATCAGGAGAATCTTTAATCCGCTCTCGGGGATGAGGAGACCCCAGCAAAGCCCTTGGTATTTCTCTAGATGAGTGAAAACCACTCAGAAGGGAATGAACAGGGGCCAGAACATCCCGGCTGACCCGCTGACTGTAGTTTACAATCAGGCCTTGGAAAAGGATAGGGGTGAGTATCAAACCCGACTTGGTGTCACGAAGCCCCCAGAGGAAAAGAGAATTTTGTCTTTAAAAGTCATCAGATTTGCTAATTAATAACTACAAGCTTTCCAAACCTTTTTAGACCACAGGTAGAACCCTGGTGCCACCACAGTCCAGACCCCATACAGATAATGCACCTGTAGAGATGGTCTGGGTCCCAGATTGAAGCATCTCATTTCAACCCCTTCAAATAACACACATCTTCCCATAATTATGCACGTTTTGTTAAAAGAAACATCTAAGGCATCTTAATGAGGGAACAAGAAGATGGAGAGCATATAGCCAATAAATGTGTTCAGTGGCCACTAATTTTCATTAAACACCGATTTTAATTATGACAGTGAGATACTACATCTTTGCAAAACAGAGTGGTAAAAATTCAAGATTGTCCATAGCTAAGGTAGAGAAATAAATTCTCTTCCATACACTGGCAGTCTACTGATAACACTTTAGGGGGTGGGAATTTGACAGGATCTATCTTTATGAAATGCCCATGCCTTTCAGCCAGCAATTCACTTGTGGATGTCTGTCCCAGTTTCCATCTGTCCTAGAGCATTATTCAAGTGTATGCACAAAAGAATCAAAGAATGTTTCTTACAGCAGTGTCTAAAATTTGAAAAAAAAAAAAGGAAACAACTTGAAAAGCTATCATTAAAGATACTAGTTAAATCTTTGCACATCCATGGAATACACTGTAGCAGCAAAAAAAATAAATAAATACATGAAGTAAATTCATATGGAAAAGACCACATCAATAGTCTTATGTCAAGATCTCAAAGATATATCACTGACTGCAAATTGAAGTTGCAGAAGGCTACATGACATTGTTCATGCAAATACATACACTAAATTATCTATTTCTCTATGTAAATATGATCACTCAAATGAAAACAAGAAAATCTGGACATTTATACCAAACCATAACTGATACTAGCAATTATGTCTAGGGGAGTAAGTAGGTTGGGGAGTGGGGAATTCAGAGGGATTTTTGTCTTTACCTGTATAGAATTTTCTCTTACGTGAGTTTGATGCCTGGTCAGGAAAGATTCTCATGTCTCAGGGCATCTAAGCTGTTGAGCCACAACTAGTGAGCCAGTGGTCTAGAGCCCACGCTCCACAACAAGAGAAGCCACCAAATGAGAAGCCCACGCGCCACAATTAGAGAGAAGCCTCTGCTCACCACAATTAGAGAGAAGCCTCTGCTCCCCACGACTGGAGAGAAGCCTCTGCTCCCCACGACTGGAGAGAAGCCTCGGCTCACCACAACTGGAGAGAAGCCTCTGCTCCCCACGACTAGAGAGAAGCCTCTGCTCACCACAACTGGAGAGAAGCCCATGTACAGCAGTGAAGATCCAGGGCAGCCAAAAATTAATTAACTTTTTGAAAAGAACAAAAAAGAAACTTATTACCAAAGGGGAAAGAGGGTAGGGAGGGATAAATCAGGAGTTTTTATTAATTCATGTGGCTCCATATAAAATAAATAACCAGCAAGGACCTGCTGGTAGCACAGGGACCTATGATCAATATCTTGTAATATCCTATAATGGAAAAGAATATATATACATATGTATTTATCTGAATCACTTCACTGTGCACCTAAAACTACCACAACATTGTAAGTAAACTATATTTCAATAAAATTTTTTAAAAAATAAAAGCAGAAAAAGAATGAGGGGAATGAACAGAGCATCTGTCTTCATGAGCCAGACAAATACAGCTGACTGCTGAGAAGGATGGAGCTTCTTCCCAGGGAACAAAGCAAAATTACCCACTTCCTCCTCGCCCGCACACCCTCTGCTCAGCGCTGACTGGGTGTTTAACACACGGACCCCTCCATCTCTATTGGCTGGGTGGCCCTAGCAATCTATTCTGAAGCAGCGGTACCCCAAACCACTGGCCCACCCTCTGCAGAATGAGGAGGACACTGGACTAAGAACGATCGCTGTGGGAACTTCCCCGCTAGGTCCTCGCTGTAACTCGATAACCTATAGTTTTAGAACTCACCGTTTTCCTTGACTCACCTCCAAGGGAGTTTGATTTGTTACACAGAGAATTCAAAAACCCTCAGTCTCAGTGAGTCTCCAGTATCTGTGGTTTTAAAACAGATACACCAGACTAGTTTGAATGTACTGAACTGGCTCTTTAACAAGTCACCCACAAGAGAAGTGGTGGCAAAGCTGACCTATGAATTGATGGGCACAGAAAGTAACCCTTTTCAGATGGAAAGACTAGAAAAAAAAAATACACAGATAAACAGCAACAAAAACAACCTAAATCAGAAGACTGGGGAAAGGAAGAAACCTGATTTTTAAAAAACACACACACAACAAAACCCCTCCGTGTTAAGTTGCTAAGTCTCATTTTCCTCAGTATTTTCACCTTCATACTTCACGCTTTTACTTTTTCATTTTCCTACATGAGAGGTGAAAATACTGAAGCATGAATGAGCCTTTTATCCTCAGAGTGTTTGGCATAAAAAATCGCTGCACAAGCTTTTATTTTCTTTAGAGGGGAACAAAACAATATTTTCCATCTCAACCCAGCTAACAGGAACATTTAAAAAATATTTTGCTGGCAGAAATTACAATCACAGATGCACTGAACCAAACAGCATCACATTGCCTTCCTCATTAATTTAATGACTTGTGACTTCACATAGAGGTTCATATTCAAAAACTAAGTTTCCTAAAAGTAGTAGTATAGTCTTGACTCATTGAAATTATAATGAGGCAATGTGATCATATATTGAATCGAAGGTCTTATTGCAACAACTGGAAAAATATTCTTCTGTGTATACTGTGTCCCTACTGTAACCCATTTGTTGGCTCTTGGTAAATGAAATAAAACCCACTTAAAATTCTGTTGTTTCCTAGAGGGGTGGGATGGGGAGGGAGGGGGGGGGAGGTCTATGAGGGAGGGGACATGTGTATACCCGTGGATGATTCATGTTGATGTATGGCAGAAATGATCACAATATTGTAAAGCAATTATCCTTCAATTAAAAATAACACAAAAATTTTTTTAAATTATGTTGTTTCAGTTGCTGAGTCCAGGCAATGTGTGTATATACATATATGTATAGTAATACACTATATTTCAAATGCCTCTGGACATTTGAAATTTTTCATAATAAAAATTGGGAGAACTTCTGTTGCTTCTTTCAAAATCTCTTCGAGGTGACCCCAGTACTACTACACCTTTTTCTGGCTTTCTCATATGTAATAACTTAGAGGCAGATGGCTCTGACCTTCTCTGACTCCACTTTGCAGGTTGGCTTCTGTAACTCCATGTCTCTTCTAAAATAAGCTGTCTTTGGACCACTCCCTGTCTCATTGTGGCTCATCACAAAATGTCAAAGCTCTTTGCCCAGCTTTCCCTCCTGCTTCTCAGCATCCAGCCCTCCCTCCTGCTTCTCCTTGGTCCCCATCATCCAGGAGCTGGTCTGCTCACCAATGCCCTGTCTTATCATGCATCTCTGCCCCTGGGGCATCGTGCCAGGAAGGTGTTTCCTATGACTGACCTAAGGTCCAGCTATTCCAGTCCAGCCTACGTCTTGCTGCCCCCACTCATCCCCTGTCTTTAGCACCTGGAGTCCAAACCATATACGTCCAGAAGGAGTACCCACTTGCTCCTAGCCTGCAAATGGAGCATTTCCATTCTCAATGAAGTTACCACCTCGGTGATTCCCTCTCAGCTACTTAAAAACTAGGAGATGAAAAGAACAAGCATCAACTGAACAGGTGTTGGAAGGTAAATTATTTACCACTTTCAAAGCAGTGATGTTCTAGAGGAACACAAAGGCAAATTAGCTAAGAGTACGTGACCCTGCCGTGTGTTTGTTCAACACAAACCGATGGAGTACCTATGCGGGTGCTTTTTCTGGGCACTTAAGATACAACAATGAATAATACAGACAAGCCCTCAAAGAGCAGATATTCTGTGGGGAGCAGGGGTGCAAACATAACTAATACACATCTCTTTTATAAGGGTGATAATCCCACTCATAGGGGTTTCCCCAGTGGCTCAGTGGTAAAGAATCCACCTGCAATGCAGGAGACTCAGGTTCAATCTCTGGGTTGGGAAGATCCCCTGGAGGAGGGCAAGGCAACCCACTCCAGTGTTCTTGCCTGGGAAATCCCATGGACAGAGGAGCCTGGTGGGTTATAGTCCCTGGGGTTGCAAAAGAGTAAGACATGACTGAGCAACTAAACAACAATTCCACTTATAAGGCCCCCACCCTCACGACCTCATCACTTCCCAAGGTCCCCATCTCCTATACCTATCACAATTGTAGATTAGGGTTTCACCATATAATTTTGGGGGAGACACCAAATACAAAATTCAGAACATAGCATATAATGCGGTTTCATTGAGACAGTGACATTTGCATAAGGGCTTGAAGAAAATGAGGGAGTCGGCCATGAAATACTTAGAGAAACAGCATTCAGGGCAGCCATGCAAAAGGAACCCAGTAGGGGGGGGTGAGCTTAGTGAGGCTGTATCACTTCTCAAGTGTGGGCACTCAGGCATGCAGCAACTCACACCAGAGGACATGATTCTGGCTTTCTCCTTTCCTTTCCTCCAGACACACCCTACTTCAGCACGTGGGGCTTTCCAGTTCCAACACAATCTTCCACATTGCTTAAGGCAAATGTCCAATGCATACTATATTAGGTAGGGGAGCAAACAGATAACTGTGTACTTCTATATCTCTCGACTGTCTGCTGCAGCACAGATCTCAAAGAAGACACTCAGAAGCACGTCTGTCCATAGAGAACAGGCTTGTGTTTGCCCAGGGGGTGGGGGGAAGGGTTGGGAATTTGGGATGAGCAGATGCAACCTGTCATATTAATATATAGGATGGATAAACAACAAGGTCCTACTGTATAGCATAGGGAAATATATTCAATATTCTGAGATAAACCATAATGGAAAGGATATGAAAAAGGATATATATAACTGAATCACTTTGCTGTACCGCAGAAATTAACACAACATTGTAAATCAATCTTACTTGAATAAAAATTTTTTCAAAATCAAGTCTGTTAACTGATTTATTATTTAATGGCCTTGCATATTATCAAAATATCTCTGATGGCTCAGATGGTAAAGAATCTGCCTGCAATGCAGCAGACCCAGATTCAATCCCTGGGTTGGGAAGATCCCCTGGAAAAGGGAATGGCAACCCACTCCATTATTATTGTCTGGAGAATTCCATGGACAGAGGAGCCTGGAAGGCTACAGTCTATGGAGTCTGCAAAGAGCTGGACATGACTGAGTGACTAATACGTTCATACTTTTAATATTATAAAAATCTTCACCACTATTTTGGAAACGTTTTCTTCTTTTGATTTCATGTTATGTCCTTTGGAAAACTGTAAATAGAACTTAGCACACAGTAAGGGAATAAAAGAAATATCCCACTCCAAATCTCTGATGGAAACCAGTCAAGCCGGTGTGTGGGAGGAAGAAGGTAGACGGAAAAGATGGAAGGAGGGAACTGCAAAGTCTTTCTGGGGGAAACCCAGCCTCGGGGAGTTCAGTTCCGTTTTGCCCTCTGTCCAGGGAAGCCTCAGTAATCAAGGACAACCTGGTTTCAGAGGAAGTCTCTGTAAACTGAAACAAATGAGGCAGACTGAGGAGCTACTGTTTATACATTTTTAACTTAAAAACATGAGTTATAAATCATGTTTATCCCCACATGGAAGTCATTATAGAAAGTGGAAGATGGATAAAACTGAAGAAACAAACATTAAAATTTCATCTCTCCTGACTCTTAGTCATGTATTATCACCTAGCTATACACACACACTTTAAAAACCACAACAAATAAAATTATTCAACCGGAAAATACCTTGTTGCCTTAATAAGATTGATTTTCATCTTAACAATGACTGAGTAATAGTGATATTTCTAACTAGAAGAAAAAAAACATCTCTCTTCAGGATCTAGACTTCTTGATACAGATGAAGGCAGGCAGGTTGTTTATTTCTTTACCTTGCCCTGACACATTTGTTGTCTTCTGCAGAACCTAATCAGTTCCGGAACACTACCAGCCATGGGCACAGGAATCCACGTAATCATTTAATCAATTCGTGCATGGCCACATCCACGTGCTGGGACCACAGTGTTGAACAAAATAGGCGTGGTCCCTGCCCTTAGGAAGTGCCCTGTCCTGGAAGGCACAAGACATTAAACAAGAAAATTCACAAATAAACATTTACATTACGGTTAGGGTAAGAACTGGGCTTCCCTAGTGGTTCAGATGGTAAGGAATATGCCTGCAATGCAGGAGACTTGGGTTCGATCCCTGCATCAGGAGGCTCTCCTGGAGAAGGAAATGGCAACCCACTTCACTATTCTTGCTGAAAATTCAAGGACAGAGAAACCTGGACAGTTTAAAGGGTTGCAAAGAGTTGGACACAACTTAGCAACTAACACTTCACACTATGGTAAGTATTAGGAAAGAAGTTTAGAGAGAGCTGGTCTAGCAGTGGGAGTGAAGATGCCAAGGGGTCAGGCTTTCTTAAGGAAATATTGCTTAAGCTGAGGCCTGAGGTAGATTAGGTCTTAGCCAGGACATGAAGGAGGGAGAGAGGGTCCTCCCAGTGGGAAGGGACCCAGGGCTTTCAAGGAACTGAAAGATCAGATTGCTACAGATAATTAGAATGGGAAGGGATTGTATTAGTTATGGTTCTCCAAAGAAACAGAATAAGTAGGATGTGTATACAGAGAGAGAGACCTATTATAAGAAATAGGTTCATGAGTTTCTGGGGGCATGTAAGTCCTAATACCTGAAGGATGACACAGCAAGCTGGAAACCCAGGAGAGCTGAGAGTATAATTCCAATCCCAGGGGGAGCTGATGGTGTAGTCTGGTCTCAAGTCCAGTAGACTTAAGATCCAGGAAGAGCCAAAGATTTAGTTTGAGTCTAAAGAGAGGAAAAAAGCAAATGTCCTAGTCCAAAGACTTTCAGGCAGGAGGAAGTCTCCATGCTCAGGGGAAATCAACCTTTTGTTCTGTTTGGGCCTTGAACTGATAGGGTGAGGCTCACCACATTACCGAGGATAATGAGTGAAAAAGGAGAGTTAAAAATTAAAATAAGAAGGATCCTTCCACCTTTCAACTCCAGTCTGATAGAAACTGTCTCATTCTTGCTTTTGTAGAGAAGGAATCTTGATCAGTGTGAAGAGAAAGTCATGTGCCCCTAGTGGCCAGGAGGAATACTAGCACAAAAGCAACAAACTTGAATAGGAGTTGGCAAACCACAGCCCACAGGTCAAATCTGTCCTGCCCACAGCCTGTATGTGTTTTTGTACAACCCATGGGTCAAAAATGCCTTTTACATTTTTAAATGGTTTTCTAAAAATCAAAAGAATACTATTTCATGACATGTGAAATATATCTGAAATTCGAATTTCAATGTCCATAATCTTGTTGGATCACCCTTCGTTGGGGGTGCTCTCATGCTATGAGACAGAACTGGGTCATTGTGCAAGAGATGCGTGATCTGCAAGGCCTAAAATATTTACCATCTGGCCTGTATTTGTCTGAACTTGTATCTCTCCAAAATTCTTATGTTGAAAACTGACACCCAATGTGATCGTATTAGGATGTAAAGCCTTTGGGGGTGAATAGGTCATGAGGGTGGAGCTCTCATGAAGGGGATTAGTGCCCTTATGAAAGAGACCCCAGAGAGCTCCCTCACCCTCACCCCTCTGCCCCTCTGTTACGCTACGTGAAGGTACAATAGAAGGCACAGACTAGGAAGTGGGCCTTCACCAGACATTGAATCTGCTGGTGCCCTGATCTTGAATGTCCTGGTAACCAGAATTGTAAGAAGCAAATTTCTCTTTACAAGTCACCAGTCTGTGGCATTTTTGTTATAGTTGCCTAAATCAATAAGACACGGCCCTTTACAGAAGAGGTTTGCCAGCCCTCAAGGTTAAAGGGAATGGACAGGTCAGAAACTCAAGAAAGGAAGAGTCAGGCAAAACTGTAGAAGGTAGTCCCATCCCACCTTCATCCAGGACTGAGCTGACATCAGAAAAGGGTCTCTCTGTCAGGCTTGTAGTACCTTACAATGCCTTGGTTGTTCAGAGGCCTAGGGAAGGGAAAATGATGAGCATACCATACAGCCTGTCAGCACATTTCATATAGACTCACATTTGGATTATTATTGCTGTTGTTTGATGATTGTCTTTATGCTAATTTAAAAAATGTTCCTTGGGCTTTCCTGGTGGCTCAGTGGTAAAAAATCTACCTGCTAATGCAGGAGATGCAGGTTCGAGCCCTGATCCGGGAAGATCCCACATGCCACAGGGCAACTAAGCCCCTGCACCTCAACTTCTCAGCGTGCACTCTAGAGCCCAGGAGGCGCAGCTACTGAAGCCTGAATGCCAAGAGCCTGTGCTGCACAACAAGAGAAGCCACTGCAATGAGAAGCTCGCGCACAGCTAAAGATGAGCCCCCACTCTTCCCAACTAGAGAAAAGCCCTCGCAGCAATAAAGACCCAACACAGCCAAAAATAAGTAAAATTTGAGAGAGAAAAAATGTTCATTTAAGCAAAAATCCACCCTGCCTTTTAGAGTCTGACATCCCTCACCAGCCCTGCATTCTGACCATGTTGGGGGTGAGTGACATTTTCCTACAATGCTGGCTCATTATTTTTGCTCCTGGAATTGCAAATCCAAGGATCAAATGGCACAGTCTGAATACAGCACGGAGGGGAGGGAATCCCACCAGAGGTGCCCTGAAACAAAGCAAACAAACAACTTCAAAACCCCATCAGGCAATCTGGACCTGTTACAGGACAGATGGAACTCTGAATTGTTTGATTCCATCAGCAGAACAGAGGAAGGAAATGTTTTAAAATGAGATTATGTTATTTTCCCCAGTTCTTATTATGAAACCTTCCTGAAATGAACTTTAAATATCTGCAGCCCCTTTCATGGAGCTGAATGGGTTTCAGCCAGCAGGAGCATTGCGGGAAAGTGGCTCCATTATGAAAAATGTGGAAAGGCAGAGGTTGAGCTGAATAGTGGATCCCTGTGGGGTCCTTTGGCTGGGTGAAAAATCAGGCTCTCAAACACAGCTGTGTGTGTTAGGAAGGGCCAGATGTCTTTGAAAAATCTATGTGCCCCTATATAAACATTAATTAAGGGGTCCTTTTGCAAAAGACATCAATTGTAATGAATAAAAATTCTTCTGAATTCTTTGCCCTCAACGGGAAAATGATTGACAACTAGTTATTGTGTGGAGAAGAAAAAATATACTGGAAGTTATGAAAATTTCCCCCAAATAAAATCATGTGATAGTTCTTTATAATGCTAGGTTTTCTATACAGAATTTTCCAAGGGATGGTGTCTGTATTATCTAGCCCCAAACCTTGTTAAATAAAAATAAAAACTTTTTAAAAATATGATGTTTCGCTAGTGTTCCTTGTCAGTGAGTGTCCAGGCAGGGCGACACAGCTTGGCTAGGGATGTTTTCATTTGTCTCCGGTGTGTTGTATACACACATGCACGCGCACATGCACACACACACCCCTCTAAATATTGGGTTCCTCCAGATCCTCTGAGTTACAGAGCCCATATCCAACTGCTGATCTGACATTGCCCCTGAGAAGTCTCAGAACAACTGAAATTTAATTACCTTCCCCGTACTCCTTCTGGATAATTTTCTCCTGGTCTTCACCAGCTCTGTAAATGGCACATCCATCCATGCATCAAGCCAGATTTAGGATTCATCTCAATTCTATTGTCATTACCCAGCCCACAGACCATTCCAAAGAATGACTTGAAGTGTAAATAAGACTGTATCATTGCTCTTTCAAGACCTTCACTGACTTACCATCACTTTTAGAATAAAATTCAAACTCTTCTTCCTTAGCCTGCAAAACCTGTACGGTCTGGTCGGGTACGTTTTCGAGCATTTGCTCAATTATTTCTTCCTCAGTCACAATGTACCAGCCACACTGGTATGTTCCAGTCTTTGCATGCTAACCCTTCTCCACTCTGAGCTCTGGGTTTCTGTTCCCTGTGTCTGCACAGTGCACCCCCACATACTTCACAGATAGCCACTTTGACAATAGAGCATGCTCTCAACTTCCTTTCTCTTTAAGTGATCAGGGTTTGGGGCTGAACTGTCACTACTAGAATTCAACATGGCCCCCCAAATGGCACCCTTCTCTATCTAAGCTCTGAGTCATTAAGAAATAAGTCAAACGAGCCAAGCAGATGGAAACCGAAATATTGCCTTTACAACAGATAAAATAGATCTCAGAGAATGTGGCTTATGTTATCTGCAAACAAGTGGCTTCTGGACACTATCACCAGGTTCAAATAGACCTGCCCCCACCAGTAACAGGCTGGGCTATGTCAGAGCACACCTCCCCATGTGGGGGTCTTGCCCCTGGAATATTGACAGCAGGGAAGGGCAGAGAAGACCTTCATTCTCTGCAGTCTGATTCTCTAAAAAAAGGAGAGGACAAATCTGAACCCTGCAAACCCAGTATCTCTTTCCAAACGTAAGGAATTCCTCTTCCTCTAAGCTACATGGCAGAAGTCGACTAGGAGTGTTACACTACCAAAGCTTCCTCTACACGGTAGGAAGCATCAGGAGTTGAGAAGTGCTCTCTATTGTGCCCCTCAGCCCCGTCACCTCCTTTAAATGCCTGCCTTGCTCCCCTCCCCTGGGCTGGGCGCTCCGGCTGGCTCTCCTGCATTCCTGCATTCATCTCCACCATTACCATAATGATCTCCTGTGTGTCTGCGAACTTCCTAAGGGCAGAGACCAGGGAGAATAAAGAGTGGAGGGAAGATATACTGTGGGCTGGTGGGGAATTCTCTTGCAATATCCCACAGGTTGAGGAACGACCCCAACTTGGGAATGGAATGCCAGCTAGGATGGGACTATCAACAAAATGAGAGCAGCCCAAGGACCACAGCGGAGCTGGCCTGTGCATAGAAGCCTCTTCTGGAGAGCTCCATCTTATCTCGTCCCAGCCTCAGAGAGACGGATAAACCGAAAGGAAGGTTTGTCCTCCTCACACAGGGCTTTGTGTGACTTTTTTTTCCTTTCCTTTTTTTTTTTTAAATATACTGAAAACAGAAAAATACCCATCAGACGAAAGCTGCCGTGACCTCAAGTTTCAATGGTTCAATCCCTGTTGCAATGACTCAAAGGTTAAGTGGTTCAAGCTGTGTCACAGTGACTTTGGCTTCCCGGTGACACAATGCGCTCTCACACACTAAACTGATCTGATTTTAAAACCAGTGCAGCTGCAGTTGAAGCCTGTCTCTACCGAGGAGATTGAAGCAGCCCCCATATGTGGGGTATAACACATACACAGGGCTAACTGTTGGCAGGTATGACTGAGAAAGTGGTCTAATCACTAGTTATAAACAACAACTCTGTGCTTTCTCATCCTAGCATTCACATTCTCTGCAAAGGGTGGTATTTAAGTCTGAACTATTGCAGAGAGCAAGGAAGAATGTGCTTACATGTAGGGCAAGCAGCCCATGGGAGGACCAAACTACCAGATTGAGGACAGCAAGAAACAGAGTTATTAGTATGTAAGTCACAACCTAGATGGAGCAAGCAATATTCCCAGGACAGAGCAAAGCTTAACCTTGCCCTCCACTCCCCTCCCCCATTCCCCACCATGGGACCATGGGGACCAAGGGACAAGTCAGGAAGGCAGTGCTGTTCACGGCTACTGAGAAAACACCAAGACTCCTGTAGAGCCCAGTCTACACATATAGACTCACACACAGATCTGTGCATGTAAATTTGTATAAACAACCCTTACAAAGCCACATCACCCCACTATGCTCCACATACAACTTCCAATTATATCACATCCTTTAGTGGCTTCTTCCTTTCGAAGAGCCCTCAGTGTTTCTGTTAACCTTCAGCTTTACTGAACGGTCCAACCAGGGAGGGTGTGGATGTTTAGTGGGACTCATCGGAGCCCACACACTATGCTAAGTGAAATAAACCAGTCATAAAAGGACATATTGTGTAATTCTACTTATATGAAGTTCCTGGAAGAATCAGAATCATAGGGACAGAAAGTAGAATGGAGGTTGCCGGGGGCTGGGAGGCAGTGTTTAAAGCGGACAGAATTTTTATTGGGGAAGATCAAAAAGTTCTGGAGACAGACAGTGGTAATGGTTGTACAACAATGTGAATGTTCTTAAGACCACTTGACTGTAGCCTTAAAATGTTTAAAATGGTAAATTTCTCATTGTGTATATTTTTGTTGGATTTTTTTTAAAGAAAGGGAAAGTGAATTTATATTCATGGAACACCTAGCATATATCAGTACCACCATAACTGATGTTCATTTAACATCCCAAACAAATCCCCCGGATTCTGTGCAAGGCAGTCAGCAACCACATCTGGTCAGGTGTCCAGAGACCACCCTCCATTCTAGACTTCTGGCCTTTCTGGGAGGAGTGTACATGCCACGGTATAAGCCCCTGCCCCCAGGGCAATGGTCAAAAAACTGCCCCAACCTGCCAGTGTTTCCGGAGATGGGGCCCCACTTTTAGCTACCAGCTCTTTGTCCATTGACGAGGAAGAGATCTGGATTCAATCTTCCAGGCCCTGGCTTGCCCCTGTTTCCCAGCCCAAGTATGGCTGCCCTATAGCAAAAGGGGTCCCCCATCCCAGGAATCAGAGTTCTGTGTGACCAGGGTCACATGCATGTCAGAGATGAGGAAAGACGCACAGCTCCATGAGCTGGGTGGTCTGCTGCTTGAGGACCTCCCAGGCCCCAGACAGGCTTGGTGGAACAGGAAAGACTGCTACGATAGAGACTCAGAATCCTTCTCAACACAGCATCCTGGGGTCAGAGCTGATTTAACAAGCTGAAACAACCCTTGTTATTTGACTGGCCTGGCCTTGACTTTTGTCCTGACTTTCTCCCAAAGGCTGCCAGGGCTCCGCGCCCCATCCCGTGCTCAATCCAGCCATTTGAGCTGCTCTCCCCAGCCTGCTTCTTGGAGAAGGCGCTGAGTAGATAGAGCTTGACCTCCTAAAAAGGCACAAAGCTGCAAAGCCCCATCTGCCGTCATCCTGTCTGCACTCTCCAGAGCCAGCTCCCGAGTGTTCATCTTCCCAGGTCCCTGGGCCACGTGAAACAGGACAACTTTACTATCTCGCCCCTTTTATTAACAACACCTCTGCCTCCCATCACCGAGGCCTGAGCCAATTTGTTTCAAAAGCTTCTTTCTCTGTTAGTGGAGGAGCACTGACTTCAGACTCGTGCACGGCCCAGCTCCAATGCGAGTGAAACAGACAGGACAGAGACATTCCCATCGCGGGTGGGAGATGCTGCTCTTTCCCCTGCAGGACTTCCCTCATCACGTCCCACCCCCACCCCCGCTCTCAATTCCTTTTACACACATACACACACGTTTGGAACAAGAAGGAAAAGATTCTGCCCTTTAGATTCCAGGCCTGCTCTTGATCCTTGAGATAAGAGTACCCTCATGGGCCAATGGCCTCATCCCAGCACACACGGCCACCTCAGGACAGCTGAACTGCAGGAGGGCTGGGCAGAGAAATAAGGAGGTGGCCCTGCCCTGGCCACTTGCACAAGCAGCTTTCAAACCAGATCAGCAGGCACAGAGTTCTTTGTTCTTTCTGGTACCTGTCTAACCCGTGTTGAACCAGGGCTCTGGCTGCTCCCTCTTGGAAGGAAAAGAGAAGGCTGCATTTCATTTATGGAAGCCCAGGAGCTGGCTCCCCACACCTTCAAACCACAACTAGCCTGACCAATTACCAGGACTCTGGGACTCTGGTTCAGAGGAGGGAAGCAAGGGAAGCCCGGTGTCAGGTCTGGAGAAGGCCGGGCTCTGTGCACCCCTGCCTCCTGGAGGGACTCACCTATAAGCATTCAGAGGCAGCAGGGACCCATGTTCAAGGTTGACTTCTAAAGATCCAGAGAAGGCCTTTGCACCAGCGCCTAGGATGTGGCAGTGAACAAGAGGTGTTTCATTTGTTTGGAGCCCAAGGAAAAGGCAGCTCAACCTGCTCTCCCTCCACCAGCTGCTTTAACAAGCACTGCAAACTATAATTATTAATATATTTTGCCTGTTGGACCAGTTGAGGAAACGGATGGCTTCCCCTGCAGCCAAGGTGTTTGCCAGCCCTGGGGGTTCTGGGGACTATCCGTGAATGTCTTAGTCTGGCTTTCAACATGCTTGACTTGTTCTGTGAGTCATAGTCCAATTAAAATAAAAGTGGCGGAGGAAAAAAAAATTGCAGAAAAGACAGAACTCCATAGAGGATACAAGACCAGTAAGCATGTATGTTACAGGACGCCTTCCTCTAAAAACACCAACCCAGTGCTTGCTTCGGCAGCACATATACTAAAATTGGAACGATACAGAGATTAGCATGGCCCCTGTGCAAGGATGACACGCAAATTCGTGAAGTGTTCCATATTTTTAAGCAAGATGAAAAGACAGCCTTCTGAATGGGAGAAAATAATAGCAAATGAAGCAACTGACAAACAACTAATCTCAAAAATATACAAGCAACTTACGCAGCTCAATTCCAGAAAAATAAATGACCCAATCAAAAAATGGGCCAAAGAACTAAATAGACATTTCTCCAAAGAAGACATACGGATGGCTAACAAACACATGAAAAGATGCTCAACATCACTCATTATCAGAGAAATGCAAATCAAAACCACAATGAGGTACCATTTCACACCAGTCAGAATGGCTGCGATCTAAAAGTCTACAAGCAATATATGCTGGAGAGGGTGTGGAGAAAAGGGAACCCTCTTACACTGTTGGTGGGAATGCAAACTAGTACAGCCACTATGGAGAACAGTGTGGAGATTCCTTAAAAAATTGCAAATGCCTTATGACCCAGCAATCCCACTGCTGGGCATACACACCAAGGAAACCAGAATTGAAAGAGACACATGTACCCCAATGTTCATCGCAGCACTGTTTATAATAGCCAGGACATGGAAGCAACCTAGATGTCCATCAGCAGATGAATGGATAAGAAAGCCGTGGTACATATACACAATGGAGTATTACTCAGCCATTAAAAAGAATACATTTGAATCAGTTCTAATGAGGTGGATGAAACTGGAGCTGATTATACAGAGTGAAGTAAGCCAGAAAGAAAAACACCAATACAGCTTAACTAACACATATATATATGGAATTTAGAAAGATGGTAATGATAACCCTGTATGCGAGACAGCAAAAGGTACACAAATGTAAAGAACAGACTTTTGGACTCTGAGGGAGAGGGAGAGGGTGGGATGATTTGGGAGAATGGCATTGAAACATGTATACTATCATGTAAGAAACGAATCGCCAGTCTATGTTCGATACAGGATACAGGATGCTTGGGACTGGTGCACAAGGACGATCCAGAGAGATGATATGGGGTGGGAGGTGGGAGGGGGGTTCAGGATTGGGAACTCATGTACACCCATGGCAGACTCATGTCAATGTATGGCAAAACCAATACAGTATTGTAAAGTAAAATAAAGTAAAAATAAAAATTAAAAAAAATAAAAATAAAAAGATGCTTATAAAAATTAAAAAAAAATAAAAACACCAACCCAGGACTTCCCTGGTAGTCTAGTGGTTAAGAATCCACCCGCCAATGCAGGGGACATGGATTCAATCCCTGCTCTGGGAAGATGCCACACACCACAAGGCAACTAAGCCCATGTGCCTCGACTACTGAGCCAATGCAACCCTAGAGCACGTGCTCTGCAGCAAAGAAAGCCACCACAGTGAGAAGCCCACACAGCACAACTAGAGAGCAGCTTCTACTCCTCGGAACTAGAGAAAGCCCATGCACAGCAACAAAGACCCCCCAACACAAATTAATACTTTAACTAATTAATGAAAAAAATCGCCAACCCGAAATCTCAATGACACTTTGTCTAGAACAGGGGCAGCTATTATCATTACAGAATGTTAATTTTATTTCTCACCCAAAAAATCCACCAGAAGTTTCCTTTTGGTCACCAGTGAATTTTAAGCACTACTAAATTGTCAGAAATCTAATTTACATACAACTGCTTCAGAACCCCTCTATTGTATAAAAAGCAAAATATTCTTGGAATCTGAAGCTAGCGAAGCTCAGAAAACACCAAATGCTTTCGTAATTGTAGATAATAATAAGTGCTCATTTGGCATGAGAAAACATGAAATATAAAACATCAGCTCATCAAAGGACTTCACATGTCTTAAAAAGGAAAGAAAACAATGCACTCCAGGAGCCAAGCTCAACAAACCTGACTCAGAGAAGGTGTCCTTAGTCATCAGGCAGATCCACAGAATATGAAGCCCATGGCCCCTGAACTCCGGGTTCCCCCTTGTTTTCAGTGGACAGGGTGGGGCGGCCAGGCTAATCCACAGAATATGAAGCCCATGGCCCCTGCACTCCGGGTTCCCCCTTGTTTTCAGTGGACAGGGTGGGGCGGCCAGGCTAATCCACAGAATATGAAGCCCATGGCCCCTGCACTCCGGGTTCCCCCTTGTTTTCAGTGGACAGGGTGGGGCGGCCAGGCTGGGTTCCTCCACAGCCCTCAGGTCTCACCCAGCTCACTGGTGCATCGACCTTACTTTTCAGGCATCGTTAGCTTTGGCAGAGGTCTGGGAAGAAGGACTTAGGGTCCCAGCGGACCTCTGTACTCTGTCCCTCTCTCTCACACCTGGTCCAAAGCTAGCCCAGCCAGAGACAAACTGTAAAGTAGAGAAAGGAATCTTCAGCTTCCTCTATCTGCCCACCCAAATGTACATCTCACTCCTTTCCTTCTTCCTGCAGGCCCCAGCCCAGCCCTATGCACTCCTAAAGCTTAGGCTTTAAGCGAAAATGTGATGGTCTTTCATCAAGATGTCCATAGCTGCTCTTGGGCAGCTGAGCTATTGCCTCTCTGAACAGCATCTGCATTCTTGACAAAACTTTAAGTGATGGGTAATTTAACTGTCCACTTGACTGGGCCAAGGGATGCCCAAATAGCTGGTAAAATACTGTTTTTGGGTGTGCCTAGGAGGATGTTTTCGGAAGACATTAGCATTTGTCTAGAGAACATAAAGATTTCCCTTTCTGATGTGTGTGGGCATCATTCAATCCATGAAGTGCCTGAATAGAACAAAAAGGCATAGGAAAGATGAATTTGCTCTCTCTCCTTGAACTGGGGCTTCCATCTTCTCCTGCCCTCAGACAATAGCATTTCTGGTTCCCAGACCCGGACTGGGACTCACTCCAGTAGAACCCTGGTTCTCAGGCCTTCGGGTTTGGACCAGAACAATACTACTGGCTTTCCTGGGCCTCCAGCTTACAAATGGCAGATTGTGGGACTTCTCAGCCTCCAACATCACACAAGCCAATCCCTCACAATAAATCTCCTTTGTATATCTGTCTGTCTATATATATCCTATTTGTTCTGTTTCTCTGGAGAAGCTGACTAATACAAAGAGGAATATGGTCTAACTGGAATTTCAGATGTCAGAAGGAGGAGCTATGGGACAAGGCAAGGGGTAGGGAGGAATGCCACAGAGGATTTCTGAAGTCACACGGAGGAGGGCTCACCAACATGAGTCACACACAGGACCAGGCCAGGTGTTATGGGGTAGACCAGTTGTTCAGGAGAAACCACCTTTGATCAGCTAATTAACTATAGGACAAGAGTGACCCACAGTTTAGCAGTGCTCCATGCTAGGGGGTGGAAAAACTGACTCCCAGGAAAGGAGATCTTCCCTATAAAAGGGCTTCACACGCAGGGTTGAGGGAAGTATCTGGAAATAGAGAATGGTATTGGCAGAGTCACACTGGCCCCAGGTATGTCCCCAGGAGGAATACAGGTATTCTGGGCTTGTGCCATTGAAGCACACAGGAGGGATGGCTCGTCAGTGACCCCATTACTGCCGTCGCCCAGAGAACCAGTCACACTGGCTCGCTGCTCACAGCCTGCTGGGCTTGGATGCCAGGTCTAGGAAGAGCCTCAGCAAAACCCAGTTCCTAGGCAGAGAAGCTCCCTTTACAGCCACATCAAGGGCCTAGAACTATTTCTTCTTGGGAAAGAGCAAGACTTCCTGTGCTTGTTGAGAAATACGTGACCCGTGAGTCTCAATGGGTGTGAAGTGTCTCCCCCATATATTCCTCCAGCTCTGCCCACAAAGTGATGGGTAGAGTTGTGAGCCCCACAAGCCAGCACTGAACATGGAGTTGGTCCACCTAAGGCGAGGGGCCAGACTTTCGTCCTGAGGCAGCCTTGGCTTCCAGCTGCCTGGGACTCAAGGGCAGGGGCAGGGTGGGGGGGGGGCGGTTTGTTGCAGCAAGGCAGATGGGGCAGTCAAGGGCAGTCAGTGGCCAACACGGCCTGCTAGGTTAGAGGCAATCTGGAGAACCACCTGGATCTATTCCGGCCGGAAACATGGCTTCCAGTCTACTTCTATTCCTTTGATGAGGTTTTTTCACAGACTGGTTTCTTAGTCCATCATCTGCATGGATGTTTATTTCTTCCCGCCTTTTCTTCTTTGATTATTTTTGCACATTTGGTGTTCCAGGCTTCCGTTTTTCTCTCCTAGAGAGTGGCTGAATGTCCATTCAGAGACATACTTCAGTCCTTATCAGATCATTTTTATGCTCCCCCTTCTGAGCTACAGTTCTGACAAGAGTTTTGCACTCATAGCCATTTTTCTGTACCCAGTCATTTGGCAAGGATGGGAACAGGGGTGTTTCTGAGAGTTCTGAGCAGACTTTGCTGGCAATGCTGCATCTGGCCTTCTCTCCTGAGATCCTGTGCAATGTCCTAGATTTCGCACCACCTCATTGAGGGTATTTCTAACTACTGAATGGATCCCTTGAGTCTTTGGGTCGTTCCCCCCGATTTTGTGGGGTTCTGGAAAGGGGCTGAGACCCTGAGCCTGGGGAGAGGGGCCTGGGTAAGAGCTTCTGTCCCCAAGCAGTTTCCTTATGGACACTCATTGGCCGCTTCATTCACTAGAGAATGTTCCGGATTTTACTGATTAACCTCCCTTTTTACATTTTGCTTTTGTAAGACAGAGTGTTAAAAAGCAGAGACATCACTTTGCCCACAAAGGTCCATATAATCAAAACTATGGTTTTTCCAGTACTCATGTATGGATGTGAGAGTTGCACCATAAAGAAGGTTAAGCACCAAATAATCGATGCTTTAGAACTGTGGTGCTGGAGAAGACTCCTAAGAATCCCGTAGATAGCAAGGAAATCAAACCAGTCAATCCTAAAGGAAACCAACCCTGAGTATTCATTGGAAGGACTGATGGTGAAGCTGAAGCTGCAATATTTTGGCCACTTGATGCAAAGAGCTGACTCATTGGAAAAGACCCTGATGCTGGGGAAAATTGAAGGCAGGAGGAGAAGGGGGCAACAGAGGATGAGATGGTTGGATGGCATCACCAACGCAATGGACATGAGTTTGATAAAACTCTGGGAGATGGTGATGAACAGGGAACCCTGGCATGCTGGAGTCCATAGGGTTGCATGTCCAAAGAGCTGGACACAGCCGAGCAACTGAATAACAACAGTTTCCTTATCAACACTTGTCAAGCTGCTTCAGTCACTAGAGAATGTTCCTAATTTTACTGATTAACCATCCTTTTTACATTTTGCTTTTGTAGGACTTTGGTGGGGATGCAGGTGGAATGAGGGGCATGTTTCTTCTCCCAGCGACCACTTTTCAAAGGTTACAGTGTGGGATCGTACCCTTTTCCCCATTTGACAGTGGGATTTGAGGCTGGACACAACCATCCTCTTCTGATCTCATTAAGCTTTGGGGAGTGAGAGAGTTGTGGTCTGACTTCATTTATTCTTGGGAAATGTAGATCCATGAAATTAGAGATCAGCATTCCACCCAGCAGGGTGTGGGCAGCCGAGAACAGAACAGGCACCCAGGCTGTGGGGTCACCATCTCCCAGCTCTGGGACAGTGACATCCTCACAGTACCTCTGTCAGCCCTTAGTCCCCTACCCAGCGACAGATGTCCTCATGGCCTCAGCCAGAGCCAGAAACACAGGGACCTGTTTTCAACTGAGCTGACATCGGAGAAAAAGGAAGCCTTTCATTTCTGTTAGGAGCCTCCACCCTCACAGTTAATCTGTCTGCTCCACCCGTACAGACGGCTCCTATGGCTGGCACCTCGGTGGGTCCTTTTCAAGGACCCACTTCTCCGATCCCTCCATCTAGTCCTTCTCCAGGTGCACAGGAGTTCGTCTATCCCCTCAGGGAGCATCTTTCCCCAAGGCGGTAACTAGCAATTCTGGCTCTTGAGGCTTGGAATATGAAAAGTGCTCTGAGGCCAATGGAACAACCATATACAGGATGGCAAAGGAAGAGTGACTCCTACATAGACAAAGTTCCCTCCCTGAACCCCGGTGCCCACCGAGGCTGACACAGGGACAGGGGTCACCTGGCCACCCCAGCATGAAGCTGCCCTCAGGTGTGGATGGGAGAGGCAAGGAACGTGGTAGGGCATTTCCTTAAGAGTTACCAGCTTAGGACTTTACAGTCCTTCTAAAACCATTATTTCAGGACTTCCCTGGTGGTCCAGTGGTAAAGACTCCTCCTTCCACTGCAGGGGGCATGGGTTCCATCCCTGGTCAGGGAACTAAGATCCCACTTGTTGTGTGGCTTTGCAGGTAGCACTAGTGATAAACAACCCACCTGCCACTTTCGGAGACTCAAGAGACATGGGTTCGATCCCTGGGTTGGGAAGATTCCCTGGAGGAGAAAATGGCAACCCACACCAGTATCTTTGTCTGGGAAATCCCATGGACAGAGGAGACTGGTGGGCTACAGTCCTTGGGGTTGCAGAGAGTTGGACATGACTGAGCGACAAAGCACACACTGTCATGTGGCAAAAACAAACGAACAGCCATTCTTTTAAAAATCTGCACCCTATGCAATTTGGCATCCAGTGTTAGCCCAGCCTCTCTGCCCTCACTTGGGCTTCACATTGTCCCAGGCAGGCTCCTGGTTGACTCCAAGCCCTCGGGTGGGGCTCCAGCCTCTCCTGACACCAGGTTCCCCTACCCCTGTGGGGCATGATCACCTATGTCCTTAATTTACATGATTTCCTTCACATAGTGTATGAAGTGGGCCTGGGCACAGAGCAAACCAAGGAAGAATTTGCCGAATGGAGAGAGAAGAGCCGGACACCTAGAGCTGGGCGCAGCTCCTGGCCAGCAGGAGGAATCTGGCTGGAAGCAGAGCCGCTATTTGGCAAACCCACCCCTACGCCTGCCAGAGTTGCTGGGAATTCCTCACCTGACTCCTGGCCACAGACGCTCCCATAACAAGCAGTGGTTTCCCCACCTGGCAGTGCCAGGGAGCCATCTGGTCTGGTATTTGGCTCAGAGGGAGCACAGGCCGGGGGAGGGGCAGGGCACCCACAGTAGTCCAGCGCTCCGTGTCTACTTTCACTAATAGTAACTGTCTTCTTTCAAACATCTGAATGCCGGCACTGTGATAGCATTTGTTTGAGACGTGATCGCAGAAACAGAGACGTGAGGAATCTCCATGTTCAAAGGCAGCGCCGAGAGCAGACCTACCCAGGTAGGTCCAGTCCTGTGTGACCAGTAAAAACTGCACCAATCGGTGTGCACACATGGTCACAGCCCTTTTATTTTTTACCATTAATACTCAGACCCTGTGTAACTCTCAGGAGTTTCATTTACTTCCTTCAGGGATCTCCCCCTCTTCACCCCAAGAGACCCACACCACCTGAGCAGAGAAAAGCATTAAGTCTAAAACATCTTTGCTGCTGGAAGCCATCCAGTACTGCTGCTGGAAACTGTTTCTCCTTGATCCCACCAGCCATAGCTGTCCACCTGTGGCCAGAGCTGAGCACAGGAGGGTTGGGCCCTTAGAGGTGGGGTCAGCCACTTCCCCGGGACTAAATCCAGCCTGGAGGACCCCAAATGTGAGTTCTCCTCGTGCTGCCATAGCAAATGACCACCAACTGGGTGGCTTCAAGCAACAGAAATCATTCTCTCCCAGTTTCAGAGGCAGTGGTCAGACAGGGAGCTCTGGACCCCATAGGCCAACCCACCTCCTCCTGCTGTGCCAGTCACCTCAAACTGCAAAGAAATGAGCTAAATCTGGTTTTTTCCATCTGAGGCCGGTAGAGGATTATAATAGTAATCAATGTCCACTCTATCCTCTTTACACACCAGGTAACCTACCTTTTGAAAACACTGCACCCTTCAATACAGGCAGGGGCTCTCTGAAATGGGCAAGGAATCTCCTCAATGCAGAGGCATATGAACTCACCCCTCAGAGAGGCCCAGGAATATGTTCAAGGTCAACCAGCCAGTAAGCAGCAGAGCTGGGCCACAGTGTCCCAAGCTCAAGTCACACCATACACCTGTCAGTCAGAGAGGACAGTGATTATCAAAGTGGCCCTGGCAGCCTCCAGATGTGACAAGAGTCTAACTAGAAAATTCAAGAGGGTGTGCAGTGACATGTAAGCGGGGCCTGGCCCTGCAGTGGGGACTCAGGAAAAGCAAGATACAAGAGAAAGTCATTTCTTTGCAGTTTGAGGTGATCGGCACAACGCCTTTATAAGCCCTCAGTAAGCAAGGTGCTGGCTTTGTTGTCTGAAATCTAGGAGCGTTTTATGGGGAGAGGGGACATATCACACTTACCCTAGGCGGGGGCTGTGAAAACACAAAGTCCTGATCTCCACCCCAGATCCATCAAGTCAGAATCTGTGGGAGTGTCACCGGCACTGTACGCTGACATTTAAGACTTACTCTGTTGCTGTTCATCAGCAGAAGGATGGATAAAGAAGATGTGGTTCACATATACAATGGAATATCACTCAACCATAGAAAGAAACGAAACTGTGCCATTTGAAGAGACACGGATGGACCTAGAGATTGTCATGCATAGTGAAGCACATCAGCAAGAGAAAAACAAATATTGTATATTAATGCACATATGTGGAATCTAGAAAATGGTACAGATAAGCCTATTTGCAAAGCAGAAATAGAGACCCAGATGTAGAGAACAAACGTATGGACACCAAGAGGGGAAAGGCCGGGTGGTGTGACTTGGGAGATTGGGGTTGACATACATACTGTGCATAAAACAGATAACTAATGAGAACCTACTGTGTAGCACAGGGAACTCTACTCAGTGCTCTGTGCTGACCTAAATGGGAAGGAAGTCCAAGAAGGAGGGGCTACATGTATACTTATCGCTGATTCACTTTGCTATACAGCAGAAAGTAATATAGCATTGTAAAGCAACTCTATGCCATTGAATTTTTTTTTAAGACTTATTGGCTCTTATGGGTTGAACTGCACCTCCCCAAGATTCATATGTCAGAGTTGCAGTTCCCAGGACTTCAGAATGGGACCTTACTTGGAGATAAGGTTTTCAAAGAGATAATCAGGTCAAAACAAGGGCCTTGGGGTGGACCTTAATCCGGCATGACTGGTGTCCTTATAAGAGGAAATGGGGACACAGAAACCTGCATAGGTGGAAGATGATGTGAAAAGACACAGGAAGAAGGAGAGAGCCTGAAACAGACCCTCCCTCACTGCCCCTCACTGCCAGCCCCTTGACCTCAGGTTGGCAGCCTCCAGAATTGAGAGATCATAAATGCCTGCTGTTTAAGCCACAAAGTGAACAAAGACACCAGCCCCACCTTTGCAGGACATTTATCTTCCATGGGCCTGGGGGCAGGACCCGGAATGTTCCCAGGCACAGCTCAAAGACAGGACTAGGCTTCCATTTCCCTCCGAGCAGGGAGAAAACCTTTCACACCAAGTTCTTCCAGCAAAGTAATCTGAAAGCAGCAGAAAAGCCAGGGTCTGTTTTCTGGGACAGGGAGGAATAGATGGAACAAAGCATCTGACCCTGAGGAGCTGAAAAAAGTGAGAGGGAGAGAGATTAAAAGTGGAAAAACAGAGAAATAGGGATCCTGGGAGATCAGGTTTTCATTCCTTATTTGTAGGCTGGTGCTGCCGGATGTCTTCTTTTCTGACCTGCAGGAGTTTGAAAAACAGAACTGGTTAGCATTCTGAGTGCACCTGTTACTTTGCCAAATAAATGCTCCTCTGAAAGTCTCCTGCTGAGTTCTCTGGGATTCCCGCTCCAGGGTCTCCTGGAATGGGGGTGAGATGGCAGGAAGAGATGCCAGTCCCTCCTGGACAGCCCTCTGGCCTGTCCAGTGTACAGCAGAGCCGTTTGTTCCCAGTAGAGCCCCTTAGGCGTCATGTCCCTGAAAATCCTGCCTTTGAAAGGAGAATGCCTTCAGGGCGAAGACCTCCCCCTCCAGGTTGCCCTCCTAACTCGCAGCAAGGCCCCGCATCCCCCAAGGGCACTTGGGAAAGAGCAGCTCTTTGATAAACGATAACTGTGTGGTGACAGGGGGCCCCAGTGAGTACAGAACGTCCTGCCTCAGGCCTAAGGATGGTCAACATGCTGCATTTTTCTATCTCAGACTTGGCAGTAAGGAGCTATTTCACTCTTAGCCTCAAGTGTTAATTGCTCAGTCGCTTCCAACTCTTTGCGACCCCATAGACTGTAGCCCACCAGTCTCCTCTGTCTGTGGAATTCTCTGGACAAGAATACTAGAGTGGGTGGCTATTCCCTTCTCCAGGGGATCTTCCCTATCTGGGGATCGAACCCGAGTCTTGTGCATTGCAGGCAGTTGTTTACCGTCTGAGCCACCGGGGAAGCACTCCTAGCCTCTGAGCTTTTTAACGTGAGCTCTGTGTAATGTGAGCTTGACTGCCCCTCTCTCTCCACCCTGAGAAACTGAGACTCAGTCCCATGAACTTGTAGCATGCTGCAGCTGGAAAGGATCTTCAGAATCATACTGTCTGCCCCTGGCTTTCTTGGTAAGAAAGACAAGGCTCAAAGAAGTTATGGCACTGTCTCCCCAACAACTTCTGAGAGGTGGCAACCGCAGACAGAGTCTCAGAACCCCTGCCAGGGGTCTTTCTGGAAAATCAAAGCCAGGTAAATGCTGATCACACACCACACGGCAGGGTGGGAGGGTTGCAGAGAAGGAGCTCTCTGATCAGAAACCAGATCTGTTTCCAAAACACAGCATGGATGCCCAGCCCTTTCCTACTCAAGACATTTGCATAAACCGGCCTCATGCCTGAGAGTGTTTACACCCAGACCTCTTCCTCCAGGTCCACAGCCTCTTCTTCTTCAGAGCTTATCTTGAGCCTTATCTCCCCAGAAAAGGCATTCCAGGATTCCCCAGGCTGATCGGGACCTAGGGATAGGTTCTCACAGCAGCGGGCTTTTCTCCTGTGTGGTGCTTATTGATAGTCACAACTGCATTCTCAGTGGAGAAGTAGTTATTTCCTATCTGGCTGCTGCTGGCAAGTAAAGTTCATACCAAACTTCTCATCCCCGTGTTTCCAGCACCTCCTACAACATCACCCAGACTGGGTGGTCGAGAGGTAGGTGGCTTTCTTGGTAAGAAAGACAAGGCTCAAAGAAGTTATGGCACTGTCTCCCCAACAACTTCTGAGAGGTGGCAACCGCAGACAGAGTCTCAGAACCCCTGCCAGGGATCTTTCTGGAAAATCAAAGCCAGGTAAATGCTGATCACACACCAGCATGGCTGGTTTAGCAAATGAAGGACTCAGAAGTTCTGCAATAAACCTGCCAGTGTAACTTTACTTTTGCTTTGCATTTCCCAGACCGACTTGAGTCAAGAACCCTCCTCTTGAGAAATGGCCCCTGAGGAAGCAGGCCATCCAGAAAACAAGGGGAAAGAACAGTGTCTGCTGCTCTGCACAGACTGCCCTGAGTGTACAAGGTTCCGACGCCTCCTGTACCCCATCCCAGGGAGAATGGAACATGATTTCGTTATTAGAGATGAAACCAAGTTTGGCTCACAGTGGTGTCAACTACAAATTGGCATTTACCATCTACCTCTACAAGGATTAAATCATGTGCTGACCTTCAACACCCCTTGAATGGAGTTCAGGGTGGCGAGCAGAAATGAGTCACTCTGCGCTTAGGGAAAAACTGCCAGGACAGGTCTTCAAAGAGTTAGATATTTTCAGGAGCCAGTTTTGTGAGCCCAGTTCCTCTGTCTCTCCGTATCTAGAAAAGCACTAAAATCCTTCATGGTGACGACTGTTCCTCATAACTTGCAAAAGCTCCACAAAGCTAGTAGAAACCTTCCGGACAAATATGTGCCTGGTTGCATGTATTGCCTCTTCACCAAAATCACTTATATACTGTCCTTTCCCCCTGCCTCTCTGGAGCAGTCTCTCAGAGCTGTCTGAGGTGCTGTCTTCTGGGCCACTGTCCTCATTTTGCCACAAATAAAACTTTCACGTTGTGCATGTTTCTAAGTCGACAGTCTCTTTTGCCATCAGAAAAAATAAATAACTTGCCATCATCCCCAACTCTTCATTCTTAAGTCAGACCTTCAGAATCTAGGACTTTTGAAAACCAGAAGCACCACCATTTGCCACCATTGCTACAGTAGTGAAAGTGTCTCTTGATCTACAGATTTTCCAAAGAAGCTGAAGTTGCTTCAGAAGAAAGTGAAATCAGTATCCACTGTGAATTCTAGTCTAGGGAAGGGCCTGACTTTCCATTAGGGTGGAGGGACTTCACAGGAGGGGAGCCAGGCAGAGGAATAGGCCCGCTGACCTCAGCCGTCTCGCTCTCCCCTACCTGGAAGCCAGGGGGCAGTAGAGCTCAGAGATCAGTTTATCAGTTTGCACAGAAACATCTGTCCCAAAGAAAGGCAACGCCAGAGAATGCCCAAACTACCGCACAATTGCACTCATCTCACATGCTAGTAAAGTAATGCTCAAAACTTTCCAAGCCAGGCTTCAACAGTACGTGAACCGTGAACTTCCAGACGTTCAAGCTGGTTTTAGAAAAGACAGAGGAACCAGAAATCAAATTGCCAACATCCGCTGGATCATGGAAAAAGCAAGAGAGTTCCAAAAAAACATCTATTTCTGCTTTTTTGACTATGCCAAAGCCTTTGACTGTGTGGATCACAATAAACTGTGGAAAATTCTGAGAGAGATGGGAATAACAGACCACCTGACCTGCCTCTTGAGAAACCTATATGCAGGTCAGGAAGCAACAGTTAGAACTGGACATGGAACAACAGACTGGTTCCAAAGAGGAAAAGGAGTACGTCAAGGCTGTATATTGTCACACTGCTTATTTAACTTCTATGCAGAGTACATCATGAGAAACGCTGGGCTGGATGAAGCACAAGCTGGAATCAAGATTGCCAGATATGGGAGAAATATCAGTAACCTCAGATATGCAGATGACACCACTCTTATGGCAGAAAGTGAAGAAGAACTAAAAAGCCTCTTGATAAAAGTGAAAGAGGAGAGTGAAAAAATCGGTTTAAAGCTCAACATTCAGAAAACTAAGATCATGGCATCCGGTCCTATCACTTCATGGCAAATAGATGGGAAAACAGTGGGAACAGTGGCAGACTTTATTTTCTTGGGCTCCAAAATCACTGCTGATGGTGACTGCAGCCATGAAATTAAAAGATGCTTACTCCTTCGAAGAAAAGTTATAACCAACCTAGATAGCATATTAAAAAGCAGAAATATTACTTTGCCAACAAAGGTCCGTCTAGTCAAGGCTATGGCCCTTCCAGTGGTCATGTATGGATGTGAGAGTTGGACTATAAAGAAAGTTGAGTGCCAAAGAATGGATGCTTTTGAACTGTGGTGTTGGAGAAGACTCTTGAGAATCCCTTGGACTGCAAGGAGATCCAACCACTCCATCCTAAAGGAGAACAGTCCGGAATATTCATTGGAAGGACTGATGCTGAAGCTGGAACTCCAATACTTTGGCCACCTGATAGGAAGAACTGACCCATTGGAAAAGGCTCTGATGCTGGGAAAGATTGAAGGCAGGAGGAGAAGGGGACAACAGAGGATAAGATGGTTGGATAGCACCACTGACTCAATGGACATGAGTTTGAGTAAATTCCAGGAGTTGGTGATGGACAGGAAGGCCTGGCGTGCTGCAGTCCATGGGGTCGCAAAGAATAGGACACAACTGAGTGACTGAACTGAACTGAACTGACAGAAGCATCTTCATCATCCAAGCAGTAGAAATATCAACTTAGGTTTTCTTTCCTGATGAAAAGGCCTCTGAGAAAAACCACAGAATACTTGCTATATTTGTGTGAGAAACAGCTGCTATTTGGGGGCATCCACAGACACCCAGCGGCTCCAGCTTTCCCCTTGGCAGCCCTTGCTGGGAAGCTTGCTGTGGTGTAGCTGTCTGTGTTTCCAGAACGCGAAGTACAGAGAGCCAGACGAAGCACTGCTCTTGTGTGACATCTCAGGGAGCCCACGAGACGTCTGCATGAAGCCTTGGCCAGGAGTGGGTTTGTTTGGCCTCCTACCCCTCTGAGTGTACAAACGTTAGTGGGAGGAAGGCCTGGGTGGCCTGGCAATACAGACAAGATGCTGCCCATGCATTCACAGACACTAACATCCACACACGCGCCGAGAAGGATCTGTAACACTGCAATCACGCAGGAAGCCTCGGAAAGTTTCACTAAGAGGATCCTCTCCGGGAGCTTGCAGTGGACCCAAGGTTCAGACACTCTGCGCTGGCTTGGCCAGATGTGAGCAGCTGGGGATGGAGGCCAGCTGGCACTGGGAACAAGAGGAGAAGTCTGCACTCCAGGCACTCCCAAGAGCCGTCTGAGGGGCCACCCTTGTACCTGACCTCCCCACCCGCTCCCCTCAGAGCAAGGCTGACCCAGTAGGAGCCGAAGGAGAAGACTCTCGGGGCCTTGACCCAACCACCCCCACAGCAGAAATCAGAGATGCCCATTCTCTTTTCTTACTATGTTTGTTCTATTTGGGTCATACTGTGGGGCATGCAGGATCTTGGTTCCCTGTCCAGGGATCGAACCTGTGTCCCCTGCAGTGAAAGTGCGGAGCCTTAACCAGGGAAGCCCCCCTCCCCCTTTCAACACAAAAGAGGCATCAAGGCCTCCACCTGATACAGCAGTGTCCAACCTCTGAGAGAGAGAGCAAGCAGGCAGGAAAGGATGGCCAGAAAAGGGAAAGTATACTAAGAATAACTTTTTTTTCCCCAACTGTTTTGGAAGGGGGTGGTTGGAATCAACAAATGATGACTGGAAAGCAATGCTCATAGGTTGAGAGGATGTTTTGCAGGAAACATTGCTTATTCTTTGGTTGGAATATTGGGTGTTCTGGTTGTTGTTGTGTTTGTGAGTTGTTTATTCTTAGTGGGGCAAGGACATGGGGAAAGGAGAGGCTGTGAAAACCACCAGGTCATCCAAGATTGAAGAGGTGGAAGAGGCTGGGTTTGGGCTGTTGCTGGGCAAGACCCCACCCCCATGCGTAAGGGGTGAGTGTGCCCACTGCCTGTCATGCTAGAAGCCACCCATAAAGAGGGAAAGAGTGCCAGAGAAACAGCTTTCTCCCTTAGATTCCTTGGAAGAGAAAGCTGGACCCAGTCTTTATCATCGAGATTGGTTCAAGGGTAAGTCAGTTTCTGCCTCCTAGAACCCTTATAGACTGTGGGCATAATTCATTGATTCGGCCAGTACCTATTCAGGGCCCTGTGCCTGTCACCATCCTGATATTAATCTCTGTGTTATACTTTCTTAAAAATAGCCTTCTAGCAACATTGTAAAGCAACTATACTCCAGTAAAAATTAATTTATAAAATAAAAGTCTTGCCAAAGTGACAACCTGACTTGAGCTTTCACTTTGCAGGAGAGGGGCATGGGAAGAGCTCACGCCCACCTTGGGTGGGAGCTGAAGGGAATTCCTTGTTCCAGAAACTTGCACAGAAAGAGGAGGGAGCCGTGGTGGCAGTTGTCCCACCTCAGAGTCCTGCACGGGCCCCGGGGCAGGGAGCACCAGTGTGGATTCACAGAACATGTCAGTGTCCTTGGAAAGCCCCAGAAATGCTTCAGGAGGAAACCCTAGGAAAGAAGTTCTTCTAGGTAAGCAAGATAAAAACACAGCCATGTGGTTGTACAGACGTGAATGTATATGAGGCCTGATCGCCTGGGGATGTTTAGCGCACACCGGTTATAATAAAACATTCAAACATAATCTTTAAAAGATTTGCTACTATGGTCTGACAGGAGTTCACAAAAGCTAAAGTTTTCTACCAGGACCAATCACAGACACAGCTAAAACTCTTGGACTCTGTAAAATGGACAAGGGTTCTTTTTGTACCCGTGGGGGGACCCAAATGATAATTTTCCTTGGGCCTCCGGTCACATCTACTAAGGAAGCTCATGTGGGTAGGACCCCATGAAGGAAAGGATATGATGGATACCATCAAGGTCAAGGTCAGATGACTGAGGGCTCTGGGGCAAATTCAGCCGCTGTCTTATTTTCTCATGGCATGTGTTGTTCTTTGTTTGGATTGTGAGTTTAGGGTCATGACCTCAAATGTGGAAGGATGTGCTCTCTATATATCTATAACCTGATTTGTGTCTTGCTGGCAGAAATTGATCCAGTCAATTCAGAGCAGCCTGAGACAATTCAATGACACCCCCATCACTCTGAGTCAGTCAGATCAAGTTTCCTTCCCTGGCTTCTCCTTTGGTCAGAAGATGTAGGGGGATAGTGAGGGGGCCACCTTCTGTCCTATGAGCCTCTGCAGAGATGTCACTTGCTTTAGCAAAGTGACTCCTCTCCAAGACTTGTAGCCTTCTGGTGCTTTTCTAGAAAATTAAGACACAAGCCCTTTCTCTTTGAGATCCTCCCAAAATCTATCTTGATTTTTTTTTTTTAATCCCACTTGTTGATTTTTTTCTTAAGTTGTCCTGAAATACATGTAACATAAAATTGACTATCTTAGGGACTTCCCTGGAGGTCTAGTGGTTAAGACTCTGTGCTTCCAATGCAGGGGGCATGAGTTTGATCCCTGATTGGGGAACTAGGATCCCACATACCACACAGCCAAAAAATTAAAATTAAAAAAGAATATTCTTGGAAAAGGTTATTAACCATTTCTAAGTGTACAGTTCAGTGGAATTAAGCACATATTGTTTTGAAACTATTCATCCCAGAACTCTTTTCCTGTCGCAAAATTGAAACTCAGCACCCTTTAAAAACAACCTGTTCTCTCACCTCCTTCCCCAGCCCTGGCAACCTTCATGCTACTTTCTGTCTCTATGAATTTGACTACTCTTGGCACCTCTTATCGGAGAAGGCAGTGGCACCCCACTCCAGTACTCTTGCCTGGAAACTCCCATGGACGGAGGAGCCTGTTAGGCTGCAGTCCTTGGGGTTGCTAGGAGTATGGACACGACTGAGTGACTTCACTTTCACTTTTCACTTTCATGCACTGGAGAAGGAAATGGCAGCCCACTCCAGTGCTCTTGCCTGGAGAATCCCAGGGACGGGAGAGCCTGGTGGGCTGCCGTCTAGGGGTCGCACAGAGTCGGACACGACTGAAGCGACTTAGCAGTAGCAGCAGCAGTTGCCTCTTATAAGTGGAATTGTGCAGTGTTTGTCTTTTAGGAACTAGCTTATTTTACTTTGCATAATGTCCTTTTGAGGACATTATGTCCATCCATGTTATAGCATATGCCATAATTTTTTTTCCTTTTTAAGGCTGAAAAATATTGCGCTGAATATACATAAGACGTCTTGCTCATCCATTTATCTGCCAAAGGACACTTGGTTTGTTACCACATTTTGGCTATTATGAATAATGCTGCTATGAATGTGGTATACAAATAACTCTTCAAGTCTCTGCTCACAATTCTTCTGCGTGTACTTCCAGAAATATAATTGCTGGATCATAGGGTAGCTCTATTTTAACTTTTTGAGGAACTTCCATACTGTTTTCCATACTGGTTCCATCATTTTACATTCCCACCAACAGTGTACAGTGGTTCCAATTCCTCCACATTCTCATCAACACTTGTTATTTTATTTTATATAGTAGCCATCTTAGTGGGTATGGGGTGGTATCCCTCCATGGTCCTATCTTGAAGATTTAAAAATTTATTTCCAGTACCTTCAAGACCATCCTCCCTCCCCAGAGAAAGTCCCATTCAGGGTATCCACATCAGGTTCTCACTCCCTTCCTTCCTGTCTTAATGTAATTTTTATGTCTATTTTTATGGGAAATATTAGTGTGATTTTCCCCAACTCTTGTTTATCTGGCAGAGCTTCCCTGTGCTGAGTAGTAACCAGGATGGGTGCATCAGCTGAGAGAAAAATGCACAGTGTAGAGGCTGTGAGTTAAGTTTTGTTTGGGGACCTTACTGAGGACTATAGCCCAGGAGACAAGCCTCTCAGATAGCTCTGAGGAACTGCTCTGTAGAGATAGGTAAGCAGCCAGGATGTATACAATTTTTTTCTGGCTGGGAAATACGTATAGTCAAGCACACATCCTGGTAAAAGATTACTGCTAATCGCGTGCGCGCACACATACACACACAACCAGATATCTCAAGTTAATGATTCTAGTGCTTTTCTGTATATGGGAAGATGCAAAAGTCCGAGGTTACTGAAATTTTTCCTTGGATATGCACCTCAACCATCTAGGACGCGTCTCCCAAGCACAGAATGCCTTCTGGGCTTTTCCATCCTCAGTTCCTCCCAGGGTGCCCTACAGTGGCTGATGGCTTGATCCTTATAGAATTTGAATGACAGGCAATATTCTTTTCTTTACAGGTGGGATAAGATGTGGATCCCTTCAGCCTCTAGGTGGTCAGTCGGACTGCAAAGCAGACTGAGTGGGTCTACCTTGAGTTGGTCACCCTGAGTTGGTGGCCGGCGGCTTTGCCCAGTATACTGTACAAATACGGTATTACTGTTTTCTCTGTGTGCCACAAAATGGAAACCTTTGGGGGTGTTCTTACAATAAAACCTTTGTTGAGCTCTTTGGGCTTTCCCTCTTGATTGAAAGTTAAACTTTTGGAACTGTAAAATCTATTAACTTAAAAAAGAAAAACTCTTGCAAATGACTGGACTTTTAGGTCATGACTGACGATGATGAGTTTAAATGTTATTTGAGATGCAATCAAGAGCTAGATTGCCTCCAGATTATTCTGTGATATCCTCTTACCGCAGCCCACGACTGTCCCCATGGCAACAAAAAAAAGGGGTAAAGGTGGAGCAACGTGGCCAGACCCCACTAACCATCTCCTTTGACCCAACTGCACAGGAAAGGTGTCACTCACCCAAGCGTGCCAAGGAGGTGTGTCTTTCAGCTCTGAGCCCTGCCCTCCAAGCCGAGAGGCTGCCTCCTTATGTGCTGCAACCAAACTGTGATGGGCTGGCTTCCCAGACGAATAAAAGCAAAACAGAGAAGCACTCTGGGTGCCATCAAGAGATCAGAAAAGAGAAATAAGCAGGGTGGCATTTAGTAGGAAGGGAACTGATTTGGGGAAGCGCCAGCCCTGATTTTCTCCCCCTGAGAGACAATCCGTGCTATTTGAGGTCAGTTGTTCACTCCTTCTGTGCCCCAGTTTCCTCTTCTGCAGGACAGGCTCTAATCATACTACAGCATATGTTATGGAAATGGATGAATAATCAGGGCCTCCCACAGAGGACGGATGCCCTAAAATGCAAGTCAGGAGCAACGAAGAATACTCATCTCTGGGAAGTGGGAGAGACACGCTCAGATGTTTTGGGGCTGGTTGTGTTAATGTGCTTAAGAAAGGTGTGTCCTTGAAGGAGATGCTGCTGACAGAAGGAAGGGGTACTCTGAGCATTCTGAGTTTCTGTAACTCATAAAAAGCCTCCCTCCCTTTCATACAAAGTTCCCTGAGATGTCTGTTAGGAAGAAAAGTGCTTAAATGGCTGGAGGCTGACTTCAAATCCTATAAATGTGTGTCTGGAAGGGTCTTCACACACCTTCTGGTTTAATGTTTTTCTAAGTTTGGAGAAAGGGTTCTTCTGACAACACAAACAGAGGAGTTTTGGCTAGAGCCCAACAGATCAGCAAGGTAAGAGCGAAACTGCTGGGCTGGCGGTGAGGCTGGTCTGTCCGGCCTTCAGCCCCACCCTCTTGCAAGCCACAATCCTAAGGCCCCTCCTCAGAACCCCTGGGGCTTCTCAGGACTGTTTGAAAATATCCTGACAAAGATCTCTTCTTGATAAAACCCTACACAGGCTCCCTGAACTTTTCCAGGCCTCACTTTTAGGACTTCTGTCTTCATCTCTGGGTTGTCTGCTTTAGCAAGAAAACTGCTAATTTGGTTTAGCTAGACTCCCAACCCTCCATATGTGATGGCCCTCAACATCTGATTGGGTTCCTCATCCTCTACCACCCCCTGGCAATATCTGATCATCCTAGCCTGCCCTCAGCAAGAATCCTGTTGGGCCAGGTTAGTCAGAATCCCCCCTTCCCCTAATGTTTTTTCTTAGGAATTTTCCATCCACCTACCCCACCCACTCCCACTGCAAATGCTGGATTTGTCTGATTCTATATTCAGGTCTTTCTTCTCTGTTGCAATAATCCTCAATAAAATATGGTTTTGCTGCTTTAACCAGAGTCAGTCTAGCTCTGGGTTTTCTTAAACAATCCTAATTAGCTTCAGGCTTTCATTTGAGAGATGAGTAGACAAGGATCAGTAGAACCTGGATGTCTTGATTCCTGACTCAGTTCTTTCTTTCCTTTTACACCAGGCTGAGAACAATGGGAGCCGCTGTCAATAATGGGGTGACGGAAGTCAGCAAGGGGAGGGGGCATAAGGACAGAAGGCAATAGGTGGATGTGAGCAAC
Organism: Capricornis sumatraensis; assembly: GCF_032405125.1. Classification (NCBI taxonomy): domain Eukaryota; kingdom Metazoa; phylum Chordata; class Mammalia; order Artiodactyla; family Bovidae; genus Capricornis; species Capricornis sumatraensis. The sequence continues at coordinate 19,509,621 of NC_091083.1, forward strand.
ATTCTTACAAAACAGAAGAAAATCAAAGGGGCCCATCTGACTGCAGTGCTTCCCAGGTGATTCAGTGATAAAGAATCTGCCTGCCAAGCAGGAGACGCAGGTTCGATCCCTGGGCTGGGAAGATCCACTGCAGGAGGAAATGGCAACCCATTTCAGTATTCTTGCTAGAGAATCCCATGGACAGAGGAGCCTGGCAGGCTATACAGTTCATGGGGTTGCAAAGAGTCGGACACAGCTGAGCGACTAAACAAAAAACAATATCTGACTGCAGGATGTCAGAGGCATTTCCTTCGTGTCTAGGGGAGTGCAGACAAGGAGAAGGAGACTCCTTTCTCATGAGTTGAGGACAGGGGAGAGGATGCTCGGTGGGCCAGGAGGACCACCCCACTTTTGCTCCAAAGGGGCATGACTTACTGCGATACCCTACTTATGGAAATGGGCATTTTGTAAACTTCTGTTTCTTAAATCAATGGTAATCTAAACTCAAAGTCTTAACATTTGGGTCTTTCTCTGGAGTTTTTGCTAATCAATCTGTGAACTGCCTGGAACTGTTAAGAAACATCGCAGAGCTGCAGTGATCCTGAGATTTCCTTGTGCACCCTTTGCCCAGCCACATCACGTCCGCATTTCCCTCCATTGTCGTAAATGCAAAGGAAGTCTTTATCCGAACAACTGTTCAACAGACATGGCTGCATGTACACGTACGTGTGAGGCATCCAATGGGGATTTTAATCTCCCTGAAGAAAATGAACCATATCAATGAAAGTGAAGGTCACTCAGTCATGTCCGACTCTTTGCGAGTCCATGGAATTCTCTAGGCCAGAATACTGGAGTTGGTAGTCGTTTCTTTCTCCAAGGGATCTTCCCAACCCAGGGATCTCTCCTGCATTGCGGGCAGATTCTTCACTAGCTGAGCCACCAGGGAGGCCCAAGAATACTGGAGTAGGTACCCTATCCCTTCTCCAGGGGATCTTCCCAACCCAGGAATCGAACTGGGATCGCCTACATTGCAGGCAGATTCTTTATCAGCTGAGCTACAAGGAAAACCATATTGATAGATAATTACTAAGTCTGATCCTAGGTCCTATACCTTTTCTCTTTAAAATAGTTGAGACCAGAGGAACCAAACTTTTGGAGGACAATTTTGCAACAAGTACCAGAGGCCATCAGATATGTTCTTATCCTTCAGTCCAAGCAACTCTGCTTCTAGCAATTCATCCTAGAGAAATACCAGAGCTGTGCAGAAAAACTTATGCAAAAGGTTGCTCATTGTGATATTACTTATCATATTAAAAATTAGGAACAATTTAAATGTCGGTTAAGAGCTGAATGGTTAAATAAATTATGGTAAGGCAGTATTATAAAATAGCATGCTGTTGTATAAACAGATAGCCAGTGGGAAGCTGCTATATAGTGCAGGGAGCTCAACTCAGTGCTCTGTGATGACCTAGAGGGGTGGGATGGCGGGGTATGGGAGGGAGGTCCAAGAGGAAGGGGATATATGTCTACAAATACCTGATTGACTTTGTTGGACAGCAAAAACTAACACAACATTGGAAAAACAACTATACCCCTAATAAAATAAACAAACAAATAGATGGGTTTATGGCAGCACATTTTTAAAAAAATAGAATAAAATAGCCTGCTGCCTGCCATTCAAGCCATTTGTAGAATATTCAGTGTCATGTAAGTATTTATAATTTATTAGGGGGAAAAGCAGGTTGTAAAACATTACACTGTATTATTCTGTTTATATGATATGTTATAAAATATATATATTTAGAAAAGATCTGTGATGTAGCTATACTCTGGACCTCTCTACTTCTGAAGATCTAGTGATCATGGGTTCAGTACCCCCTCAGCATGTCCATGCATACGGAAGTTCAGAGCCTTCCCTGAGATTCCTATGATTCCCAAGGAGAAGGATGAGGGAGAAGACACTTATGTTATCATGGCTACACCCGGTTGACCGAGATGTGACACTCAGCCCCGTCTTTGTGCAGAGTGTAATTATACACAGACACCCACACACAGAGACAGGCACTCAATAGCCCAGCCCATTGGGGAGGGTGGAAGGAGTGCGGAGGAGGGCTGGAGGACAGAAAGGAGGGCTTTCTACTTCAGCTTATGTCTGCTTAATTGCTCAGTCATCTTTGACTCTTTGAAACCCTTTGGACTGTAGCCTGTCAGGCTCCTCCATCCACGGGATTTTCCAGGGAAGAATACTGGACTGGCTTGCCATTTCCTTCTTCAGGGGATCTTCCTGACCCAGGGATCGAATCTGATCTACTGTGTCTCCTGCATTACAGGCAGATTCTTTACCTGCTGAGCCATTGGGGAAGCCCCATTTCAGCTTGAAAACCACCTTAAATTGGACCTTTGAACTCTACCAACATATCCATCTTATTCAGATTCAGTGCATCCAAATAAACAAACATGTAAATTTTAAAAATATGAAGTCTTTACAGTAGCACAACCCTGCTTATTTAACTTATATGCAGAGTACATCATGAGAAACGCTGGGCTGGATAAAGCACAAGCTGGAATCAAGATTGCTGGGAGAAATATCAAAAACCTCAGATATGCAGATGACACCACCATTAGGGCAGAAAGTGAAGAAGAACTAAAGAGCCTCTTGATGAAAGTGAAAGAGGAGAGTGAAAAAGTTGGCTTAAAGCTCAATATTCAGAAAACTAAGATCATGACATCTGGTCCCATCACTTCATGGCAAATAGATGGGGAAACAGTGGCTGACTTTATTTTTCTGGGCCCCAAAATCACTGCAGATGGTGATTGCAGCCATGAAATTAAAAGACGCTAACTCCTTGGAAGAAAAGTTATGACCAACCTAGACAGCATAGTAAAAAGCAGAGACATCACTTTGCCAACAAAGGTCTGTCTAGTCAAGGCTATGGTTTTTCCAGTAGTCATGTATGGATGTGAGAGTTGGACTATAAAGAAAGCTGAGCACTGAGGAAGCGATGCTTTTGAACTGTGGTGTTGGAGAAAACACTTGAGAGTCCCTTGGACTGCAAGGAGATCCAAGCAGTCCATCCTAAAGGAGATCAGTCTTGGTGTTCATTGGAAGGACTGATGTTGAAGCTGAAACTCCAATACTTTGGCCACCTGATGCAAATAGCCGACTCATTTGAAAAGACCCTGATGCTGGGAAAGATTGAGGGCAGGCGGAGAAGGGGATGACAGAGGATGAGGTGGTTGGATGGCATCACTGACTCAATGGACATGAGTTTGGGTAGACTCCAGGAGTTGGTGATGGACAGGGAGGTCTGGTGTGCTGCAATCCATGGGGTCGCAGAGTTGGACACAACTGAGTGACTGAACTGAACAGTAGAGCAGGGTAGTGAGGAGGAATCAGGAAAGCGATGGTCTGATGCTTGTAAATCCAGGCCTTTCAAGTGCCCTGGGTGGCAGTTTCTATGGCTATTGTTGTATAGACAACCCTTGATCAATTATAATTAATGCTTTGCACATTTAGGACAATAGCAAAAAAAAAAAAAAAAGAAAGAAAGAAAACAGGTAACAAAGCTCTCAGAGCCCATTTCCCGCCCAATGTCCCAATAGAAAGAATGGAAAGCTCTGGGAGTTCCCTGGTGGTCCAGTTGTTAGAACTCCAAGCTTCCACTGCAGGTGGCCTGGGTCTGATCCCTGGTAGGAGAGCTAATATCCCACAAGATGCACAGCACCACCAAAAAAAAAAAAAAAGAATGGGAAGGTTTACATTCAAAAATATTAATCAAAATAAAATTCTGGTCTAAACAAACTAATGAAAGAGATTTGACACCAATATGCCTGTTAGGAAAGAAAAGGCTAACAGCGCTTCTTTATGACACATACGATAAGTATCAAAACACCACATATACTTTAAGTAAATACAATCAGAGGATCTGATAGGGGCTTGAAATCTCATTGTTTAATCCTGACTTGTGTTTCAGCATTTTCTTATCTATCAATTTTTCCTTGACAAGAAAAAGAGCTTGAAAGGCAGCCCCTCCCATTCACGTAGTCTGCCTGCATCAGCCTGGGATGCCCTGCAAAACATTGTAGACTAGGGGGTTAAACAGCAGACTTCTTTTCCTACAGTTCTGGAGGCTGGAAGTTGGAGATCAGCGGGCCAGCATGGCCAGCAATCTAGCAGACAGCTCTGGCCTCTTTCTTTCAAGGGCAGAGATCCCACCATGAGGCTCCTCCCTTGTGACCTCATGTGAACCTAAGCACCTTTGCAGTTCCCCATTTCCCAATACCACCCCACTGGGAGTTGGGGCTTCCACATAGGAATTTCTAGAGGGCGCAATTCATTCCATAACACAACCCCCAGTCCTTCTTTACTTGGAGGTCCATGATATCAATGTCATATCCACAGTCTGTGATCACAGGGCCCCTCATTCAGAGAAGCAGGTGCTATGTTTTGCCTTGTCTCTCTGACCAGATGCAACCTTTGGATTTGATGTATTAACTCTCTGGTTTTTCCCACTAAATCATTTCTTACATTTCTTTCTTGTCATCCACATTCAGTCAAAATGATGATCAGTGAGACAGAATTCAGAAGAGGCTCCATCATCTATCAAATATTTTCAGTTCAATTCAGTTGCTCAGTCATGTCCGACTTTTTGCAACCCCACGGACTGCAGCACGCCAGGCCTCCGTGTCTATCACCAACACCCGGAGCTTGCTCAAACTCATGTCCATCAAGTCAGTGATACCATCCAACCATCTCATCCTCTGTCGTCCCCTTCTCCTCCCACCTTTAATCTTTTCCAGCATCAGGATCTTTTCCAAGGAGCCAGTTCTTCGCATCAGGTGGCCAAAGGATTGGAGTTTCAGCATCAGTCCTTCCAATGGATATTCGGGACTGATTTCCTTTAGGATTGACTGATTTGATCTCCTTGCAGTCCAAGGGACTCCCAAGAATCTTCTCCAACACCACAGTTCAAAAGCATCAATTCTTTGGCACTCAGCTTTCTTTATCAAATAGTTTAGAAACACCGAATTATGGGTACAGAGAACATACTTTTGGTTGCCAAGGGGTAGTGGTGGTGGGATGGACTGGGAGTATGGGATTAGCAGATGCAAACTATTATTTAGAGAATGGATAATAATAATAATAATAACAGGGTCCTATTGTGTAACACAGAAAACTATATTCAATATCCTATGAGAAGCCATAATGAAAAAGAATATTTTAAAAAATGAACACGTGCATATCAATTCAGTCGCTCAGTCGTGTCCTGGTCTTTGCGACCCCATAGACTGCAGCACGCCAGTTTTCCTTGTCCATCACCAACTCCTGGAGGTTGCTCAAACTCATGTCCATCGAGTCCGTGTTGCCATCCAACCATCTCATCCTCTGTCGTCCCCTTCTCCTCCTGCCTTCAACCTTTCCCAGCATCACGGTCTTTTCCAGCAATTATGGAATACATGTGCACATATATCTGAATCACTTTGCTCTATAGCAGAAATTAACACAAAATTGTAAATCAACTATACTTGAATAAAAATAAATATAAAATAGTTTAGAAAGGAATCCAAGAGTTCACGTTGTTTTGCTTGGTTAAGGCGCCCCCACGTGTCTCTAGAGGGAACTAACATTTAAGGTCTGAAAAATCAGTCACTTTGAATCATAATCCATATTTTTTTTACTTTACTTAGACTGAAACATCATGGAGGCATATACACAGATGATCAGAACACAGATCGTGCCCTCAAGAGACTCATGGTTCATAAAGAAAATCAGACACACAGAAACCTGAAAAAAAGAGGTAAAAAGTGACAAATGTTTCCAATGCAGAGAGCACAGGTTCAATCCCTGGTCAGAAAACAAGGATCCCACACGCTGGCCAAAAAGAAGCAAGGAGCCACTCAAAGCCTTCAAAGAGACACGAAAGCTTTGGATCTGTGCAGGAATAAAGGGAAGAAGTGTGATCGAGTGAGGGCAGAGGATGAGTTTGGACTGGGGCCTCTCAACTTTGGGGAGATGTCCAGAAAGGAGTGAGAAGTGAGGCCGGAGGCTGTGGGTTCACGATAGACTGTGATTCTCTAACCTCTGACGAAACTGTCTCACTTGGAGCATGGGATGATGCCCCTATGTGGGAGGGTGAGGCAGACGGGGTGTAGGGTGCCGGAGGACCAGTCAGGGTATCACTGTGGGCAGGGTGAGGGGTTTGAGAAGAGAAAGCTGCCCAAGGTAGCTCTGCCTAAAAGTGAAATACAGATGCACGTTAAGTTACCAAAAATCACTCTCACCTACTTTGAAATAGAATTACATTGTGGCCTATAAAAATAACCACAGCTCAAAATGGATTAAAGACTTGAACATAAGACCTGAAACCATAAAACTCCTAAAAGAAAATGCAGTCAGTAAGCTTCCTGACCTCAGTCTTGGCAAACAATTAGGGGGATTTAACACCAAAAGCCTCAGAGAAGGCAGTGGCACCCCACTCCAGTACTCTTGCCTGAAAAATCCCACGGATGGAGGAGCCTGGTAGGCTGCAGTCCATAAGGTCGCTAAGAGTCGGACACGACTGAGCGACTTCACTTTCACTTTTCCATGCATTGGAGAAGGAAATGGCAACCCACTCCAGTGTTTTTGCCTGGAGGATCCCAGGGACGGAGGAACCTGGTGGGCTGCTGTCTATGGGGTCGCACAGAGTTGGACACAACTGAAGCAACTTAGCAGCAGCAGCAACACCAAAAGCAAAAGCAAGGAAAGCAAAAATAAACAAGCGGGACTACGTCAAACTGGAAAACTTCTGCCTAGCAAATGAAACGATCAACAAAGTGAAAAGGCAACCTACTGAATGAGAGAGAAGGTGTGCAAACCATATATCTGATAAAGGGATCCAAAATATAAAAGTCATACAACTCAACAGCAAAACAAAGACCCAATCAAAAAATGAGCAGAGGATATAAACAGACATTTTTCCAAAGAAGACATACAGATGGCCGCAGCATATACACAAGAAGATGCTCAACATCACTAAACCATCAGGGAAATGCAAATCAAAACCACAGCTTCACACTTGTTAGAAAGGCTATTATCAAAAAGACAAGAAATAACAAATTTTGGCAAGAATGTGGAGAAAAAGGAATGCTTGTGCACTGCCGATGAAAATATAAATTGGTGCGACCACTATGGAAAACAGAATGGTATCCCCTCAAAAAATGAAAAATAGAATTACCATATGATCCAGCAATTGTATTTGGGGTATTTATCCAAAAGAAATGAAAGTACTAAATCTGAAAGATACCTGCACCCCTTACGTGCATTTCAGGCATTACTCACAATAGCCCAAACATGGAGACAACCTAAGTGTCCATCACGGATAAGTGGATCAAGAAAATATGGTGCACACATGTAATGGAATATTACTTGGCCATAAAAGTAGGAAATCTTGCCATTCACAACAACATGGAAGGAGCTTGAGGGCGTCCTGCTAAGTGAAATAAGTCAAACAGAAAAAGACAAGTGCTGTATGATCTCACTTACATTTGAAATCTTTAAAAACAAAAAACGGACTCACAAAGAGCAGATTGATGGTTACAGAGGCAGAGACTGAAGGGTGGGTGAAATGGGTGCAGGTGATCACCCTGCACAAACGTCCAGTTATAAGCTAAATAAGTCATGGGGATGTAATCTGCAGCATGGTGAGTATAGTTAGCAATAATATATTATATATTTGAAAGTTGCTAAGAGAGTAAATCTTAAAGTTCTCATCACAAGAAGAGGCTGTAACTATTTGTGGTGATGGATGTTAACTAGACTTATTGTGGTGATCTTTTTGCAATATATACAAACACTGAACCATTATGTTGCACATTTAAAACGAATATAATGTTACATGTCAATTAAAAAAGGAGACCAAGAGCCTTAGAGCCGCTCAGCTCTGCACAGGGCTTACCATATGGACGGACGCAGACTCAGAAGGCTGCCAAATGGGGGGCTGGCTCACACCCATCCTCTTGAGATTTTTACTCTGTAAGGACCCAATCTCCCTGCAAAAACGCCAGAGGAATCAGCTTCACCTGCTGGCCCTCCCACACCGTTTGTAAGCTCTGCAATTGCAGTGTTTTATTTCCGCATCTTCTGCTGTTCAATCGTGTGGCTTCATAGCCACGTTTCTTCTTTGGGGCTTTGATTCTTCATCTTTAAGGCTTAGTTCATATGCTCCCTTCTCCAGGAAACCTTCCTTAACAACCTCTCAAATGTATGTAGATCTTTCTATAGGCACTTTCATATTTGCATAAGTATCCACTGAAGTCTGTACTATTATCATATGCAAATTATTGTCTCTAGGTTCATGTCCCCCTAATTTATGAGCATGTGGACAACTGAACTAGAATCTTTTTGGTTTATGTCCTCATAACCTTGGCCTTTTACCTCAGTAAATTTTTGTTGAAAATAAATAAATAGCAGCCAAGCATTGAGTTGTGCCAGCTCATACTACACATATATGTACACGCATACATTACATGTGTATCATGGAAGGTGACAACCGCAAAGAGGTATAGGGCACTAGCCAGATGCCAGACAGGGGTCTAAGTTTGTCACACGTATTCACCCGCTTGTGATGTAGGTGGCGCTATTATCACCACTCAGTAGGTAGAGAAATAGAGGGGCTCCACTTCCAGTCAAGCAAACCTGCCTCCGTCCTCCCGCCCCTTAAACACTCGATTAAATCGCTGCTGCTGAAGCGATCTGGGATCATTCGGCAGCAGACCACTCTGCACGGCGGAATGTTCCATCTGACCGGAGGCTAACCTGTTGCGTGCCAGGATATCCACTGCTCTTCCTTTCTTTTTAAAGTACTGACTCCTCTTAACCTCCTCTGCTGTTGCAGGACTAATTATTGGGAGGTGTGACGCAGTTGCAGAAGGTGGGAAGGACAGGAACCAGTGGTTCCCGCCCCTGCAATGCTCTGTTCAGGGACCAGAACAGTGTTGAGCTGCGTGGCTCTTTCTGTTGCGCCATTTAATGGAGCAAACATTCAACGTGCCCCTCCTAAGTGAATCTTAGCCATCCAAAAGGTCTCTGTCAAGTCGACTAATAGAACCCTTTAACTTGGCAAGCTCACTCAAAACATCATCCATACATCCTCTTCGTATGTTTGTACCACTTTTCCATAACTTTTACCTGAAATTACTGAGTTCATTGGGTTAAGGCATCAGAGCAAACTCAAGAATTTGTACTAAATTAAATGGGGATAAAGGAAGCTCATTTCATCCATGCTCCCCATCCCACTTCGTTTCTAAATTAATTTTTACCCAGCTTGGGGCATGGATCTCTATGAAGAAGTTTTAGGTTTGCAAAAGGCATTTGGACAATGACTGGTGGATTATAAATAAAATATAAAATAAAGCTGGGGCACTGAAAACCATCTGCAGCTGTGTGAAATGATGAACGTCTGAAATGTGTCTGGTTTGCGGGTGCTTGATCCTCCCATGACTTTTTTGGGGGGCGGGGGGAGGATGAACAAATTGGGGGAGAATGAGGGAGAAAAGCTAGAGCAGGGCATCAGTCAGGTGCCAGAGGAATCTCCGCTGAAACTAAGCCCCAGATCTTCCACGTTGTACTCTGAACCGTGTCAGTTCATGCCTATCTTCGAAAGGCTGAAATCAATAAAATAAAAGAAGTTCAAAAACTGCTCCTTAGGCAGCTGAAAATCTGCCCTTCACTTTTCTTTCCCTGTACCCTGAGGAGTTCTAAACCTTCCCTCATTCCAACATCAAGCCAGAGACACCAGGCTCCCCAGAACTGTCTTTTATTCTGTATTATTTCTGCGACGTTCTGCCAAGCATCGGTGGGTCTTTAAAGGGACTGTAAAAAGGTAGCGAAGACACATCCGTTCGGCAAAGACATGTAGCACAGGCACGGCGCACATAAATCAAAGCCAGAAAGAAGCCCGTTAGCAGCCTGGAAATCAAATTGTGTCAGGGAGAAGGCCCGGGTGGAAAAATAGATTAGAAGGGCACTGAACAAGAGAGAAGAAAGACAGGCAGCCCCTACTAAAATTAATGAGAGGCAGAGGAGGCCCGGAGAAACAGCCTGACAGAAAAGATTCTTGCACTGCTTAAGGATGGACGAGCATTTCAGCAAGTGATACTGACTCCTGCATGAATAACACAATGGCTGTCCAGCGCCACTTCCCCAAAACCAGGGCTAGAGGCTCCAAAAGACATGAGGGGAGGAAGGAGACATGAAAGGGACGGGAGAGCAGGCATAGGAATTTAGATGAGCACGGAGACCTCCCTCACAGCCCATCCTTCAGGTGACCTCCAGCTCCCAGTCCCAACTTTGTGACTGCTCTGCTGAGTGCGAGCAGGGCTGCAAAACCTCTGAACTAGGTTAATGGTACCTGTCTCATAAGTGATCTTGAGATGTCATAGGTAAAGGACCAAGTGCACGCACTGGCTAGGAATCAGGGCTTTGTATAGAGCGACTGTTGTTAAATTAAAAAATTTTTTTCTTAATATATATATTTTATTGAAGCATAGTTGAGTTACTATGTTTAAACAAATTTTCTTTCTTTTCTTTTTTTTTTTTTACAGTTCTCAAAGTCTTTTTCCCACTTCTCCTCCAGGAGGCTTCCTTTTTCAAGGATCCCACAGAAAGCCAGTTACCATCTTCTGGTTTTTCCTACAAGTCCTACTTGCCCTATCCTTGCCCTCAAACCTAGGGGATCTTAATCTGGTCTCAAATTGGAGACTTGTTTTGATTCATCAGTGGCCTCCCAAATCAACCAATATCATGCCTGTTCTTTCCGACTTCCAAGGGCTGGGCTTTTACAAATCAAAAGCCAAGAATTGCCCTTGTGTGTCTGAGTTCTACCTGAATGGAACAAGGACCAAAGAGATGAAGTAAAGTTGCTGTTGGTAGAGATCTCAATTGATATTTCAAAATATTATTCTGTACAGAAGCGTTCTGAGCAATCATGAAGCTGAGAATTAAAGGGAGCCTCACTGAGTGACTTCACTTTCACTTTTCACTTTCATGCATTGGAGAAGAAAATGACAACCCACTCCAGTGTTCTTGCCTGGAGAATCCCAGGGACGGGGAAGCCTGGTGGGCTGCCGTCTATGGGGTCGCACAGAGTCGGACACGACTGAAGCAACTTAGCAGCAGCACTCAAAGGAATCCAGCCTATCTCTGTGAAAGTTCAGTGGCCCTACTTGAGGATGTCTTTGTATAATTGTGATCCTTGCAAAATTTCAGTGTGAAAGCTCCTTATGTGTGTGTTGCTGGGGGTGGGGGTGGGGGCGCTGTAAGGGGAGGGGTCGTTCTACAGACTAGGGAGGAATCTTGAGGGCCAGACCTTCCCTTCCAAGGGTCATGCAAATCTCCAGACTCTGTGAATTCAGTGAATACAGTTCAGTTCAGTTTAGTTCAGTCGCTCAGTCGTGTCCGACTCTTTGCAACCCCATGAATTGCAGCATGCCAGGCCTCCCTGTCCATCACCAACTCCCGGAGTTCACCCAGACTCACATCCATCGAGTCAGTGATGCTATCCAGCCATCTCATCCTCTGTCGATCCCTTCTCCTCCTGCCCCCAATCCCTCCCAGCATCAGAGTCTTTCCCAATGAGTCAACTCTTCGCATGAGGTGGCCAAAGTACTGGAGTTTCAGCTTTAGCATCAGTCCTTCCAAAGAACCCCCAGGACTGATCTCCTTCAGAATGGACTGATTGGATCTCCTTGCAGTCCAAGGGACTCTCAAGAGTCCTTTCCAACACCGCAGTTCAAAAGCATCAATTCTTTGGTGCTCAGCTTTCTTCACAGTCCAACTCTCACATCCATACATGACCACAGGAAAGACCACAGTGACACCGGGACTCATCACACTTGAGCTTTCAGCCACAGGACTGCTGTCTGGTGCCAGACACCTGGAGCCTGGAAAGGGCCTCCCTCTCCTTCCTTGTGTGTGTGCTCCCTCGCTCAGTTATGTCCGACTCTTTGTGACCCTATGGACTGTAGCCTGCCAGGCTCCTCTGTCCATGGGATTCTCCAGGCAAAAATACTGAAGTGGGTTGCCGGCCCTCCTCCAGGGGATCCTCCCAACCCAGGGATCCAACCCACGTCTAAACTGCATCTCCTGCATTGGCAGGCGGATTCTTTACCCCTGTGTCACCTTGGGAAGCCCCCATACTACTCGTGATGTTAGCCAAAGGCCTAGAAGCATTGAAATGCACCCTCCTTGGTGCACTGAAAAAACACTGGATACAAATTAGATCCCACAGGTTTTCCATAAGAGAAGACACAGAGCATTCAAAAGCCAGTGCCCGAGTGGGACACAGGTCCTGTAGTGACCTGGGACCACCTGCAAGGCCCGGGATAGGATGAGTAGGATGAAACAGTTTGTAAAAAAAAAAAGCAGCGTCCTGTAGCTCACATCATTCGCTTCCTGATGGCGCTCATTTTTCTTCTGATCTAGGCAAACCACCACGTTCTTGATGTTGTAGCAAAAGGGAACAAGCCAGCCCACGCCTCGCCTCCTTTAAACCCCTTCATCTGACCTTGCTAAGGCAAACAAACCTCAGAGCGCGCCTGCAGGTTTTGAGTTGTTCACCCCAGGCCCGACCTCTCAAGTCCTCCGGGGGCAGGGCGCCAGGGCCTCGGGGGCGGGGCGACACGAGGGGCGGGGTCATAGGCGAGGTAGGGATTTCGGGGGCGGGGCGCCAAGGGCAAGGGGCGGGGCAAGGGCGGACGCGGCGCCAGGGGCGGTGTTACGCGGGCGGAGCCTCGGGGCGCACCCGGAGGACTCGCGGCCCCAGCGCTGGACGGGGAGGGGCGGGGCGGGGCGGAGGGGAAAGGACTGGGGAGAAGAGTCGGGTCCCAGCTTGGGCCCGGGGTCCCGGATCCAGTTTTGCCCGCGGCCTGGAGCGATCGAGGCGCAGCGGCCCGGCCGGCACCCAGGCCCATCGGAGGGCCCAGAGCCCGCGGGCCCCGGCGTCGAGCTCAGCAGCGTCCGATTCCGGCGCGTCTCTAGCCGCCATGGCTGCGACCGCGGGCCTGCGGGCCTTGGGAGCGAAGGGGTCGGGCTGGCTCCAGCGCGGTCCGTGGGCTCCACTCACCACCGGCTTCTGCAGCGGGGGGCCGGCCGGGATCGGGCGGCCGGAGCCGGGGCCGCGACCCACCATCGTGCGGCAGCGGGACGGCATCAGGTCAGCGGCCCGCCTGGGTGCGGGGCTGTTCCCCGGGGGGTGGCCGGCGGGACCCAGGAAGAGAGAGGGGCGCAGGAGGCCGGCTGCCAACCGTGCCACCCCACGCAGAGTCCAGAGCGGCTCCGTCGGTGGTCAGCTCCGCCCGCCGCAGAGCCCAGTTTATCCATCGCAGTCCATCTGTTCGGCGGGAGTGTCCGACGTGAAAAGAATCCGCGGATGCGGCGTTTACAGAGGTCCCTTGGCTGGTCTCAGTGGCCTCTGGGACCCTGCAGGATTCACACCGAGGATTTAAGTGGGGCTGCCTGCGACGGTGCCAGCACTGCTCCTAAACCCCAGACCGAGTCGACCTCGCATTTGGACTCAGCGTGGGCAGCCATATGGGAGGCCCCTCCGCTGCTGTGCCTTTGAGAAAGCCCTTCATAGAGGGCTCTGGGCCTCACAAACGTGACGTGGCTCCAAGGCGCAGTCAGGCTTAGCCGAGCTGCTCCTTGGCCCGCAGCCAGAAGTGCCCACGTGGGCGGTAAATAAATAGGACGAAGGACACACTGTACTGAGCTCTGCCCTTTGGCTCAACAAGCCTAAACCCCTTTTACAAAAACATACCTGGGCGCACACTTGAAACTGGACTGTGGAGTGGTAAAGGCAGAAGGCCTTCAGCTCCATCCAGGCCTCACCTTGACGACTGCCTGGCCCAAGCACGAGTGCAGAGGGAGGCCTACCTGACATGTCTTGAGTATTTAGACCTTACAAATCAAGCAAACTGCAAGATAGGTCAATATATTTCCTTCTGTCCTGACAAGTAGGCAGTCCTAAAATCTGGTGTGTGCGAGTGCACAGTGCTGAATTGCCTGATTTTTTGCCGCCCTATGGGCTGTAACCCAGCAGGCTCCTTTGTCCATAGACTTTTGCATGCAAGAATACTGTAGTAGGTTGCCACTTACTTCTCCAGGGGATCTTCCCTACCCAGGGATTGAACCCACATCTCTTGTGTCTACTGCATTAGAGGGCAAGGTTTCTTTACCAGCTGAGCCAGCAGTGAAGCCCAAGACTTGGAAGGCTGTTTGAGTCCTCAGGCTCCGAGGAGCTCCCCCAAAGCAGTGGAGAGCACTCTTGGCCTGCAGCTTTGTTCTGTGCTTCCCACCCTGCCCTGGCACTCCTCACCTCTCCCCCACTCCATCCTGATGCTCTGTCAGGGTCTTGGCACACAGGTCCCAGACATCCTGTGCAGCATGCCCACAGTCTGTCCACTCCTTCACCCCCTACACTCAGCTGCTCACAGCCACCCCGTAGGCCTTAGGGTGCCCACTGCAAAGCCATGGAATTCCAGGGTTTCAGGTGACTTGCAGTGGGGTGTGGAAGGGTGTGGTGATTTCCAGGTGCACACATCTCAACATCCCACTGGACTCCTTGCTCGCCAGGAGGGGTACCGCTGGAAGGGGGCCCATCGGAGCAGAGTTCTCCAAAGTGCAGGGCCAGGGCAGGGGCCCTACTTGCCCATTTTTACGGGTGAAGTAGGGCCCTTAAAAAACTCTGTTTCTTCAAATCTGCCCATTTGGCACGGCAGCCAGATGACAGAAGATGTTGTTGATTCTCCAGTGTGTGTGTATGTGTTTTCAGTTGCTCAGTCGTGTCCGACTCTGTGACCCCATAGGCTGTAGGCCATCAGGCTCCTCTGCCCATGGGATTCTCTGGGCAAGAATACTGGAGTGGGTTGCCATTTCCTCCTCCACAGGATCTTGCCAACCCAGGGACCAAACCCACATCTCCGATGTCTCCTGCAATGCAGGTGGTTTCTTTACCACTGAATCACTGGGGAGGCTCCCCGATTCTCCAGAGGTAAAATATACATAAATAAGAAAGGAGGATGTCAGGAATGGTTTAGTAGGAGGGAAGCAAGCCAGCACTAAAGCAGAACGATGTCAGGCACTGAGGGGTGAGCTGCAGCCACTCACTGAAGTGTCCCTTTCAACAGCCGCCCCTGTGCTGCCTCCTGTGAGGGCCAGTGCTGAGTGTGGTGCTGTGCTCGGTGCTGCACGCTCCTCACCCCCAACCCTCCCTACAGCCACCAGGTGTTATAGATCACGTCATCCCTGCTTGACAGTGAGGAAATGAGTTCAGAGGACGGCCTGCCGGAGGCCACACAACTAGGAGGCAGGAGGGCTGACAGTGAAAGGCCCATCTGCCTCCAAAGCTGCCCCCACTCCTGCTGAGCCATTCCAGGGTGCTCACCACTTGGGTTTAAAAGAGATGCCAGGAAACTAGACGAGGTGAAAATCCACAGCAATTGGTGGAACTGGCCTTGCAAAATAGAAGTGCTCTTTTTGGTCATGAATTCAACCAACAGATACATGTTGAGTGTCTCCTCCGCATGGGAGCCTGGCAGCGTCTTGCCCCACAGACCTGTGAGTGGTTTAAGACAACGGGATAGACTCCAGGCAGCTCACTGAAGCATATACAGGGACCATCTCTTGCCTTGTAAATGGAAAGTTTACATTTTTATCACCTGCCCTGGTGGTGACCTCACTGTAAAGGAGATCCCCTTTCGAAAGGGGTGGTGTTAAAGCTCCAGGTGCAAGACAAGGTAGCTGCTGGGGAATTCAGACCAGCGAGATTCTCAGGAGGTGTTACCCACTGGGTTTGATGACCTTTGACATGGAACGGAGCAATCGGGTCTCAATAACCCGTTGAACAGCAATCCAGGATGGCTTTCTGAGATAAGCAAAGACAGGGGGTCTGTTTGGTCACTGGGAAAAGGAGGCTTAAGGGGCACCTTGGCGGGAGAGTCCAGAAGCCATGCTAGTGAACTTGTGGGTCTGGAGCTCAGAGGTTTGAACTGAGGCGAAGATTGGGCATGGTCAGCACAGAGGTGTAGCTGATGCTAAGGCCACTGGGAAGTTGCCTGGGAGGAGTGTATGGAACAGGAAGAGAATCCTGAGGATTGTGGCATCTAGAGGTGAGCAGAGGGTGAGGAGCCCATCCCCAAAGTCAAGAAGGAGTGGCCAGAGAAGCACCAAAAAAACGAGAGAGGAGTAACGTGCTTCCAGAAGGCAGGTGGGATCACAGCAGCGTTGGGTTTAGTTTTGGCAATCGGGATTCTTGGTGGCAACAGCCTTAGTGGAATGGCAGGAACAGAAGGCTGGTGATACGGGGCTGAAGAGCAAACTCGCAATTCAGAGCACACTGACAGGGTGTGTGACGCTCAGGCCAAAGGATTAATGGGACACACAGCAAACCACGGGCATCTGAGGACTGGCATCTTTTTACACAATTTTGCCCAAGGCCTTAGGATTTAATTTAAGCCTATGTCACCGATGGGAGGGCAGCTTTTTAGGTTTGTCACAGTGAGCACACTAATTATTTTACTGGAAGGTTTATCAGCAGTCTCCACCACCGCCAGAATATAGGTTTCTGGGGCTGTCAGCATATCAGCTATGAGTCATTTCTGTGCTTAGGAGAGAGTATGAGAAACCAAATGATGACTATCACAACCACCTAAAGATGGCAGCAAAACCAAAGTGGCATTCTGGAGAAAATGGTTATTCTTAATGCTCCAAAATAAATTCAGTCATCGATGGGTTTCCCAGAAAACAGAGGCACAGAGGCTATTTAAGGAGGATGCCAGGTGACACACACCGCAGTGGAAATACCAGATACAGAATGAGGAAGGCAGAAAAACACAGCCGGAGACAGCTGGGAAACAAAACACACAACAATCACCTGGCGTCTAGCTTGCTGACCGTCCCTTAGAAGAGCAAACACAAGACATTTCTGCGTGCAGGCAGCAAGGTGACAAGCCAGGTTATTCCCACCAGCTCATGGAGAACCGTAAAACAGCAAGCAAGCCTTTGAACGCTGGTTTTTGAGGGACAACATGGCCGGGAGACCCTCTTGCTGCAACGGTTCTGCACGTAGCACCCCGTTCTCAGACAGCAGGAATGATTTTGCTGGCTGACACAGTGTCACTACAGGAAAGGTAGGGAGATGCACATGTCGGCTGGCGTCTGCACCTCGGCTGCCTCTTCCATGGTGTTGTGGGGAGGAGATTCGGGGGGCGTGTTTTCATTCCTGGCTCCTTTTCCACCTATTCGTTCTGAAGAACAATGGAAAGAAGCAGGTTAAAGGTGGCACTGCATGTCGGCCTCCTCCAGCCCCCACCTGTCTTACGCTCCATGCAGCCACTCAGCCTGGGTGGTGATTGTGTTGAAACTTCTGCGCCTTGCCCTTTCTGTGGAGGTGGCAGTAATAGTTCCGAGACAGACGGGGAAAAAAAGGGAAACAACTCAAGAGCAAGGGCAAAAAAGCCCCCACATTTCAGGTAGTCCCCTTGTTTTGACTGAGCTGTCACTCCAGAGAGTTAACAAACCCTCTCCTCTGAGTGCCCACAGCTCTCTTTTCCAGGGTTTTAAAAATAGGTCCCCAACCCCTCCTACATTGCTGGTTGGAATGTAAATTGGTGCAGTCACTATGGAGAACAGTATGGAGGTTCCTTAAAAAAAAAAATAGAACTACCATATGACCTGCAATCCCACTCCTGGGCATATATCGGAGAAAACACGATTCGAAAGGTTACATGCACTCCAGTGTTCATCGCAGCACTGTTCACAATAGCCAAGACATGGAAGCAGCCTAAGTGTCCATCGACAAGAATGGTAAAGAAGATGTGCGGCATATACATATATATATAATGGAATACTCCTCAGCCATTAAAAAGAATGAGATAATGCCATTTGCAGCAACATGGATGGACCTAGAAAGTGTCATACTGAGTGAAGTAAGTCAGAGAAGGAGAAATATCATATGCCATCCTTTATATGAGGAATTTAAAAGGAAATGATACAAAAGAACTTAACTACAAAACAGAAAGAGCCTCACAGACTTAGAAAATGAACTTATGGTTGTTAGGAGGAAGGGATAGTTAGGGAATCGGGGATGAGCATGTGCACACTGCTATATTTAAAATGGATAACCAGCAAGGACCTACTATATAGCACATGAAACTCCACTCAATGTTATATGGCAGCCTGGATGGGAGGGGCTGGGGAAGAATGGATTACATGTATATGTATGGCTGAGTCCCTTCCCTGTTCACCTGAAACTGCCACAACTTTGCTAACTGGCCATACCTCAATGCATAGTACAAAGTTAAAAGAAAAAAAAAAAACAACTCCCAAATTGCTGCAGGGGTCCTCATTTGTTTTGACTGGCACCCAACCCAGTAATTATAAAATGTTCTTTGCAGGAGCATCATCTTGAGTGATCCAAAGAGAAGAAATGCGCTGTCATTGGCCATGCTGAAATCTCTCCAGAGCGACATACTTCATGAAGCTGAAAGCCAGGATCTGAAGGTCATTATCATTTCAGGTATTGATGAAATGTCCATCCTCAGCATTCTGCAGAACCCAGAAGAGGTGTCTCAAATTTCTGTAGTTAACTAGGGCATTAATTTGAAGCTCCTAAAATTGTACATGGCAGGAACCTTGGTCCTGACACTATCTGCTGTGGAAATTATAGCAAACATTACTGTGCAGTAAAAGTATGTGTTTCCATTTTTGGTGGATACTGAACATTGCCACACGAGGCTATGCTGAGAACTGATGTCCTTGTGGGCCCTATGCGATGGGTTTAATCGCCAATCCTTTTGGTAGACTGCCTGGTCGGCTAGGACCAGGCTGTTAGGACAGACGGTGGGTTTGTCTTCCGACTCTTGCCAGGCTCTCAGCTGAGATGTACAGCCTTCTTCAGTGGTGCCAGAACGTGTGCCAGATTTTGCCCAGTTCTTTCCTTGCTCTTTTTTCCAGTAAGAATTTTTAGCAGATGAGCTGGTAATGATGGTGGTGGTATAAATAA
The DNA here is from genome assembly GCF_032405125.1 of Capricornis sumatraensis. Lineage (NCBI taxonomy): Eukaryota > Metazoa > Chordata > Mammalia > Artiodactyla > Bovidae > Capricornis > Capricornis sumatraensis. Next base: position 19,528,640 of record NC_091083.1, read on the forward strand.
TAACAACATCAGTATTTTAAAGCAGCCGCAGACGAGTAATATGGAAACTGCTCTGTGATGCTTTTGTATTTCTTTAATTAAGGATCAGTGTTTCTGGAGAATGTGACCTTCTATAAGTCGTTGAATATACATTTTCAACTGTTTTATGTGGTGAAGAAAAAAGAAATACAGCTGGTAGAGATCAGCAGTCCTCTGACTGCTGTAACCCAGATACGTTGAAGGCAGCTCACTTCCAAATGACACTGTTCCTTGGCTTGCTTAAAGGGAACAGCACTTCCTGTCACAATTGCCGTGATCAGAGGAAATGTAAAATGTTACCAGCTCATCATGGGATCACATTTTGCTGTTGTTGTTAATGACAACGACAATTAAACCACCTCCTCAAGTCCCTAGTTTATAAAACAAAGGCATTCTCTTCATCTCCTGACCTTCCTGATTGCAGCCCTTGGGGTAGACTAATAGATAGGGATGCTGCCAAAGGCTCTGGTGGATTTCTGTGGCCCTGGGTGAGTTGATACACTCAGGCCAGGCCAAGTCTCAAAAAACAAAGCTGAGACCAAAGGAACAACTCTGAAGATGGCTGGTTGCTGAGCTCAGTTGGTTACCAAGGCTTCTCCTTTTCATAATGCGTATTTTCACTGGTTTCCACCAGGGACCTTTTGAGAGCCCTCCCCTTGTGCGGTCATCATAAAATACTGGCTATAGCTCTTCCAGCTAGCTTGAATTATTCTTATCAAAATCAGGCCATTAACTTTCTCTAAAGCTGTTTCCATAGTGAAAGAAATATAAAACAGAAAAGAAACAACTTTCTCTAAGTGTCCAGAGCATCAATTCGATCACTCCCTGCATTTATTCACTGGACAGGTAAGTGACTGTCCCAGCTCTGGCTGTTTACATCTTTGTTTTTTCTTTTCTCAACTGGAAATGTTGCAGCTGAAGGGCCTGTATTTTCTTCTGGACATGATTTAAAGGAACTGACGGACGAACAAGGCCGAGATTATCATGCAGAAGTATTTCAAACTTGTTCTGAGGTAAGCCAGAGTGATGGTCAACATTGCAAGCCTGAGAGTGATAACTGTATTAAATACTGAATTAGGCTTCTAGTTTACAGATAAGTATCTAAGCTATGATATGTCACCACTGCAGAACTACTGAAAACTCTGTGGTCACTGGTGAACCCTTCCTCCAAGCAAATATTTGGTTTCAACTTTTCAGAAGTGACTGTGGTTAGCATTTGATCATGCAGTGGGCCAAAGAAAGGAAAACACACATTGCTACTAAGAGTTGCCATCCCTGCCTTACAGGATACATCTTGGTATCCACGTCTTAAGTAAGAAATAGAGAGTAGAACTGTACCTTTTTTAGAAAAGAAGGACCTAAGATTATTACAATTTTTAAAGTTTTAAACTAAAACAATTCTGTCAACGGGAAAGAGAGCATTCATAACAATAATGATTTTAAAAATTATTTCCAAACCCTTCTTTCAACTAACCTTTATAATCACTGCCTCCAAGTAGGAAAATTAACCTCTTCATTTTTCCTCTTCTCCCTTTTTCTGTCTCTTTAACCACATTAAGAAGGGAAATTGACAACAGATATAGAGGAGGAAGGGGGTTCCCTGGTGGCTCAGTGGTAAAGAATCTGCCTGCCAATGCAAGAGATGCTGGTTCAAACCCTGGGTGGGGAGGATGCCCTGGAGAAGGAAATGGCAACCCATTCCGGTATTCTTGCCTGGAAAATCCCATTGATAGAGGAGCCTGGCGGGCTACAGTCCACAGGGTCGCAAAGAGTGGGACACAACTTAGTGACTAAACAACATCAACAACCTATCGGAGGAAGAACAAAACTGGGGATGACTTATACATGTGTCAGATCAACCGGGTAATCAGAAACATAGAATCCACCTTAGGTAACGCACTGTCCATTTAATGAGCATCTCCTGAGCGCCTGCTGTATGTATACCTGCAAGATACTGAGGGAAACAGAGGGAAAAGAGAATTTCCAGCCGACCTGAAAACTGGAAATCGACTTGAGAAAGAAGATGTATAAAGCAGTTTCATAACCTGAACCCTAGGAGTACTTCACCTAATTTCTCCTTCATACATTTACTTATTCATTCATTTCTTTGGTCATTAATGATGCAACAAATACTTGAGGGGACCTTTAATGTAGACCAGACAGAAGTGAACATCAGAGAGGGGAAGGGGAAGGTGACTGGGATACGTTCTTGTTTTCCTTGCCCTTCCAGAAACCCCTAAGGAGATCATAGTTTTCGTTTTGTGGAGGGACAAACCTGAAAAGTGATTGACTTGACTTCATAGAGATGGAAGCAAGTCAGAGCCAAGACCTGGTCTTTCGTTTCACATTAATAATGTTTATGGGACATTCTGCTGTTTGTTTGCTACGACTTGGTGCTTTTAAAAGTTAATTTCCTACTGATATGTTTGGCCAAATAGAAAATCAGCAAAGAGAACCAGCAGAGCCCTTCCATCTTCCCCTAAATGGCCTGCTTTTGTCACTTTGCTGTGATACCTTCATGAACTGAGATCTTAAACAGCAAAAGGCCACAGGGGAGCCGAGCTTCTTCGGAGGACAAAGGCGAGGTTTCTTGGAAGCTTCTACCATATGGATGCCCCCGATCACTGAAAAAGACACAGACAGGACCTTGTCCTGACATAGTAAAAGAGAAGTTGAAGTGTATTGACTTCTTTAAGACTTTGTCTAAGAAAATAAAATCGTCCTGATAAGTCTGAGCACCATGAACTTGTGCAAGATTTCAGTTTGCAAGTGTTACCAGCAGGCAGATTGGCACAGAATGAGGCCAATACTTCCTTATTTTGTTCCTGCATGAGAAGAGGTGAGGGCTTCCCTGGTGGCTCAGACGGTAAAGAATCCGCCTGCAATGTGGGAGTCCTGGGTTTGATCCCTGGGTTGGGAAGATCCCCTGGAGGAGGGCATGGCAACCCACTCCAGTATTCTTACCTGGAGAATCCCCATGGACAGAGAAGCCTGGTGGGCTACAGTCCATGGGGTCATAAAGAGTTAGACAACTGAACAACTAAGCATGCACAAGAAGAGGGGATGGTGGAAAGGAAGGAAGATCCGTGGACTGGTTCCGCATCTGAATTTTACAGTAGATTCGTCACTGAACCGAAGTGCCACACGAGGGTTAATTACTTACACATCAAGAATGGGGCAAATTGAGGAGGAGAAGAAACACTTGGTCAGGGTAGGATACTTTTAATGTTAGCGATCTACTGGATTGCCTAAGTTATCACTCACCAGCTCGTGTGAAATCTCAGGCCTTCTTAGACGAAAGGCGGGAGACAGACTGTGCTGCCCGTCACAGCCAATGGACTTTTCACACCCTCAGTTGATCAGGCAACACATGACACGCAGAGCTGAAACAGCCTTTTCTGTCTTTGCAGTCAGACCTCAGAAGCTCTTATGCAGCCTCCTGGCTACCATAGTCCCCACCATCCCCACCCTACCTATAGGCACAAACCCCCTAAACCCACCAGCAATTTAGGGTGGGGGTATATATGTGCATTCCTCTGGAGGAGGGCCATTAGTATTTACCAGAATCTCAAAAGGTGACCCCCTTGAAGTCAAGAATATGATATCATATCCCCAAATATACAATTGGTCATTTTAGAATAAAGCTGACAAGTGCCAAATGTTCATGAACACAAAAGGTGAGTTCCTTAGGCAAAACCTGGGAACCCATGAAGGTCATTTTCCTTGGAGTGGCTGCTGGGAAGTCAACCCAGAGTCCCTGCTCCTCTCCCTCCAGCCAGGATTGAAGGGCAAACATTTTGCCACTGAAGTTACCATAGCAACACAATCAGTTAAGCATGTCAGGGAAAAGATGGAGAAATTAGCCAAGTTATTTCATAAGCTGCAAAAATGAGTTAAAGTTCGGGAGATTTGAAGGCAGGGGTCTCACGCGAGCCAGTTTCCAGCTCCCCTCTCTGTGTACTTTGGAATTTTACTTTGATGACAGTAGGATGTTCCCCCCATCTTAGTAGAAGTGAGAAAGAATCACAGTGGCAACTGGAGAAGTAATCAGTAAGGAAGTTGCCTCCCAGCTTTTAACATGAGAGCTCCACGCCGCCACCATTGGAACAGAGCTACTTGTTTCCCACAGTCACTCAACTGTCTTCTCTAGGGAGGTTGTGAGCAGAGTGGTCCAGGGGACAGCACCCTCACTGAAGTCATGCTCAGGGTCAGACTAGGGGCCTGGAGTCAGACAGAAACTGCTCAGACCCCACAGCCCCACTCTCTTGGGTCTGATGGCCTTAGGGAGTCACTTGCCTGGGGAGCCTTGGAGTCCTGGTTCCTTCCTCCTGGATCTCAAGGAGACCAAATCATACAGTCTGATTCACAGTTGAGATTTCATGCAACTTATTCTCCTTGGTCATAGAATCTGATACACTTATGCATTTGAAATGGGCTCTGAACAGTAAAATCACATAAAATAACAAGCTTTGACATCCACCTCACTTTTGGATGGAAGTGAAGCAGGTGTGTTTGCTCCTCAGGTCATGATGCTGATCCAGAACCACCCAGTCCCCATCATCGCCATGGTGAATGGCCTGGCCACTGCAGCTGGGTGTCAGCTGGTTGCCAGCTGTGACATTGCCGTGGCAAGTGACAAGTCTTCCTTTGCCACACCGGGCGTGAACATAGGGCTCTTCTGCTCCACCCCCGCAGTGGCCTTGGGGAGAGCAGTGCCGAGAAAGGTAACAACTCCCTGTCCCTTCCCCCCACCCCTCCTCCAGCCGCGACGTGAGTGCCTGTGAGGGTCAGTTCCAGAGCTTCGTTGTTGAAAGTACAGTGTGAGTCAGGACATTCTGCCCAAAGCAGAGCTGGCTAATGTGCTAATGTCTTGTTACAGGTTATCCCTGTAGCTGTCAGTTTGTAAATCACTGTTTTTCACTCTTGCCTGCTCCTCAGTACAGCTGGTTAAGTTTCCAGATTTGCTTTGTTTTCATAAAGGCAAACATCTTTTGCACTCATGTGAAATGCAATTGAGACACAGTTTTATGGCACAGAAAGGCTGCCTATGAGCTGTCATAGCATGGTGACATATGCCAGTATAAGAGGCTAGGACACTGTGTCACTGGCTTCCTGTGTGCTGACAATCCGTCTTGCTCCAGAATGCTTTGAAAGGAGCTGATACATTGAGTGTGTCACTTTTGTAGTGGCTGGAGGAACGTCCTGCACATGGTGTGTTGAACGTGCCCAGAGCTGTTCTGCCATCATTGACCTGAGTGAAGTCCACTTTCTTCACAAAGGTTTCCTCCTTCCTATAACATTGTAAGAGAGTGTTTACTGAATATCTCAAGTAAAAACTGGTGGTTTCCTCGTTCTAGAAAAATACATCCTCATTCTCAATTGAAAATCTGTTTTTAAAGGAGGGTCAATTCATAGGGCTTTCCAGGTGGCACTAGTTTTAAAGAATGTGCGTGCCAGTGCAGGAGAGGTAAGAGATCCTTCGTTTGATCCTTGGGTCAGGAAAAATCCCCTAGAGGAGCGCACGGCAACCCACTCCAGTATTCTTTCCTGGAGAATCCCATGGACAGAGGAGCCTGGCAGGCTATAGTCCATAGGATCGCAGAGTCAGACATGACTGAATTGACTTAGCATGCATGCATGCAGATTCATAGCAGGTGGGGAACCTAAACTGCTTTCTAGAATATATTTTCCATTTTAGCATCAACTAAGAAAATCAGCAGTTGCTTATAGCCTGAGGCACAAAAGAAATGAGACCCAAGGGAAATCAGGCCGAGGGACCAAGTTCAGGGGCACATGCTTGCCTTCCATGTGCCTCCTCATTAGCTTTTACAGAAATAGGTTTGTTAGAAAATTCTGATCACAGGTACCTACAAACACCCACACCATGAAAACCAGCTGGATGTGGGCTCCACGTAAGAGAAGGTGACCCTCAGAACACAACAGCTTGCTCCAGTATCCTCAGATTCAGGGGGTGTCTAGATCCCACCAGGATACACATTTACCTTAAGTGTTATATATTCAATAAATACTTAAGTCCCTATTCAGCGCCAGGACCTTAAATTAAAACACATCACAAAGATATTGTCAGAGCTTATGAACAATTTTATAATTGTTATAATTGCCAATCAAATCTCATCTCCAGGCCTTTTGCACATTAAAGATGGTGGCTGTCTGCTTGGCCAACCTGCCACTGCTCAGTTTCAACCCCTGACATTCTGGAAGGTTCTATGTTGAGGCCTTTGATACCTTTAAATCAGCCCTTACTGTCCAGATAAGAATCTGCTGCTGTTTAGTTATTCAGTCATAACAAACTCTTTTGCCGACCCCATGGGCTGTAGCCTGCCAGGCTCCTCTGTCCATGGGACTTCTCAAGGTAAGAATACTAGAGTGGGTTGCCCTTTCCTTCTCCAAGCTAAGACTGTATTCTTTCTCAAAACAAGGCTTAAAATCTCTTAAAATCAAGACTTGCAATTGAGTCCTGGAAACTTACAGGTTGATCATATGTGTCAACCTTTAAATTCGTTTTTCAGAAGAAAGAAGGAGGGAAAAATGCGACAAAAACAGGCCTTAAATTCCCAGGGAACCGAACCAAGTGGCTTAAACTTCACCTGGGTCGTGGCCCCTCTAAGAGGAAAACCAGGGAGTCATAGAGATCTAAACTTGACCCAGACACACCTGCCTGGTCGATACTTGCCTGCACCCCTCGGGGACATATTGTTACAGCGGCCACCGACTATACCGGTGACGGGGCGCATCCCGGTAAACATCCGCCGGGAAGCAAAACCTTCTCAAACCTAGCGGGTGCCTCTGCACACCGGCCCAGCCCGGAAGCTCCGCCCTTTTCACGCTGGCTGCGGCAGCAGGCGTGTTTCGCCAGTGCCCTCTGCTGGTCGTCGTAGGGAACTGCCCGGCTGTGAGGCGGCTGCCGCCTTTTGTCCACCGGACCAGCATCCGTGGCGAGGAGCTCTCGTGTGCCAACCAGACTGAACCAAACAGACTGAAACTGGGCGTGAATCATTTACCCCACGTGCAAAGTGCCCCCGCCCCCGGCGTGACTTCAACATGCATCTTCATTGCACCTTATAAACAACCTTCTTGGTGCGGGTGCTCCCTCCCCCAGAGCTGGCCTCTCCCAGCCCCTCAAATAGTGGGTACCATGGGCTCCGACAGCACGGTGAGAGACCAGAGCCCCCGCTTCCCAGACCAGCCATGTCTCCGTGTGGGAACACGCGCTTCCCCGTGTTTATCCACACAGTCGGAGCTCTGTGTATCTGGGGAATCTGAGTTCTAATCGTCTAGTTAATCAGAACCTGCACGCTGGAGAGTGTTAAGTGACAGCCCAGCTACCCAGCCCGTGTGCAAATCACCAGAGAGTTGGGGAATGGGGGTCTCCGTGGAAGCTGTGTCCCCTTCTGACCTGGCCTCTGAAGGACTGTAGCATCGCCTGTCTGTACTCTGTTTGCCTCGATCCGTCTATTCCTTAATTCACTCACCAAGAGACTTCCCTGGTGGTCCAGTGGTTAAGACTTCAAGCTCCCAATACAGGGGGCCTGGATTGGATTCCTGGTCAGGGAACTAAACCCAGTATGCCGCAACTAAGACCTGGCACAGTCGGGGGAAAAAAAACACTCACCAATAAATATCCTATAAGCTGTCTACTATGTACAAGGTACTCTTCTGGTGCAGTGAAAAAAGAAGTCTCTGACCTAGAGAGGTTCACATGCCAACAAAGGAGGTAATACAATAAACAAATGTAAAATATATATTAAGTGTGAAAGTGCAAAGGAGGAAAATGCAGCCTGAAAGAGGAATGGTGCTGGGGTCTGATTTGCAATGACATGTGACCGGAAGGAGATGAGGAGGGTCCCCCTCATCTGGGCACTTGCAGATGCCATCCCTGCCAGAGTCTGGGGACGGAGGACCTTAGGGGTGATGGGCGACATAGTGTCTGAGGAGGAGGTAACTGGGCCGAGGCTGTCAGGAGAGTGAACAGGAGCAGGTGGGGCCCAGGTTGCAGGACGACTTGGTAACAGCCCCATCTCCCCGCAGGTGGCCTTAGAGATGCTCTTCACTGGGGAGCCCATCTCAGCCCAAGAGGCCCTGCTTCACGGGCTGCTGAGCAGGGTGGTGCCAGAGGAGAGGCTGGAGGAGGAGACCATGAGGATTGCGAGGAAGGTGGCCTCACAGAGCCGGCCGGTGCTGTCACTGGGCAAAGCCGCCTTCTACCGGCAGCTGGCCCAGGACCTCAGGACTGCCTACCACCTCACCTCCCAGACCATGGTGGACAACCTGGGCCTGCCGGATGGCCAGGAGGGGGTCAAGGCCTTCCTCCAGAAGAGGAAGCCCATCTGGTCACACTGAGCAGCCTTATCAGAGGAACTGGGGGCCGTGAGCCCAGTGGGCAGTGCTCAGGACCCCACCACCCCATGCTCAGCCTTCCAACCCCCAACCACCGCCGCTGCCTTGCGACTGTAGCTGTCAGTCTGCTTTTCCAGCATTAGTGATGGTCTCAGTGAACATGGTCTGTGTTAGGAGCCACGACTCCTCGGGGGAGGGGTGACCTGGAGATTCGGGCAGCAGTGTCAGCAGAAGGGCCGTGCGCACCTCAGCTGAGCTGGCTGTGTGAGAAAGCCCACCCGTGATGCTCCTCCTGGGACCTTAGGTGAGAGGACGCCCCGCAGGGGAGAAGGTGCCGTAAACGGAGGCAGGAAGGAAGGATTTCAGCCTGTCTCTTACCAGAAAGTATCCCCCAAGGTGGACGTGTTGCTGTTTGCCTTCATCAGGTGAAGCATTTCAAATCTCCACCAAGATACCCTTCACTCTGAAAATCTTCGTTCTTTTGAAAAATAATCACACCTGTGGCTTTGGGATACTCTTTGGGGTCTTTGAAAGATTACCTATTTAGTGAGACTAATCATTTTATGTTCCCAACCAAACTGTAAGCTGCTGAGAGAAGATCAGTTAGCTCTTTCTTTGATGCCTGTGCTAATGGACATCTAGCCGGTGCCTGGTGCTTCTGTAATGAAGGTCCCGGTACTGGGGCCCTGGACTCTGGACTGAGAATTCGAGCATTGCAGAAGGGAAGGAGGGACACAGAACACACATCGTACCCACGAAGAATCATCTACTCCGAAGCATTCCCAAGCTCTGCTCAGCTTCCAGCAAAGAATCCAGACTAGCTTCAAGTGTCTGAGTTCCCCAAAGATGGTTTAGGACCTGAACATCTTACTTTCTGGCTTCTGGTCCATTTAGGTTCCAGAAATGTCCTAGACCTCTGGTCATGCCTGGGGCTGATTTTTTTTTTTTTTTAAACCTACCCGTTGAGTGGCCGTAAGTATAATTAGTATGAAAAACAGAACCTTGAGGCTCCACCAACTGGTTCTCATTCTAAGCCAGTGGGGCAAGCAGCCCCTGGAAGGGCAGTCTCCTAGTGGGTTTCTGTTGAGATTGGATTTTTTTTTTTTTTCTTGCCAGAGTCTAGAAAGGTGACAGAGTGTTTTCTTGGAAAGGAGAAGCTTGTTACTAAGAATGTTCCTCAGATGAAGAGAGATCATCAGAGCCACCACCAGTACATGCCAGACCCCTATACGTCCTCATTCAGTCCCCACCAGAACCACGCTGAGCAGGGCCACCATCACCTCCAGCTTGCAGACGAGTGGTGGAGACTTGGTAGAGTGAGTGCCCCAGGCTCTGTCTGCTGATAAAGCTGTGGGTGCCCTCCCCAGGCTGCCCACCTTGTGGGGGAGCCTGGGCTGCAGTGAGGCGGGCCTGCGGACTTAACTGCCTCCGGGCAGCCTTTCAGAACCCAGAGCTGGATCAAGCACGCCCCCTGCTGGAGGACTTTGCAAGCTCACCGGCGACGTGGGATTTTACTATTGGCAAACCACCAGTGCCGTTTTGTTGTTTTACTAGGAATCTGACAAACAACGGGCTGATATTCCAGACCAGGCTGTGAAGGACTGGCCGTGATGATCTGCTCACTAATAACGCCGCCTTCGGGTTGCCCGCCGTGGGGGTCATTGTGCGGCCATCTCAGACCCCACAGTGAAGAGAGCAAAACTTTCTCCCACGTCCCAGTGAAAACCAAAAGCTGCCTTTCCAGTTTCTGTACGCGCTGCACAATAGCTTCCAACCAGGAAATTCTCAGGCCTCCAGGCTGGCTTCCCAGCCTGTGAGCTGAAGTGCCCTCGGGGGACGCACTATAAATCCTAATAATCGTCAGAGCGGAAAATAATCCTGGAATAAAACCTGCTACCCAACCACCAGTGTCACATAATTCATCCCCAAGGCAGATATAAATTGGGGGTTAATTTGCATCTCTACTTCCTTCCACTGGGACAGCGAATGAAAGCTCTCTGGTTGGCACACACGACGACCGCTTTTGGAAAGCGTGTGTTCACCTTTCCTTCTGCACCATCCGCTGCTCAGGGAGCTTCTCTGAGCTCAGGGGTCCCCGCGCCGGGAGGGGACGGGGCTGGAAAGTCAGTGAAAGGGGCATCTGCTCCCGCCCGGCCTGAGCCCCCGAGAAAACAGCGCGGATGCGTAATTTCACCGCAGCGACTGTGCGGAGACCCGCCAGATACGCTGAGCCAGGCTAACCTAGGAAGGAGCTCTCTGTGCTGCCCTGGTAGGTGAAGGCTCAGAGCAGTGAAGGCAGTGGCCACAGTCGAACCAGCATCTAGCTGACTGTGGATCCCCTGCCCCTGACACGGTACGTGTTCTCTTCTCCCCCAAAAGATCGCTGTTCCAGTCAAAAGAGACAGACGACCGACGCACTCAAAGGAAACCAATCAGAAACTGCTAAGCCGCAGCAATACAGCTTTGCTTACTTACCAAGGGAATTCCGAGGAAAGCACAGGTTTGACCTCGAAGAACACCAGGTTCAAGTCCCAGGTTTGCCACTAACCAGCCGTGTGACGGTGCGGGTGACGGGGCCTCTTTCAGCGCCCAGGTCCCCTTCTGTAAAAATGCCGCGTGGACCCTTTTGTCCTCCTGGTTGTGACATTGTGGATTCTGCAGCACTGGATTGGAAACTTGAAACAAGGCCGGAAAACAGGTAGCTTTGCCCAAAGAAAATGGTCTTCTACAAATGGACAAGCTAGATTTTTTCCTGGAAGTGGTGAAGAGTGAAAACACCTGATTACCCTGGAGAACAAGAACTCCATCACAGATCCTCCGTTCTTGGGAGCCACACCTGAACCTTTTAAAGGTGTCGGGCTAGCACGGTGGGCAGAGCTCTATCGAAACTGGCAATCACCCTAGTTTTGTCTGGTGGTGGTTTAGTCACTAAGTCATGTCAGACTCTTGCAACCTCATGGACTATGGCATGCCAGCCTCCTCTGTCCCGTGTCCATGAGATTTCCCCAGGGAAGAATACTGGAGTGGATTGCCATTTCCCTCTCCAGGGGATCTTCCCAACCCAGGGATTGAACCTGGGTCTCCTACATTGCAGGCAGATTCTTTACCGACTAATCCACCAGGGAAGCTTAGTTTTGTCTAGGGGCCCCCAACCTTTCCTCTCTGCTTTCTGCAAACCCACTGCACTAAGCTTTTAAATTGTTTTTAAATATTTGATTAATGAATGAGTATTCTTTCCTTGCAGTCATCAAGAGGCCAGGGTTGGTTGAAGTTGACCTATACCATTAATAAATTTGTGAAATTTCAGTCATGCAAGGGTTTTCTTTCATAGTCTGGAGCCCCAAATGTATCTTTCAGGTTCCACACAGAGGCCTCCAGAGAAACTGGCAGGCTATCATGGACCTGTAGGGTGTCTTGATGGGATGGCCTGGCCCTCTCTGGCTCCCTGGGGGAGAAGGAGATGGCTGTTGCCACAGGCAAGGCAGGGAGGAAGACTAGGGGCTGGGTGACTCCAGCGTTGTGGGGTTCATGTTCCCACCATGGATGTTCTGAAGTCCCCATTGATTTAATAATGATGTCTCAGCTTTGACCCAAAAACCAATTTGCAGGTATTTGTCTACACATTTAAGAAGTCTCTCGCTTCTATGTTCTATGTTTTCAATATATACCTTACCAAATTTTGTATCGAGGTGGTACTTACTACTTTAAGAAATTTCTAGGAATTTAGAAAGAGGCGGGGGAATGTGTGGGTCAAAGTGTCCTGTGATTTAAAGCTTACCAGAGCTTTGATTGATGAAGTGATTGCTCTATGGCAGGCACCATTTGAAGCATTTTTATGGATGTTAATACATAAATCCTCACAAAATCTCTGTGCACTAGGCTTTATGAACCTTATTCTACAGAAAAGAAACTAAAACACAAAGGTACTAGGTGACGTGCCTGTCATCACACAGCCAGCAGGGTTGAGTCTGAAATGCAGGGGTTCCACCCCTTGTACAGGCGTTTAGGTGGAGGCGACATCCCATCACTCTGTAGACACTCTTGTGCAGGAAGCACGCTGAATTGTTATTTTAACTCACAGTCTAGCGTATCATGCCCCCTGCGCTCCAGCACTGCAGGCCACACCAGTCGTGTTTGTCACTTATTTCTCAGAGCCTGGACGTTGCCCAGCACGGAGCAGATCTCCCATGAGATTTGCTGGGTCCACTTCAATGTAGGCAGGGCACAGTTCCCCCCAACCCCATCCAAGCTCAAGATAGAGACATGAGAAATTTCTTGAAAATTCTCAGACCATATTTTCTAAATCAGTTTTGCAAAGTTAAGCACTTGAACAGAATGTGAATGAAATCCATGTTTTCTCTGTATGTCCAGGAAAGCTTTATAGAGTTTCTGTGTAGGTTAGTATTCAGGAGTCACATTGGATGAAATCAGATCCAGGGGATTCCGAAAAGTCCATTTTCTTTCTTTAAAGCACAGCTGACACGTGTTTTGGCCTCCAAATGCTTACATTTCTGGTGATAAAACAGAGAGAGAAAAACTTATGGTTAGTTGGCAAGAGGTAAAGAACATCCCCTCCCCTCACAAAAAAGGTAGAAACAGGATTTAGCCACAGAACACATCTTACAATGAGGCCATCAGGACGGTTGCCAAATGAACACCACAGGCAGTAAGTACTACAGGAATCAAGAGGAAAAATAAATTCTGACTTATTCATGAGCAGATGGATCCTTCTATGTGAAGCTTTAGCATTTCGAGTCAGGAGGGATCTCAGCACCCAGCTACCTTACAAACTGTGACATCACACAGACAAAGTCTAAATGACTAAAGAGATACAGACCTAGCCAGTCTTGGTACCCAACACAGGATGCTCTGACCAAAAGTTGGGGTGCCCCTCCTAGTGACGTCTCCTCCAGACCATCAGGGTGAACTGCCCAATAAATGTTCCAAACTTTCTGGAAGTTTCCTTAGCACCATTCAGGAGAAAGGCAATGCAAGAGTTTCATCCCCAAACTCTGCTCTAGAGGCCCCTGGAGAAAGAATTTATGATCTGCGGTGTCTCTAGTCCCTCCCTTGACATTTATTGGCGTCTTGATGAATGTCAGAGTGATTTTTCTGTCAACAGCTTCTCATTATGGGCCTGGTGATGTTCTTTGTGATCACGATTTTACTCGGAGACTCGCCTGATCACTGTGAGAAGAGGTTCCACTTAGAAAACATCCATCCTTGCAGCAGCAAGGAGCTCAGATAATCCCACTTAAATACTCCTCTGGGCTGACAGCCACCCTGGGGCTCTGGCACTGACTTCAGACAACCAGCCAGCTTCCAGCGTGGTGCTCCCCATCCCTTTAAAGACATATTTCAGGTCTGATTCTCTGTTTCTTTTTAAAATGAACTACAGAGAACTTGCTGGTGAAATGATCACTAGGATTCACTTCTCAGAGACGACAAGATCTCACCATGAATGACAAGTTCTGCCTTGGAAAAGTCTGGAACCAGCCGGTATTGGTGCAAGGTGTCTAGTTTCCTTAACGGACTGTTTATCTTGCCCCTGACATGCACTGTCTGCACACAGCAATGCTTCAGGAAAGCATCTGGGAACATCTGAGGCTCTTGTCATTCATCAGTATGGATGTCAGCCTTCATATACCCTCCTCCATCTTCCCTACCATCAGATACATAAATCTGCCCTGGATGACTATTTTTACCCCCAACAGGATTTTTAAATTATTATGAACAATTTCAAACATAGGGAAAAATCAAGAGGATGAGTGATAAACTACCCTGGCACTCATGGCCCAGCTTTCATAGCCGTTATGGCCAATCTTGTGCTGCCCGCCCTATCCCTGCTCCTCCCAGCCAACCCCTGACTGTGCTGAAGTGGATCCCAGAGTCCCATTCTCAGAACAGAAACCGCTGCTGTCTCCCAGGATATCCCAAGAGTCTCGGGAGCCCTGCACCCAGGACCAGGGCGGGCAATGACAAGCAAGCACAAATTCTCTCATCTCACAACAACCCCCTTGGATGTCTTTCCCTGAGGTTCCGAAGGATCACTTTCCAAAATAACTACCTCCATGCAGACCTGGGCTCAGGCTCTGCTTTTTGAGAAAACCCAGGCTGAGATGCCAGCCCAAGGGAGGGGCGAAGAGAGTTCCAAGAATCCAGTAAAGGGAGGGAGTCCTGGTGTGATCACCGGGCGCAAGACCACTGTTGAATTACTCTCTTAGTCTCAGCACTTAAAGTGGCAGTTCCAAATGTCTCCAGAAGAGGGCAGTGGTAGCTTAGCTCTAGATAGAAATCTCAGTGGCCTAAATGCAGCCATGAAGTTCTATTGAGACCTACAAGACCTTCTAGAACTAACACCAAAAAAAGATATTTTTTTTCATGATAGGGGACTGGAATGCAAAAGCAGGAAGTCAAGAGATACCTGAAGTAATAGGCAAATTTGGCCTTGGAATGCAGAATGAAGCAGGGCAAAGGCTAACAAGAGTTTTGCCAAGAGAACGCACTGGTCATAGCAAACACCCTCTTCCAACAACACAAGAGATGACTCTACACATGGACATCACCAGATGGTCAACACCAAAATAAGATTGATTATATCTTCGCAGCCAAAGATGGAGAAGCTCTATACAGTCAGCAAAAACAAGACTGGGAGCTGACTGTGGCTCAGATCATGAACTCATTACCAAATTCAGACTTAAATTGAAGAAAGTAGGGTAAACCACTAGACCATTCAGGTATGACCTAAATCAAATCCCTTATGATTATACAGTGGAAGTGACAAATAGATTCAAGGAATTAGATCTGATAGACAGAGTGCCTGAAGAACTATGGACGGAAGTTCCTGACATTGTACAGGAGGCAGGGATCAAGACCATCCCCAAGAAAAAGAAATGCATAAAGGCAAAATGGCTGTCTGAGGAAGCCTTACAAATAGCAGAGAAAAGAAGAAAAATGAAAGACAAAAGGAGAAAAGGAAAGATATACCCATCTGAATGCAGAGTTCCAAAGAATAGCAATGAGAAATAAGAAAGCCTTCCTAAGTAATCAATACAAAGAAATAGATGAAAACAATAGAACAGGAAAGACTAGAGATCTCTTCAAGAAAATTAGAGGGAAATTTTCATGCAAAAATGGGCACAATAAAGGACAGAAATGGTATGGACCTAACAGAAGCAGAAGATATTAAGAAGAGGTGGTAAGAATACACAGAATAACTATACAAAAAAGAACTTAATGACCCAGATGACCACAATGGGTGATCATTCACCTAGAGCCAGACCTAGATAGAGCCTTACTTGCCTCCTGAGAAATCTGTATACAGGTCAAGAAACAACAGTTAGAACCAGACATGGAACAATGGACAGGTTCCAAATTGGGAAAGGAGTATGTCAAGGCTGTATATTGTCACCCTGCTTATTTAACTTCTATGCAGAGTACATGATGCAAAATGCCGGGCTGGATGACTCATAAGCTAGAATCAAGATTGCTGGGAGAAATATCAATAACCTCAGATATGCAGATGACACCACCCTTATGGCAGAAAGTGAAGAGGAACTAAAAAGCCTCTTGATGAAAGTGAAAGAGGAGAGTGAAAGAGCTGGCTTAAAGCTCAACATTCAGAAAACTAAGATCATGGCATCCGGCCCCATCACTTCATGGCAAATAGACGGGGAAACAGTGGAAACAGTGACAGACTTTATTTTTGGGGGCTCCAAAATCACTGCAGATGGTGACTGCAGCCATGAAATTAAAAGACTCTTGCTCCTTGGAAGAAAAGCTATAACAAGCCTAGACAACATATTAAAAAGCAGCAATATTACTCTGCGGATAAAGGTCCATCTAGTCTAAGCTATGGTTTTGCCAGTAGTCATGTGTGGATGTGAGAGTTGGACCATAAAGAAGGCTGAACGCCGAAGAGTTGATGCTTTTGAACTGTGGTGTTGGAGAAGACTCTAGAGAGTCCCCTGGGCTGTAGGGAGATCAAACCAATCGATCTTAAAGGAAATCAGTTCTGAATATTCATTGGAAGGGCTGATACTGAAACTGAAGCTCCAATGCTTTGGCCACCTGATATGAAGGGCAGACTCATTGGAAAAGACCCTGATGCTGGGAAAGATTGAAGGCAGGAGGAGAAGGGGATGACAGAGAATGATATGGTTGGATGGCATCACCGACTCAATGGACATGAGTTTGAGCAAGCTCCAGGAATTGGTGATGGACAGTATACCTTCTGGCATGCTGCAGTCCATGGGGTTGCAAAGAGTCAGGCAGGACTGAGCAACGAACTGAACTGAACTGAACTGAATTGAAATGCAGCTAGGTTTGTTGTTTAGTTGCTAAATTGTGTCTGACTCTTTCGACCCCATAGACTATAGCTTGCCAGGCTCCTCTTTCTATGGGATTTCCCAGACAAGTATACTGGAGTGGGTTGCCCTTTCCTTCTCCAGGATCAGGTTACCTGGACTGAAAAATCACATATGCTTCCAAATCCCGAGACTAAAAAGCATATTTAGCAGGTTTAATACTAGTAAGTTTGTCGGATGTTATGAGGCAGTGGAGAGGAAAAAGCTCATAAATATAAAAAATAGCTGACCTCATCAGTTCAGTTCAGTTGCTCAGTCGTGTCCGACTCTTTGCGACACCATGAACTGCAGCATGCCAGGCCTCCCTGTCCATCACCAACTCCCAGAGTTTACCCAAACTCATGTCCATTGAGTCGGTGATGCCATCCAACCATCTCATCCTCTGTCATCCCCTTCTCCTCCTGCCCTCAATCTTTCCCAGCATCAGGGTCTTTTCAAATGAGTCAGCTCTTCGCATCAGGTGGCCAAAGTGTTGGAGTTTCCATCTTCAACATCAGTCCTTCCAGTGAACACCAAGGACTGATCTCCTTTAGGATGGACTGGTTGGATCTCCTTGCAGTCCAAGGGACTCTCAAGAGTCTTCTCCAACACCACAGTTCAAAAGCATCAATTCTTTAGTGCTCAGCTTTCTTTATAGTCCAACTGTTACATCCATACATGACTACTGGAAAAACCATAGCCTTGACTAGACGGACCTTTTTTGACAAAGTAATGTCTCTGCTTTTTACTATGCTGTCTAGGTTGCTTATAACTTTCCTTCCAAGGAGTAAGCATCTTTTAATTTCATGGCTGCAATCACCATCTGCAGTGATTTTGGAGCCCCTAAAAATAGTCAGCCACTGGTTCCACTGTTTTCCCATCTATTTGCCAGGAAGTGACAGGACCAGATGCCATGATCTTAGTTTTCTGAATGTTGAGCTTTAAGCCAGCTCTTTCACTCTCCTCTTTCACTTTCATCAAGAGGCTTTTTAGTTCCTCTTCACTTTCTGCCATAATGGTGGTGTCATCTGCATATCTGAGGTTGTTGATATTTCTCCCAGCAATCTTGATTCCAGCTTGTGGTTCTTCCAGCCCAGCATTTCTCATGATGTACTCTGCATGTAACTTCAACAAGCAGGGTGACAATATACAGCCTTGACAAACTCCTTTTCCTCTTTGGAACCAGTCTGTTGTTCCATGTCCAGTTCTAACTGTTGCTTCCTGACCTGCATACAGATTTCTCAAGAGGCAGGTCAGGTGGTCTGGTATTCCCATCTCTTGAAGAATTTTCCACAGTTTATTGTGATCCACACAGTCAAAGGCTTTGGCATAGTCAATAAAGCAGAAATAGATATTTTTCTGGAACTCTCTTGCTTTTTCCATGATCCAGCGGATGTTGGCAATTTGATTTCTGGTTCCTCTGCCTTTTCTAAAACCAGCTTGAACATCTGGACGTTCACAGTTCACATATTGCTGAAGACTGGCTTAGAGAATTTTGAGCATTACTTTACTAGCGTGTGAGATGAATGCAATTGTGTGGTAGTTTGAGCATTCTTTGGCATTGCCTTTCTTTGGGATTGGAATGAAAACTGACCATTTCCAGTCCTGTGGCCACTGCTGAGATGGGCCACAGCCTTGTCTAACTCAGTGAAACTAAGCCATGCCATGTGGGGCCACGCAAGATGGCCGGGTCGTGGTGGAGAGGTCTGACAGAATGTGGTCCACTGGAGAAGGGAATGGCAAACCACTTCAGTATTCTTGCCTTGAGAACCCCATGAACAGTATGAAAAAGCTGACCTCAGAGTATGCTATAAAGACTGCTCCCTGATTTTTCATTCTGGGTGGCCATCAGAGGAAAGGCCTCATATCAGGGTTCTCAAGTTCAGTACTGTGGACATTCAGGGCCAGATGAGGCTTTGTCATGGAGCTGTCTGTGCAGTGCAGCTTCTGTCTGCTCAATGCCCATAGCACCCTCCCTGGGCAGCTGTGACAACCGATTTTGTCTCCAGACTTTGCCAAATGTCTTCTGGGCCGAACGGAGAGACAAGAGCACTGCCAATTGAACTGACAAGCTCTGCTCTGGACAATCATCTGGCCAGTTAGTTTATTAGCTAAACATAGTACTGATGCTGCAAATGAGGCCAGAACCGTGTTTTCATGCCTGCCTTGGGCTGCTCACATCAGAGGTTAGTGTGTACTGAGAGCTCTCAGCCACTGGGCCAAGAGCTTCCCACTTAACTCGAGGCAGGGGAAGAGGGAAGCTGCTTCTGTGCTAGACCCAGGCCCTCAGAGCAGAGCTCAGCACCCTTCTCTCTCCCAACATAGATTCAGTGCTCAGAAAGCATTAAGGGAAATGGGAATATTGTTGAGGATGACCTGAGTAGATAAAGATAAGCCTCTTCCGAAGACTCTGGCTTTAACGTTTCTGTCCTTGAGCCCGAAGTTCCTTGGCCAGGCCTGGTGGAGGAGGGGCAGAGTCTTCTGTCTTTGGCTCCAGCTCACTCCACACTCCTCACGAGGCAACATGACCCCTCCAGGGTACCCCATTCTGAGACCCTTATCCAAGAACCCCTCCATCAAACAAATTTCCTGCTAACAAAGATTTTTCTCCATATTGTTACACCTTCCTTTTTCTCATTTTTATAGATAAGGATGTCAAGGGCATGTTCCCAAATCTCACAGCTAAGAAGTGACGGAAACAGGACTCAAGACTCCAGGTGCAGAGAAAGAACCTCTGTCAGGGCGCACGATACTTTAACCAGCTCACAAAAAATGTTTTCATGTTCATTTCTTCTAAAATCAGAAGAATGTCATCATAAAATATAATTTTAAATTTTTTTCATGGAGGAAGGAGCCCATCAAGCCTAAAGTGCTTGGGGTCCCTAAAGTCATCCTGCACCCCAACACTGGGCTCTGCTCTTGCTACACACCTGCTTAATACAGGTCCAGTCTTGGTCCAACATAAAGCTGACCTTAATACCGGCAGAAAAATGTAAACGTACAGGTCTTATCTATTGTGGGGTCATATTATGGTATCATTTTCATATTCATTTATTCACTCAACGAACATTTCAAATAGCTTGCTGTAAATGAAAAAATATTTTAATTATTAAACTTTCACTTTAAATGCTACATTAGTTACAAGTAATGAAAATGATCTATATATTTTTAAATTTGAGGCACTGTGATCTCATTAGATACTTTTCCAGCCCTGGAGCAGGGCTGGGGGAATCCTGTTCCCCCACCCTTTTTACGCACCATCTCTGTACCAGTGGGAGATGAGTGATGTCTTAGTCTGCTCAGGCAGCATCACAAAATATTTCCATAACAGAAAAAAAACCTGAATAAACTTTTTTGCCAACCCAATACCATGGACTAGGATGCTTAAACAATGGAAATTTATTTTCTTAGAGTTCTAGAGGCTGGAAGTCCAAGGTCAAGGAGCAAGCACAGTCCGGTCCTGGCGAGTGCTTCTCTTGACTTACAGATGGCTGCCTTCTCCTTGAGTCCTCACGTGGCAGAGAGAGATCTCTGGTGTTTCTTCCTCTGCTTATAAGGGCACCAGGCCCATGGAATCAGGGCTCCACTCTTATGACCCCCTCTAACCTCAATCACCACCTTGAAGGCCCCCATCTCCAATTCAGTCACATGAGGGGTTTGGGACTTCACATGAATTTGGGAGTGACAATCCAGTCCGCAGCTGGTGTATTGGTCAAACAATTTATAACGTATATCTTTAGTATTCTATTGCAAGTTTGCTCTAAACAACAAAGGAGGAAGGGTGTAGTTCCTGGAGCATTCTTGCCAAAAACTTCACCTCTTCTCTGTTCCTTTGCTCCAATCACTACAGAATTTAATGACCTTGTACCCTGATGGCAATCTCTCCTTTCACGGCTGGAGCTGTTTGGAGTGAGATGGGATGTTTTGGGTTGGGCTTGGGTTTGTTCTTTTCTACTCTGAGAACAAGAAAAGGCAGGATTCCCACCTAGGAAGGGTGGCAAATTAATTACTGTGGAAGAAAATCTATCAGAACTGATTATTCTGTTCAGTGGCTAACGTTTCTTAGTAGGCTCTCTTACTCGCTAAGCTCCATTTCTCCACAGTTGGCTATGATTCTGAATAGTCCATTTTAATGGAGATATGAAAAAGAGAAATAAGATTTTTTGAAAATGTACTTAGTGGGGCACAAAGTTATACCATTAATTGTATTTCATTTGGTCTCATCTTAAACTCCCTGAGCACATAGTCCCTGTTGGCTGAACGCACATCTTTCTGATATTAGCATAATGATTGCTTGACATTGAGATGCTTCTCAGATGTTTAATCTGAGATGACTCTTCCCTAACCACCCAGTCTGGAGTCCTCTGGTCACACCATCCACCATCTCACTTTGTCTTCTCCGCAGTTACAACTCTGATTTTCTTTCTTTCCTCTGCTCTTACTCCCTCTCTTGTCTATTTTCTTGCACTACAATTATCAGTTTCATGAGAGCAGTCACCTTGCCTGTCTTCTTCACCTCTGTACCTCTCATTTTAAGGACAAGTCTGGCATAAAGTAGGCACTCAACCATTATTTGTGGAATTAACAAATGAATGAGTGAATGAATGAGTGAGCTCTTGGCAAGGAGGAGAAGGCTTCTTATCTTGGTTCAGCAGTTTCTGGCTTTGCTTGGAGAGCTCTTTACAATTAGTGAAAGGATTACAAAAGGAAGAAAGGTCAAGGAGAAAGAATTCTTAACAGAGAAAGAGAATGAAGAGGTGGGGAAACAAGGATGAAGCATGGGAACTCGAAAATTCCCCTTGATGGTGAAAGACCTGTACCCCGAAAACTAGAAGATACTGATGAAAGAAACTGAAGATGCTACAAATAAATGGAAGGATATTCCATGCTCACGGATTAGAAGAACTAATATTGTTAATATGCCCATATTAACTAATATTGTTAATACTACCCAAAGCCACCTTGAGCTTTAATACAATCCCTATCAAAATTCCAATGGCATTGTTCACAGAAATAGAATAATCCTAACATTTGTATAGAACCAAGAAAGATTCCAAATAGCCAAAGCAAGCATGACAAGAAGAACAAAGCTGGAGGCATCATGCTTCTTGATTTCAAACTATACTACAAGCAACAGCCATCAAAACAGGATAGTATTGGCTTGCTGCTCCTGCTAAGTTGCTTCGTTGTGTCTGATTTTTTGCAACTCTAAAGACTGTAGCCCATCAGGCTCCTCTGTTCATAGAATCCTCCAGGCAAGAATACTGGAGCGGGTTGCCATTCCCTTCTCCATGGGATCTTCCCAACCCAGAGATTGAAATCAGGTCTCCTGCATTGCAGGCAGATTCTTTACCATTTGAGCCACCAGGGAAGCCTAATTGGGAAAACTAGATTGCTACATACAAAAGGCATTGGATTCAGCATGTTTAAAGTCAGCATTATATAACATGATGCTGTATAACAAAAATAATTATTTTTTATTAGAGAACTACTATGCACCTAATAAAAGTTTGTAGAGAGAGGCACTGCAGGAAATCAAAAGAAGTATGAGGGGTCCTCCTTGTTAGAGTGTCCAAGAGTGGATTAAAGCTGTCTTCACTTTGGTAGCTCAGAAACAATCATCAATGATTGTCAGAATTTCCTCCTAGGGCCATGCATATTAGAATCACCTGGAATGTTTCATACCAGACCTGCTGAAGCAGAACCTCAGGGTTTGGAGGAATGCAGGTATTTGCAATTTTAACAAGTTCCTCCATTGATCCTTATACAGAATATCAAGAGGGGGAGACAGACAGACCTAGTGATCAAGTAAAAAATATTTCTGTACAGCAACACAAGTTTGCATTTAATAACCCACCTCCACTACTGTTTGTTTTGTCTAGTCCTAAAGTTGCCTTTAACAAGGGAGTAGAAATCCTTGCCCGTGAAGCTTGTTTGCTTTTTAAATGATGCTTTGATTTCTTGGTCGGGCTGGGTTTATATTGCCCTTGGCATCCTCTCAGAGAATTTTACTGCCAGTGAGAAAATGTGTCTGTTGACCTCTTTACTTATCCCTTCCACTTTTTTGTTAGATGCTTACTTGAGTTTATTTTTATTTATTTTTTTTGGCCTCACCATGTGGCATGTGAGATGTTAGTTCCATGACAAGGTCTGAACCCATACCTCCTGCAACGAAAATGTGGAGTCCTAATTAGTGGATCTCCAGCAAAGTCCCTCCTTTCCACTTTCTGAGCACAATATTGTAGGAGGTCCCCAACTTTAGCTATCTGAAACCCAGAATTGTGTACAGAGGAATGAGGTTAGATCCTGGCTAGGCTTCAAGAGCAGTGGAAGAAAATCAAAATGAAAACTCCTCTCCCTGGAGCCCACAGACACTGAGTGGTGGTTTACTGTTGTATATACCCCTGCTACTCTGTAACCACCCGTCACATGACCTCACTCCTCAGAAGGAAGGGGCTAGCCCCTCAGGGCCAAGAAGCATCTTGGTGGTTCACTGGAAGGGCTGGTGGTACAAATATAGTGTTGTTGCTGGCCTCCTGGGGTACCTCTTGGGAACCTGAGTATGGTAGGATGAAGCACCCAATATCTGCACTTTAGGACTGCACTTTAGGAACCTGGCTGGATGCTTTCCACCCGATATTTGCTGGGTGTCTCTTCTCCTAGGGGTTCATTGCCTCCTTGTAAATACAAGCCACTGTACCCTGAGGAGGGAAGTGGGGTGTCTTTGGGGGTCATCAGTCACTCATGCCAGCCCAACACACCCAAATGTTCACATATTTCTGGGCCCTGTTCCAGTCTCAAGAGAAGGTCTTTCTTGGTCTCACAAGCCCCAGGCACACATGGAGCCAGTCTTCTGCCCAAGAACCAGGCTGAATCAGCCCCAAATTCCGAGCAAACCTCTGGTCTACTGGGCTTTATTGTGTTCCCTAGGGACTGCAAGGAGATCCAACCAGTCCATTCTAAAGGAGATCAGCCCTGGGTGTTCTTTGGAAGGAATGATGCTAAAGCTGAAACTCCAGTACTTTGGCCACCTCATGCGAAGAGTTGACTCATTGGAAAAGACTCTGATGCTGGAAGGGATTGGGGGCAGGAGGAGAAGGGGATGACAGAGGATGAGATGGCTGGATGGCATCACCCACTTGATGGACGTGAGTTTGAGTGAACTCTGGGAGATGGTGATGGACAGGGAGGCCTGGCATGCTGCGATTCATGGGGTCGCAAAGAGTCGGACACGACTGAGCGACTGAACTGAACTGAACTGAGGGAAGTTACAAAGCAAAAGCTGGCAATGGAGGAGGTATCTTAATATTTGGGTCTTTATCATTCCTGGCAAAATGATATGGAGCCATGAAATCTGGATCAAGGCAGAAATGTCTTTAAGACTTTATTATACCATTCCTAACAACCGAACACTTATACTGAATTTTCTCATTGCAACACTGTGTTAAGCACATCACATTTTTTTTTTCCTCCCAAGCAAGATTTCAACAACATGAAGGAGCCAGCCTGCACTGAGAAAAGCACCAAGAGTCAGGCCTGTGTATTTAGGGTGTCAGGAAAAGAGCTTTTCCAGGTGAGCAAATGCTTTGTTACCATGTCCATCGCTTCTCCCTGGATTTGCTCCCACATCTTTAATGGGTCTTTTCTCCTGAGCCCTCTCCCAACATATGTTATTTAATAATACAGCTTTTAATTAATATACTTATTTATACCCTGTATTGTTCTGAAAAGTAATTATAGCAACTCACAGCTATACTGCATATGGCAATGAGCACTCACGGATTCGACACGCATGGAGCACTTCCTATGTTTCAGGCTCTGTGGGAGGCTCTGGAGCAATAGCATCCACGTTCTGCTGGGCTCTCTCGGGTCCCTCCTGCACACATGCACAGTTTCCCAGCCGGCAGGGATGTGTGGGGAGTCCTTTTCAACCCTTTGGCTCTCCCATTCCATGATTTTCTGTTAAATTTGTAGCTCGCTCACCACCTACCCCAATCAGGAGACATTCTCCAACTTGCAGAGATGGGAGTTTTCCCCATTTGTCTCCTGCCAGTTTCTCCTGTTATTGTCAATGCTGCAGGTTTCTACCCATTGCCCAACTTTGATTTGACCCTTTGGCAGTGAACTTGGCCTTTTTTTCTGGTCAATCCCTTGCTGATAAAATTTCTACCAGAACTGGGAAGAGGGCTTGGATGGAGGCAGACACAGAGGCTGCAGACCCTGCTGTTCTTGCCCGAAGCTCTATTTATTTTTCATGAGTAAATGCTTCCCAGTTTTTTGTCCAGTTTCATGCTGTTTGCGGAAGGGAGGATTTACTGACCTTTTCATGCCATAATAGTTGGAAGTCTGACCTCAGAAGTATTTTCTCAAATGTTTGTGATGCAGCAAGAATGTCCTGGTTTTCTGTTGTTTCCAGCGTCAGTGTGGTTCTACGCTTGTGCTTCATTATCTGCCCCACCCTTGAAGGCACTGAGCTTAAGAATAATGATCCAGAGTGAAAACCTAGACAAGGCCTTAAACGTGCAATGGAATGTACAAACAGTGCTCAAGCCTGTGTGCCACATCTTCTCGGACAGAAAAGCGTTCATAATAAGGTCCTTATCTTCAGGGCCCCCCAAATCCCAGGGGAGATGGGGAACATGGATACAAAGAGATAACCAACAATGCAATGGCTGGAGCCCGTGATAAGCACAGGGCTATTTTCTGAAGGCTGCAAAGGACAAGAAATGATTTCTAGGACTTCCTTGGCAATCCAGCAGTTAAGACTCAGTGCTTCCTTTGTAGGGAGCACAGACAGTTTCGATCCCTGGTCAGGAAACTAGATGCCCTATGCTGCAATTAAGAGGCCAGATGCCACAACTAAAGACCCTGACGCTGCCGTGAAGATTGAGGATGCTGAGTGCTGCAACTAAGACCCGGCATGACCAAATAAATAATTTTTTTTTAAGAAATAATTTCTCAGGTTTAGGACATTCAGACCCTTTGTGTGGTTTGTTAGGTTTCTTGTCCATTACTAAATGTTACTTAGGTACTTGGAATGAAATTGCCAACATTGGAGGGAATAAACTAGTGTGTCCAAATAAAGAAGAGTTTGGGAGGCGGAGTGCTAGGGTGTCACCTTGCTTCTGGTGATAAACAGAATCCCACATCCCAGCTCTGCTGCTTTAGAGCTGTGAGATCTGAGAAATCCATTTCTGCATCTGTGCAGTGCAGAAGGAGTGGGGAAGTGGAAGTCATCTTTAATTCAAATGCCCTGTGGTTCTTAAGGGAGGAGAGAGCCTTTCCCTACAGTCTCTAGAAGATACGATTATGTTTGCTTCCACGTATCTCAAGGATTAGTCACTAGATTTGCCCAAAGCAATACTCCCCAGAATGGTTAATTAAGCAGGGATTCTGAATGTTTTAAATTTATTTTAGTAAGAATGTTTTGAAAACCTGATGAAAGATATGACATTTGTATCTGGGCAAAGTAAAGGACATGCTCCTATACAAACAGAACGCTGTCTAGAATCACAGGGAACTGACAACCCAGGTGAAGGACTCTCAAGAGAAAAAAGTGAAAAAGAAACTATGATGAGCTTCAAATCCTTGAATTCAGCTCTGGCTGTGATAGGCTTCTCAGTCTTTTTTAAAACAGTCAAAGAAAACCAAAGTGCAGGTCTAAATTTAAAACTAACCTAAGAGAATCTGTTACAGAAAATGAAAATTGCTCATCGCTGAAAAAGCCTCAAGAACAAGAAAATCTCACTTTTCACAGAATTCCAGGCCCAAGGGAGGAATGAAAAATTAAAGACATTAATATTTATCACAGCCAGAGAAGGAAAACCTGCAGGAAATGATGAGTGAGGCTGCAGCAGCAATTATAACCCAAGACAGGAAACTAAAACAGGAGGCTTATCTCATTAATTTGAATGCAGCACCATAGGGGGGCATTTTGGCTTGTTGCCTCAAAGAAACCTTTAATCCTTCCATAGAAGGAGTATTCAGAGATCATCTGGAGAGTTATTAATGCTCTTTCAAATCTCTTCTCTTTGCCCTCTCCCTTTTGGAAAACGTAGAAGAAATCTGGTTAGGTTAAGTGAGCATTTTAAATTTCAACTCCTAGAACATTATGTTAAATATTCATTTGAAACCATGTTACATAGAACCAGCCCACGGGCTAAACTACAGATGTGTTGGACAGAAGAGAACCAGAGCCCAGGGGTCCAGCAGAACCATGAATTTCGTGCTCACTGCTGCTTTGGCTGCCCAGGGCTGCCTCCAGGTCAGAGGTTACCCAACACCCAGGGCAGGCACTCCCACATTCTGCAAAGTCACAGGCACCACTCCTGCTGTGTTTACAGGCTCCCTAGTTGTCAGGGGGAAGGGTATCCTGCAGAATGACTTTGGGGACAAAAAATAAATGCAATGACCTGTGTGTTCTTCTCTTTCAGGTCAGTGCTTTTTGCTATTTAGAAGTCTGCTGAAGCAAGCAGCGTCAGAGCCCACAGCGTCAGAGCCCCCATGTCCTTAGTCTCTACAGACTGTTTGCCTCAAATCCCAACAGTAATTTTTTTGAATGCTGATTTGGGTCCTAATATTCCTTCATAATCCTCCCAACAGACCCCATCTCTCTCTGAGGTAATCAAAGTCCTTGTCATTGCTGGGTTTCCTGGCTGCCTTTTGTTTTTGCAGGGGCGGAGGCATACCACGTGGCATGAGAGATCTTATTTCTCTGACCAGGGATCGAACCCCTTTCTCCTGCAGTGGAATTGCAGAGTCCTAACCACTAGACCACCAGGGAAGTCCCTGGATTCCTTTACTGATGCCCACTTCTCTACTCCCTGCACTCCAGCCCACCTGTCTCCATGCTGTGTCCAGAGTGCTCTGAGCTCACTCCTACCCCAGGACCTTTGCACACACTGCTCCCATGCATGGAGAGCTCTTTCTGAATCCCCCAGTATCTGCAAGGCTCACCCTCACTTCTTCAGGTCTCTGTTCATACGTTACCTCATCAGAGAGAACTTCCCAGCCACACTGCCTAAAATAACAGCACTTCTTTGTGCCTCCCTTAACCTTCTTTACTTTCCTTCATAGCACATATCATTCCCTGACATTCCTATAGATCCTCTGGGTTTGAATGGGGATTTTTCTCTTGTTCCCTAACCATATCCCCAAGACTTAGAATGTATCTGACAAATAATAGACATTCAATAAATATTTTTTGAATGAATGCTATTGGTTATTCTGGCTGCTTGGGTGGATAATGATATTAACTATTTTCTCTCTGATAGTGAAAGGTCATATATACAAAAATGCACATAATGCATATGTACAATTTAAAGAATATATCCAAGAATATCCATGTACTTCCATGCACATCCATGTACTTCCACGAAGTGTACCTGTGATATCTTCTAAAGTAACAACATAGATTTTCTGTCATGTTTACGTACTAAATTCTTTTCTATTATCAGTCAGTTAGAACTCTCTTTGACGTAAATACCAGAAAGGCTGACTCAGAGTGGCTTAAACAATAAGGAAATTTATCATATAAAGTCCCAATTTTAAAAATTCATAAGCACATACATGTACCCCGATGTTCATAGCAGCACTATTCATAATAGACAAGACATGAAAGCAACCTAAATGTCCATCCACAGAGAAATGGATGAAGAAAATGTGGTACATATATACAGTGGAATATTACTCAGCCAAAAAAAGAATGAAATAGTACCACCATTTGCAGCCATATGGCTTGATCTAGAGATTATCATGCAAAGTGAAGTAAGTCAGAAAGAGAAAGACAAATACCATATGATATATTACTTATATGTGGGATCTAAAATATAACACAAATGAACCCATCTATGAAGCAGAAACGAACTCACAGACATAGAGAACAAACTCGTGGTTGGCAAGGAAGGGGAGGGATAGATTGGGTTTTTGGGGTTGGTAGAAGCAAACTATTACATGTAAAATGACTAAACAACAAGGTTCTACTTGTATAGCACAGGGAACTATAGTCAATATCCTATGATAAACCATAACAGAAAAGAATATGAAAAAGAATGTATATGCGTGTGTGTGTGTATATCTATATCTATACATATTTGCACAGCTGAATCACTGTGCTGTACAGCAGAAGTTGACACAACATTGTAAATCAAATATACGTCAATAAAATTTTTTAAAAAAGAACTCAAGGACTGAAAAGGCAGTGATGCAAGCTGGGATGGTGTTCACAAATGTCCACTGTCCCCTTTCACCGAAGTGCTCCCGACCCATGTAGGTCAGAGTAAGTTTATCCAACTGTAGACATATTCTAGCAAAATTCATGTCTGCTCCCAGCCCAGAGCACTCAAAGCAGATAGATTGACAAAAATAGGCAATGGCACCAAGTTGACCCAAGAGTCCTGAAAACATGACCACCCACAAGAGCAAAATGACCAACACAGTGGCTCACCAGTGACACTCCGATTATACCTCAGTGTGACAGGAATGGTATGACAACCTGAAGGAATGACACTTCTAAGCTGTATCTGTTACCGAAACACCAGTCTGTGTACCCAATGCACAGTGAGGCCAAACACCACCAAAGCGTTTGGAGCAGAGAAAGGTTTACTGCAGGGCCACGCGAGGAGACGGATGGCTCAAGCCCCCCAAAACCCCAAACTCCGTGGGAACTCTCAGCAAAGCCCTTTTCTAGGGAAGGGGAGGGAGGGGCTAGTGAGTTGTTGCCAACATTTTGGTGGCAGAGCCTGTGTTCCTGAGGTCAGGTCATGGTCAGGGAATGATGCTCCTATAAACCTCCACCAAGTGAATATTATTCTCTGTTCTGACAAGAAAGGACACTGTCCCCAGGGACAACCGTCACCCTCTGAGGTCCAGTCCTGGCTGAGAGGGGCAGATCTCAGCTGGCGGCTCCCTCAGGGCCAGGTCTCCAGACCCCGTCCAGCCGTCATCACTGAGAAAACCAGGGGCGCAGGATGCGACCAGTGCTCAGGCCCCTCAGGCTGCCTGTATGGCAGGCGAAGGAAGGGCAGGTCCCGCAGACGGTGACCCCGGCAGACGGCCGCTGCCATGAGGTTGCAGAGGTGGGGAGACGGTCCCCTCAAGGCCTGGGCCTGGCCAGTGGGTGGCACCTGCTGAGGGCTCTGGAGCCTGCAGGACACGGCCCCCAACCTGTTTCCTGGGCCCCTCAGTTCATCTGCCAGCCGGAGGCCAGATGATCTGGAGGGTCCCTGGGAGAGGGCCAGGATCCGCCTCTTACCTCACTCTCCCACCTGACGACCCTGTGCTGAGCTGGACCGCTAACGGTAGCTCACAGACAGTTGCTTGCTTGGGGGAGGGGCCATTACGGTGCTGACCAATGGCTGAGCGAGACCACTAACGGTCGCTCGTTGACAGTTGGTTGCTTGGGGGAGGGGCCCACTCTGGTGCCAGACCAATGGCTGAACAGGACTACTAATGGTACCCCCCCCCTCGCCCCCTCAACTGCCCGACTGTTGCCTGGTAACGGGATGGGGGAGATGGTGCAAAGCGACCCAGATGACTCAGTAGCACTGAATTATATATCTAGCGGACAATGTTTAGGAAGATAAAAGGATATTTAATGGATTTTGAAGAGATTCTATCAAAACATGAACTATTATAGTGAGGACAATAAAGAGGTAAGTCTCAGTTCTCCCAAATGATGCCAACTAAATGAGCAGCTGTTAGCTATAATTATCAAAATTATAGGGCAATGAGAAGCCATACTTTCCACAATTTGGAGGAAATTTCTATTACAGACCTATTATTAAAAAGAAAATCATAACAATTTAATGAGCCAAATGAATTTTTTTCCATAAAAAACAATAAGTAGTTTCCTTCAAGTTAAAAAATTAAAAAGGGGAATGTAAGTCTCAGGTCACTGTATTTCTCACTTCCAGTAAGTATGTTGGAGCAAAAGATTTAACAAATATTTACTGAGAACCTAAATCTTTTTTTCAGCTTGAATGTCCCTGATGGTGTTTTGAGCAAGGAGACAACGGCTAGCATGACCAACAGTTCTGCACATGGAAAATCAAGGCACTAAGTAGTGAAATAACTCACTTTTGGGTAAAGAATTGAGCCCACTCAACAGGAAAATCTCCAATACTGGCCCATGTTCAGTTATGTTTTGATGTTGTTTTTTTTTTTTCTTTTTTGTTGATGTTGGTTTTTTTTTAAATTAATTAGTTAATTTGGCTGTACCAGGTCTTAGCTGTGGCATAGGAAGGCTTTAGTTGTGGCATTCAAAACCTTTAGTGGTGGCACAAGGGATCTCGTTCTCTGACCAGGGATTGAACCCGGGCTGTCTGCACTGGGAGTGTGAAGTCTTAGCCACTAGACCACAAGGAAGTCTCTGTTGATTGCTTTAAGGGACTAAAGTAGAAAAAGAGAGGAGTCAATATCTGAGAATGAGTAAGACATAAGACTCCACCTGGGGATGCCACATTGAAGATTTTGTTCAATTTTTAAACTCAGTTTTGTATCCCACAGTCCATATCTTTTTTTCTTTTCAATTTTTTCCTTCTTTATCCAGGGAAGCCTAAAGAGTAGAAATAGCTGGCGGTCCCCAAAGTGATATAATCTGAGGGCCACCTAGGAAAGACCTTTACTCCAAATGCTTTCTCCACCAATGTCATCAAATTCTACCACTGGAGATCACAAGGGGAGGAACAGATATTGTGCCATCTTCAGGGGTCCCCCACCGCATTGCATATACTCCTGGGAGACATGATAAGACCCTGGGCGGTCAAGGCCTTAGTCATGAGAAACAAGTTAGGCAGTTGTGCAAGGGATGGGTGAGCGAGGGAGCTGAAGCTGGGAGCAGAGGTTGGATGGGCTGTTTACTACTGTCTTAATCCAGCCTGACCTATAACTGTCTGTACTTCTCCACCTACACCCCCTGAGCCCCAGAGCCTTGCTCCCTAATCTAGAACAGTGCACTTTAGTTCTGTCATTTCAGAGCAGTCCTTCAGGCTCCAGGCTGGGCCTCCCTCTCCTGGGCCTTGTGCCTGCTCAGTTAGACTGATGTAGAGACAACTATGCCGCCAGACAAAATGTTTCAAGCACTATAAAAAGAGAAAGAGAGATGGCAGTTCTTAAAAAAAAAATAGAATTACCATACGATTCAACAATCCCACTCCTAGGCATATAGCCAAAAAAGAGAAAAACTATATAACTTAAAAAGATACATGCATCCCTGTGATCAGAGTAGCACTATTTACAATAGCCAAGATATGGAAACAAACCTAAATGTCCACCCAGAGATAAATGGATAAAGAAAATGTGATGTGTATATATCCATAGAATTTTATTCAGCCATAAAAAAAGGATGAAATAATGCCATTTTCCGTTTGGACCTAGAGATCATCATACTAAATGAAGTAACTCAAACAGAGAAAAACAAATATATGGTATCACTTATATGTGGAGTCTAAACTGTGATGCAAATGAACTAATTTATAGAACAGAAACAGACTCACAGACAGAGAAAACAAACTTACAGTTAAAAAAGTTTGGGGGGATGAT
The DNA here is from genome assembly GCF_032405125.1 of Capricornis sumatraensis. Taxonomy (NCBI): domain Eukaryota; kingdom Metazoa; phylum Chordata; class Mammalia; order Artiodactyla; family Bovidae; genus Capricornis; species Capricornis sumatraensis. The sequence goes on from NC_091083.1 coordinate 19,560,901, forward strand.
TAAGAGTATGGGATTAACTACTATACATAAAACAGATAAACACACAAGGACCTACTGTATAGCACAGGGAATTATGTTCAATATCTTATAATAAACTATACTGGAAAAGAATATTGTTGTTGCTTTTCAGTCACTCAGTCATGTCTGACTCTTGGTGACCCCATGGACTGGAGCACACCAGGCTTCCCTGTCCTTCCCCATCTCTTAGAGTTTGCTCAAATTCATGTCCATTGAATCAGCGATGCCATCCAACCATCTCAACCTTTTTTGTCCCCTTCTCTTCCTGCCTTCAATCTTTCCCAGCATCAGGGTCTTTTCCAATGAGTTGGCTCTTTGAACCAGGTGGCCAAAGTATTGGAGCTTCAGCTTCAGCATCAGTCCTTCCAATGAATATTCAGGGTTGATTTCGCTTAGGATCGGTATATACATCAATCCAGTATATATATATATAGCAATCCTACTCTCTAGTTTTATATATCTACATATATATCTCCAAATCAGTTTGCTGTACAGCAGAAACTAACAAAATATTGTATATCAACTATACTTCAGTTTAAAGAAAGAAATGTATATTTAAGGCAAAACAAAAAAGAGAGAGAGGAAGAGGTGGGGATTTTGCGGGGGACACACACGAAATCTCCGTGAAGAAGCAGCACTCAAGCTGTGAACTTCAAGGACCAGCAAAATCTTTAAGGAATCAGGATAAGAGCAAACCGGCAGATGGGGGCGCAGGTCAGGAAGAATTCAGGCCGCAAGAGCAGCAAGGATCCAGTGAAGAGGGAATTTGGGGGCAGGAAGGAGGAATGCAGCTGAGAAGGCAGGCCTAAGCTTGGCATGTGCGAGCAGGAAGCTTTATCGGCAGCAGTCGCACCTCACAAACTGGGGCTTCCCTCCGACTTGTCTGCTTATTAGCCACCAAAGAACTGAGTCATTATTACAGTAGATCCCCAAGTTCTGTTGCACTAAGCTTGGTGGTTCAGTCCCACTTGTGGAAAAAAAAGGAGACAATTCAGTGGCTTCTTAATGAGTAAGTGATTTCAGCATCTTTTTAAAAATATACAATTATATTTATTCATTTGACTGCGCTAGGTCTTTGTTGTGGCGAGGGCTTTTCTCTAGCTGCAGAGGGCAGGGGCTACGATCTAGTTTCAGTGCATGAGCTTCTCATTGCAGCAACTTCTCTTGTTGTGGAGCACAGTCTCTAGAGTGTTCGGGCTTCATGGTTGTGGCACACGGGCTCAGGAGTTATGGCTCCTGGGCTCTAGAGCACAGGTTCAGTAGTTGTAGCTCATAGGTTTAGCTATACCGCGGCACGTGGGATCTTTCTGGACCAGGGATCGAATCTGTGTCTCCTGCATTGGCAGGTGGGTTCTTTACTACTGAGCCATCAAGGAAGCCCCTGACTTCTGCATCTTGATATGAGCAGCAGGTTCCATTCTGATCGCCCTTGAAAAAATGTGTGGACGAGTGAGCCCCATCTCATGAGCCAAGCCAGGAGAGAGGGGTGCATCTCTGATGTCTGGGGGGATTTGAGGAGCCCCAGGCCTTCCGCTTCCATCCCTCATCCATGGTCTCCTCCCAATTTATTTCTTAAGGGAACTGGGTCATCACTTCACAATCTTGAAATGGCTGCCAAGAAGGCTCTGTCCCCACAGGACAGCATACGCTGCTCCTGGAGGCAAGCCCTGGTGAAATGGAAGGCCTTCAGATAGCAAACCGTGCCCAGGAGATAGTGATCAGACCCCAGGGGGTGGTTGGCCCACAGGCTGGCACTGAAATGACACACAGCCTTGGCACGCATGGATCCTGCCATTCTAGTTACTGGATACTTTTTTACTTATTTAAAGGTGTCCAGGCAATGCCACTCCCACCCTTCACTGGGCCAGAGAACAAATGCTTTATATTTTTAAAATACATTTAAATAGCCTTTTATTCCTCTGTTCCAATGCTTATGGCTTTCTTCAACTGTCTGAAATCTATTTTGCCAAAAATCATAGTGTGTTTTTCTACTACTGTCTTATTGTAATAATTTGTTGTATAGTCGCTTAGTCATGTCTGACCCTTTGTGACCCCATGAACTGTAGCCCACCAGGCTCCTCTGTCCATGGGGATTTTCCAGGCAAGAATACTGGAGTGGGTTGCCGTTTCCTCCTCCAGGGGATCTTCCCAACCCAGGGATGGAACCTGTGTCTCCTGCATTGCAGGCAGATTCTTTACCACTGAGCCACCCCTATTATAAAAACATCCTGCTTTTATAATCACTCTACCTGTTGGGCAGTGTCCTTGAATTTGCAAAGGTCTTTTATTGAAGAAAGCTACAGATGGGGGAGCAGGAACCATATCCTTCTGCAGGTTTTCTGGAAGCCTCAGTTTCTTCTTCTGAAAATGGAACATAAAATGTCATCTAGTTAATGAATTGGTATCTGAAAAATATTTTGAGATTGAGGTATAAAAACTGCTATAGGACCAGAGCTGTGGATGTAGCTTAAGGTGTAGAAGTAGTCTTATATGTAACTTGGATATTTTTAAGGCACCAGAGTAGCTTACAAATTAAGTACATCCTTTAGTAAAATGCATTTATGAAAGGAAAAATTATGTGGCCCTCTTAGAAATGTCTCAGACATTTGGATGGAATTTCTTAACAGGGCACTTCAATACAGTGTGAGTCAAAGTGGCTTGTTATCTGTCATGCTCTCTGCTAATGAAATCAGACGACCTTATGAGTATATTGCGTTTGGCTCTAGAGTCAGACCTCATTTGCTTCAACAATTCAATTTATGAATCTAGGCAGGCCTGTTCCTCTTCAGAGTTCATGAGCACATCATCCCAGAAGATGAAGGGAAGGGAAAGCCAATGAAAATTAAATAAGTTAGTTTTTCTGTATTTTGGTAAATGTGGGAAATGAGCTGATGGAAGATGAAACTCAAAATCTATCACGGAGATGTTTGTGTTATCAATTACCCTGCTACTCTCAAACAGCTGTTGGAAAATGGGGATGTCTAGATTCTCTGTTGGGAGTAATTATTCTCCTACCATAATACAGGTCTTGCAGGGTGGACCATCTGTCCTGCCCAGGTTGGGGCAGGGGGTGGTCAGTAGGAAGTAGACTGCATCTCCTCTCTGACCAGCTCTGCCCCTCACCTACAGGGTCTTGAGTCTGTTTCTGTGACCCCTGTCATCCTGGCTAAGGGATTCCAAATAAAACCAAAGGAAGATGTGACGATGGCCAAAACAATGAAGTCTGGGCGCATGAGCCTGAAGCCTTACCTCCTTGTAGCTTCTGTGGTTTTGCTTGAATGAAGGCTTTGGTCTGTGTTGGAGGAGATGCTGCTTTAAGTGCATTATCCTTACTCATGGAATTTCTTTGATTTCTTTGATTTATGAAGGCAGAGAATCTTTCCACAAGTCTATAGTAGTACTTTGTACTTGGCATTCAGTAATTGTGGAATGCTTTGGGAAAATGTTTTGGTGTATTCCATCGAAATAATGTATTTTTATGTAGTTCTCAACCTTTAGCTGAAACACAATTTCTATTTTTTGCCATCCCCATAGCCTTTCCACAGTATTTCCTCAGCTGATTCCACTCAGGTGAATATTTAATAACATGAGATTTCTATATTTCTGATGAGATTTCCACATTTTTAATGTCTATGACTATTCTTGAAACTCTTATTTAAAAAGTTTATATTTTCCCCCAAGAGTAATTTAATAACCTTGAAAATAGTCAACAGTATGAGCACAAATCCCTTTATTGGCTTTATAGAGAGAAAATGCATGGAAAAAGTACTGCTGTACCCAGTCAATACAGACTCAGGAACAGCAGCTCTGGTGAAAAGCAGAGAGCAGTGGATTAGAATGGCCACTTAGGCACTTACTACTCGAATGAGATCGAACAAAGTCACCGAACACTTCTAAGCCTCAGCTTCCTCAGAATGGGAATAACCACACTTTCTAAAAAAAGATTAAATGTGAGTGAATGAGTTTTGTTAACCATGAAATGGTATAAGGATGTAAGGGTTATTATTATTTACACTCCTGAAATATGAGCAAGAGAGGTTCCAGACTTTTTTTTTTTTTCGGTCGTGCCACACGGCTTGCAGGATCTTAGTTCCCTGGGTCCCCTGGTAGTGGGAACTCAGAGTTCTAACCACTGAACCACCAAGGAATTCCCTCCAGGTCTTTTAAAGTGCTTAAGAAAGACGGTCAGGATCTGAGAGATGATGAGCCCAAAAGACAAGGGCCAAACATTTGGCATGATAAACACATGTTGCTGGTCCTATGAGGATGCTAGCTTGTATGAAGAACAGACACTTCGTGCCCCAGGTCAATTCTTGTTCATGAAGATTCTATAGTCTAAGCATCTCCCTGGCCTCCAACTTCCTGAGGTCACTGTTTCACTTAATATCAAAATGAAACGCAGTCACAACAGCTGAATCTAGAACATTCTTGTCTTTTTCTCTAAAATACCTGAGAGCACAGGGGTTTTCCTTCTCTTGCACACTGTCACTGACTTCCCTGCTGTCCTCTGACACCACTGCTCCCAGCCCCACTTTAGCCATCCTCGCCGTCTTGAAATCATGGAACGTGACCCCTTCCGTTCCCCTAAAGCACTGCTGATGTTACACAGCTTGGGAGAGCAGAGAGAATTACCACATGATGTGCAAACACTTCAAATTCAACGTTGGATGTCGCTGCCCTAAGTTCCATCACCTCCCACATAGAGAATGTCTACATACACATCTCTCCACATCTCTCTGGTTTTCTCCCATGTTTCTAGCTAGCCCTCCCCAACCCTATTCCTCTAGACTCTTCCATTTCTTTCTTCAAGACCTCTACTACCTTCGTGAGATACCAGTGAATTTCTCCTGTTTCTGTATCATGCAGAATGATTTAAGGTTTTTTTGGTCTATACTTTTCCCAACTCAAGCATCCTAAGGAGACAGCCTCCTCACCTTTCACAGCCTAGTAGGGATGACAGATGAATGAATGAATTTAAGTTTAATGAGATGTCCGATGGACAACTCAAAACATGACTCCTGACTACATAGAGGAGGTACCAGCTTGTTCAACAAAGTGGATAATGCCCAGAGGTGGAGACTGTTCAGGTCATGGTCTCAGAAGTCATATTTGAGGCCAGGGTGATGAATGTCTTTGCCCAAGGAGAACAGAGTGAACTCTGCTACAGACTCAACTCTGGGAAAAAACACTTCTACTTAATGGATGGTCCAAGTTGCTAGATGCCTGTAAGCTGGGATAAAAACTCAGAAAAGACAGCTTCCAAACAGTCATGGCAACAGAACCCGGACAGCCAGGTTTTAGGAAGCAAATGGAGGTGAAATGGAAAAGGCAGTAAATATGTTTGGGCTGCTGTATTCTTACATGAATCATTGTCAAAGCTAGTAAGCATTTTAAGAAAAAGAACTGTCTGCCTGTAACTGGTTTACAGAAGATTCTCACCTTGTTAGGGTGTGAGCATGGAATGGTTCCACTGCTGTCAGCATCCGCCCCCAGCTGCTCTCCACGAGTTCCCATTTCCCACAGAGTAGCAGGACGTCAGTGATCAAATTAGCCAGATTTTAAAAGTTGCCTAATGTTTTTTGTTATCAGCTCAGTCTTATTTTTGTATTTAAGATTCCATTCTAATTATTAAACAATGGTGACAACAAAGAAAATAGCAGGTGTTGATGAAGATGTGGAGAAACTGGAACCCTCAGACAGGCATCGCTGGGCAGAGTCTACAGTGGTGCAGACTCTGTGCAAACAGTATAGTGGCTCCTGGAAAAAGTAAATGTGGACGCACCATACCATTCAGAAACTCCACTGCCGGGTGTACACCCCAAATCACTGAAAGCAGGAACTCAGACAGATTTTTGTGCACCTAAGTTCACTGCAGCATTATTCACAATAGCCAAAATGTGAAAACAACCTAAGGGTCCACCCACAGAAGTGAAGTGAAAGCCACTCAGTCGTGTCCGACTCTTTGCGACCCCAGGGACTGTAGCCTAACAGGCTCGTCTGTCCATGGGATTTTCCAGGCAAGAGTACTAGAGTGGGTTGCCATTCCCTTCTCCAGGGGATCTTCTCAACCCAGGGATTGAACCCAGGTCTCCCACATTGCAGACGGATTCTTTACCATCTGAGTCACTAGGGAACTCCCTAGAAGAATGTCCCACAGAAGGATGGATTAAAAAAAGTGTAGTCTATACATACCATGGGGCTTTTTGGGTGTCAACAGTGGTAAAGTATTCTCCTGCCAGTGCAGGAGACTCAGGTTTGATCCCTGGGTCAGGAAGATGCCCTGGAGAAGCCATGGCACTCAAGCAATCTTGCCTGGGAAATTCCATGGACAGAGGAGACCGGCGGGCTTCATTCCATAGGGTCGAAAAGAGTCAGACACATACATCAGTTCAGTTCAGTTCAGTCGCACAGTCGTGTCCGACTCTTTGCGACCCCATGAATGGCAGCACACCAGGCCTCCCTGTCCATCACCAATTCCCGGAGTTCACTCAGACTCACGTCCATCGAGTCAGTGATGCCATCCAGCCATCTCATCCTGGGTCGTCCCTTTCTCCTCCTGCCCCCAATCCCTCCCACCATCAGGGTCTTTTCCAATGAGTCAACTCTTCACATGAGGTAGCCAAAGTACTGGAGTTTCAGCTTCAGTATCATTCCTTCCAAAGAAATCCCAAGGCTGATCTCCTTCAGAATGGACTGGTTGGATCTCCTTGCAGTCCAAGGGACTCTCAAGAGTCTTCTCCAACACCACAGTTCAAAAGCATCAATTCTTCGGCACTCAGCCTCCTTCACAGTCCAACTCTCACATCCATACATGACTCCTGGAAAAACCATAGCCTTGACTAGACGGACCTTTGTTGGCAAAGGTAATGTCTCTGCTTTTCAATATGCTGTCTAGGTTGGTCATAGCTTTTCTTCCAAGGAGTAAGCATCTTTTAATTTCATGGCTGCAATCACCATCTGCAGTGATTTTGGAGCCCCCCAAAATAAAATCTGACACTGTTTCCATTGTTTCCCCATCTATTTCCCATGAAGAAATGGGACCAGATGCCATGATCTTCGTTTTCTAAATGTTGAGCTTTAAGCCAACTCTTTCACTCTCCTCTTTCACGTTCATCAAGAGGCTTTTTAGTTCCTCTTCACTTTCTGCCATAAGGGTGGTGTCATCTGCATATCTGTGGTTATTGATATTTCTCCCAGCAATCTTGATTCCAGCTTGTGTTTCTTCCAGCCCAGCATTTCTCATGATGTACTCTGCATGTAACTTCAACAAGCAGGGTGACAATATACAGCCTTGACAATCTCCTTTTCCTCTTTGGAACCAGTCTGTTGTTTCATGTCCAGTTCTAACTGTTGCTTCCTGACCTGCATACAGATTTCTCAGGAGGCAGGTCAGGTGGTCTGGTATTCCCATCTCTTGAAGAATTTCCCACAGTTTATTGTGATCCACACAGTCAAAGGCTTTGGCATAGTCAATAAAGCAGAAATAGATGTTTTTCTGGAACTCTCTTGCTTTTTCCATGATCCAGCGGATGTTGGCAATTTGATTTCTGTTCCTCTGCCTTTTCTAAAACCAGCTTGAACATCTGGAAGTTCACGGTTCACATATTGCTGAAGCCTGGCTTGGAGAATTTTGAGCATTACTTTACTAGCGTGTGAGATGAGTGCAATTGTGCGGTAGTTTGAGCATTCTTTGGCATTGCCTTTCTTTGGGATTGGAATGAAAACTGACCATTTCCAGTCCTGTGGCCACTGCTGAGTTTTCCAAATTTGCTGGCATATTGAGTGCAGCACTTTCACAGCATCATCTTTCAGGATTTGAAAAAGCTCAACTGGAATTCCATCACCTCCACTAGCTTTGTTCATAGTGATGCTTTCTAAGGCCCACTTGACTTCACGTTCCAAGATGTCTGGCTCTAGGTGAGTGATCCCACCATCGTGATTATCTGGGTCATTAAGATCTTTTTGTACAGTTCTTCTGTGTTTTATTGCCACCTCTTCTTAATATCTTCTGTTTCTGTTAGGTCCATATCATTTCTGTCATTTATTGAGCCCATCTTTGCATGAAATGTTCCCTGGGTATCTCTAATTTTCTTGAAGAGATCTCTAGTCTTTCCCATTCTGTTGTTTTCCTCTACTTCTTTGCATTGATCGCTGATGAAGGCTTTCTTATCTCTTCTTGCTATTCTTTGGAACTCTGCATTCAGATGCTTATATCTTTCCTTTTCTCCTTTGTTTTTTGCTTCTCTTTTTTTCACAGCTATTTGTAAGGCCTCCCCAGACTGCCATTTTGCTTTTTTGCATTTCTTTTCCATGGGGATGGTCTTGATCCCTGTCTCCTGTACAATGTCACGAACCTCATTTCCATAGTTCATCAATCAGATCTAGGCCCTTAAATCTATTTCTCACTTCCACTGTATAATCATAAGGGATTTGATTTAGGTCATACCAGAATGATCTAGTGGTTTTCCCTACTTTCTTCAATTTAAGTCTGAATTTGGTAATAAGGAGTTCATGATCTGAGCCACAGTCAGCTCCTGGTCTTGCTTTGGTTGACTGTATAGAGCTTCTTCATCTTTGGCTGCAAAGAATATAATCAATCTGATTTCGGTGTTGACCATCTGGTGATGTCCATTGTTTGCAGACACATACATACAATGGATTATTACTGAACTATAAAAAGGAAGGCAATTCTAATTCAAGCTATGACATGGATGAACTTGAAAATGTGCTAAGTGAAAGAAGCCAGACACGAAAAGACAGGTACTATGTGATTCCATTTATGTGAAGTCCCTAGAGTCATCAAAATTAGAGGCAGCAAGCAGAGTGTCGGGTGCCTGGGGTGCAGGCTGGGGAATGAGAGTGAAAGATTAATGGGGACAGAGGTTCCGTCTGGGATGATGGGAAAGTCCTGCGGATGGATAACGGTGATGGCTGCACAACATTGTGCGTGTACTTAATGGCACTGAGCTGTACACTTACAATGGTCAAAACGGTAAATTTTATGTATGTTTTACCACAATGTTCAAAAAAATTTTTTTAAAGATTCAGTCCTAGGCATTCCATCTGAAATTCAATTGCTGGCCCATTGCCCCCTTTCCCCACCAGCAGCTTGCTGGTTCTGCCTCTTGGGTAACATGTATTCTCTCATATGGAGCCCCAGGAACTGGGGGGTCCCCTTCATACACCTGGACAGATTTGAAGAGTGGGGTGGTTAGAGCTCCCCATCTTCCCTCTGGCCTACTGTTCTTGCAGCCCTTCAACCCCGATGGAAAGGACCACCCTGAAATATCCACCTGGGCAGGTAACAAGCCTTTCAAGGCTGCTCCCACACTTCAGAGGGGAGGACACACTGTGCCTTGATCCTGGGCTCCTAGGATGTTTGCTAAGACCTTCTTACCCTGCTAAGCATCTTGTGACCTGGGGACAGCTACAGGGTCACCCTAGCAAGAGTCCAATTTCCCTGTTTTCCTGTACTCCAGTCTTTACAAGTGATTGTCTCAAGACTCTCCCCAGACTTGGCTTCAGGGATCAAAGATACCTCATCCCTCATCCTCTCTGTGCAGGCGGAATTCTAACCTGGCCCCCAAGATTCCAGCTTCTTGAAGCATGAGTGGAGCCTGCAGATACGCTGGGGTGTCACCTCTGTGATTATGCCACACTTTATGGCAAAAGGGAGTCTGTGGATGTAAATTCCCTCATCAGTCGACTTGGAGAGAATTAGAAAGGAGATGGTCTGGGGAGGACAGAAAGGGAATATATTCCACCCCTGCCTCCAGTCTCCTACGGGGGACAGGGACCAGCTTCCCACTGTGAATGCTAACTGCACCTCCACAAAGCTTAGGACCCCCAAGCCTCTTGGTTTGGAAATGGGGTTGAGGGTGTGGATGTCAGAAGGGCCAGTTCAGAAGCGTCAACTGTCAGTAAGTCCTGAGGAGGGGCTTAGTTCCTAGTGATTTCTTCAACTGGCAGTGTAAGAGATAATAAGTATTTTGGCTCTCAGGGCAATTCTAGGACAAGAGGGGAAAAAAATCTCACATTTTATCACGCAGTGAATGGGCACATCTTTTCCTATTGTGACTCTCTGTAGAGAGAATGCTTTAAATCCTATTTAACAATCTAGAAATTGAAGTAAAGTATTTTTAAGCTTGTCAAAGAATTGCCAGTTTGATTTTCCCCATCCTTTCCTCCACCAATATCGCCACTATTGAGAATACAATTGAGACCCAGTGTCTAAATGCCTGGTCACATCCAGATGATCCTGAAGGAATCGAGTTATTGAGTCTGTAAAGCTGGGGACAGATCTGGACTCCACTGTCCAACTAGGTGGTCAACGACCCTGTTGGTGATTCCTCTGATTCTCTGATTGTAACACTAGGCACATCTTGCTCCCTTGAAATCAGAGAATCAACATCCTTAAGTTAAGGGTCACTTCAAAGAAGAAGTTATGGCTTGGTCAGAGTGGAACTGTATAAAAACATGTCAGCCCTCAAACGTAGAAACTGGGTGCAATGAAATCCTTTCACTGAAATTGTTTTAGGAGAATTCAACTTAGCAGAAGGTAACACAAGCTACAAATGTTAAGTATTCCAATGTATTGTACTCATCTCTCCTTCCAAATGTCCCTGACACAAACAGGACTGGGTCTCACTGGGTCCTGGCTCAGAGACCCACCCAAGGCCAGTTTCAGCCACATTCAAATCTCCTGAGAATAAGGCTCACTCCAAAAGCATTCCTGAGGAGTGGAGGGATTAGTGAAGTTTGAGGGGAGATGGAGAGGATTAAAAGACACTGCATAGGAAACTTCTATAAGGCTCTCCTATCCCCCGGCTCCCCAGACACCCACAGGTTCCTGGAGTCATTTCCAAAACCCTGTTGGCTCTGCATACTCCATCTGCAAACCGAAAGCTAGCCAGATAACAGGAGAAGCAAAGTTGTCCTTGGCCAAATTCAGACCAACCATGAGTCCTCAGGCTTATCTCTGGGGGGGATGTCATTCACCTTACCGTTGTTTTATTTACAGAGTCACTCCTACTCTATTTGGGGATTAACAGATGGATGGTGACCAACTAGTTTACCATTGGAGTCTCGTCTGTATCCCCCAAACCCTCCTGGATCATAAATTTTCCTTGGACAGGGAACTCATCCATACTGCTCATTGTTGCACCTCCTGGACTCTACCCTTCATAACACCTGGCACATAAGAAACCACAAATTATTTTTGGATGAAGAATGAATGGGCTCCATACATCCTCTCTTCCTGTTTGGACCTCGGTCACTTGGCGGGTCCTGAAGCTCGAATGAACGGTACTTCTTCACCATGCATCTTTTAGAAACTTGCTTCTCTTTCAGACTCTTTTTGAATTTAGATGTGATTTATTTACTACTTTATTCCATATTTGTTTCTTCCACATGCATTTTTCCTTCAGAATATGGACCTGGAAAACAAACAAGGTAGCACGTGATCTATTTGCTTTCAGGAAGTATGGGACCACTTTATTATCGTCTTTTAAAGTTTTTCTTAAAATCGTCACCAAAAGCCCTCCAGGTTGTAATTTCCTCATTGGTAGAATAATTTCTTTTTATAAATCAAGAAATTTCACTAGCAAGTCATCTTTGAAGTACATCAATCTCCTTCTATTCCTTCCTTCTATCATCTGCCAAATATTTGCTGACTGTTTGATATAAGCCAGGCTCTATGCTATGCACGTTGGCATTTATTGTCTCAAAAAGATGTGTATGCCTATATTGATTTACAAAAGTCATGTAGAACCAGAACAGAAAATTTGGGACATATACAATACTGAAAATAAAAATGACATGATCACCACCAGAAAGAATGTTTTTTGATATATTCACTCAGTTTTTCAACATATACATGCATTTTCCATAGCTGAAACAGTAATTTACACACAATTTTGTAAAGTTCTTTTTTCCCCTTTAGGTATTTTCTTGTGTTCATGAAAAATACTTCATTTTTAAGAGCTGCATAGTTTAATAGTTTACTTAAGGAGCATGTGTGCATACTCACAAAGAGTCAGACACGACTGAGACTTTCCCCTAATTTTGGACTTTTTTGGTTGTTTATAATTTTTGACATTATGAAAAAGGGGACAGTGCACAAATTTTTGCACTCATCTCTGATTATTTCTATCGAATCCCTAGATATGGAATTATAGGGCTGGAGTATACAAATATTTTTCCAGTAAAGTTATATCAACTTATGTCCCATCAATAGTATATAAAACTTTCCATTTCATTGCACTCCTGCCAGTACTAAATATTAGACTTAAATTTTTTTCTAATATAATAGGTGTGAATATTGCTTACTATTTTAATTTTAAATTACTAGATAATCCAAGCACTTTAAAATACAATTACATGGGAACTCCCTGGTGGTCCAGTGTCTAAGACTCCAGGCCCTTATTGCTGAGGGCACAACTGTGATCCCTGTTTGGTGAACTAAGATCCCACAAGCCTCACAGTGTGGCCAAAATAAATAAATAAATTTGAAAATTAAAAATATATAATGACATACACACTAATCATTTTTATTTCCTCTTTAAGAAAATTCTTCCATTATTAGAGTTTTCTTATCAATGTGTGTGTGTACTCTTGTACTGAGGATGAAATGAACTGCCAGATTTGTTTTCTATAGTTTTGTAAGTTTTTTTCTCTTTTCAAATTTTGCTTACAATATTTTTAGTTAGTTGTCAAAATTTTAAAACTCTCATGTAATGTAGTCTACTGGTCATTTCCTTTATGATTTTTTCATTTCTTTTATTCCCTTATCTTGAGGTTACATAAATATTTGCCTAAATTTTCTAGTTTTAAAGTTCTTTAATGTAGCTGAAATTTCTTTTAACACATAATGAAAGGTATGAGCTCAACTTGATTTTTTTTCAAATTACTAGTTTTCTTAAGTCCGTTTATTGAGAATCTGTCCCCTTTTTATTTATTTTAGATGACTCCATCACATATTAAAATCTACACTATATTGACCCAGTGTCTTTTTCTGGGTTATTTACTCCATTTTATTATCTATATCATTCAACATATACTACCATTCTATTTCTATATGCTGCTGCTGCTGCTAAGTCGCTTCAGTCGAGTCTGACTCTTCGCGACCCCATGGGCTGCAGCGTACTAGGCAGGCTCCTCTGCCCATGGGATTTTCCAGGCAAGAGTACTGGAGTGGGTTGCCGTTGCCTTCTCCTTCCTATATGCTAACATTCACTTTATTATTTACACTATGTTTAACTACCAAGTGGGGAAATTTCCTGTATTTTTCTTCATGTTCATTATTTTCTTAACATTTTTCATCTGCCACTTGTTCAAGTAAACTTTAAAATAATTTCGTTTTAGCCCCTAAAGTAGGTTTAATAGCTTCATCATACAAGTAAGAAACTGAGTCTCAAAAGGAATACATAGTTCAAGTTTACACATATTCTAAATGGAAGAGGCATAAATCAAAAACGTGTCTTTTGGAGAATTCCCTGCTGGTGGGTGGTCCAGTTGTTAGGATTTGGTGTTCCCACTGCCAGGCCCGAGTTCAATCCTGGTAGGAGAAATATGATCCTTGCAAGCCGCACAGTGCAGCCAAAAAAAAAAAAAAAAAAAGGAGAGAGAGAGAGAAGGAGAATCATGTCTTTTGATATCTCCCCTTTTAGCTCTAAAATACTGTAATTTTTTAGTAAAGAAAACTCTTGAAATTTATTTTCTGTTCTTTCCCATTTCCCATCTACCTCCCTCTAGTGGTCATTACAGATATTGCAGTTTCTCAAGCCAATTCACAGAGTACTCATTTTAATACAAGAAAAATCATTAGCTTACATTTTTAAAGTCTACTTAAAAGTTGTTAACTTACACAAAGGTAATAAGAATAATCGTCTAATATTTGGGGCCGTGTATCATCGATATTTTCTTAGCAAAGACCAGCCTCAAAAGAATTCAGTAAAAAGTCAAGTGAACAGAAAGCAAAGTTTTGTCAGTATCATGGATTTTAAAGTAGTAAAAATTGCATATCCACAACCCTCCAGATGTTTCTTTGCTCTTTTCTCCACTGATGTTACCCAAGTACTTTTAAATACAAAAAAAAGTACTTTTAAGAATCTTTAAATTCCCCCTCTAACCCATTTTTTGCTTTCTTCATTTTGTATCCTTTCTCACCATCTAACACCTTTGGGTATGTTCAGTTGGGACAGAGGTACGTGGACAGGGGTGCAGAGGACTCAGGTATTCATGCTGGGCCCTGGCCAGCTCTGCACCAGCCCCAAAGAAGGGCAGCCTGCTTGAAATTCCCACAAGGCTCGGGTCCCAGTTAGCAGGGCTGCCTTCATCCCCTACTGCCTTGGTTGAAATCTGTCTCATTTTCTCCCTGTTCATTTCTTGTTCCCTTCCCACCTTTTCTTGTTTGCCTTTTTCTTTTCCCTTTCTTCCTTCCTAATCCCATCATCCTTCAATTTCTTCCTCCTTATATTTCCTCTTCACCTGGAAGAAGATACCATGTAAAATTTAATTTGTATGCACAACATAATGTGTACTTTATAATAACTAAGTTAAGCATATGCATATGCATAATAAAAGTTTAACCAAGCTAAGAAAAACAACAACCAGTAAAGAGGAAAAGAAAAATTCTGGGAAGCACTTATCATAACGTCTGTTTAAAATCTGAATTTATGAAAGATAGAGGTTGCCTATATTACCTCCCACCCGTGGCTATTTAATATTTTTTTTACTAAGCCAATAAATGATAAATACATTAACTAACAATATGGTACAAAAGAGGAAATAAAAAGAACATGGACAGAAAGCTTAGGTGCATTATTTAAGGAGGATTAAGGACTTAAGTCTCTTCTGGATTTGGTTCAGAAAGAGGGGGTAATAATACTTGCCTAATTAAGTAGTAAGTGGGGTAGATTAAAGTGTTTGTAAACATTAATTAAAGATGCAGGGAGTTAGATGAGGCCAGTGTGTTATTAGTGAAAAAGTTTTCTTCCCTTTAATCAGGTACCTCCTCCTGGGAAGGGCAAAGAAATGATATCAGGACTAAGGAATTAAGGCTCAGCCCTAAGTGTCTCCAGTGACTCAGTCATCCTTTGCCATCAACCACTTCCTTCCTTAGCTTTCTGTAAAATGGGGATAAGCACAAACAGCACTCTGCAATACGAGTTTTTATCATATCTGCCATTTGAGTATATATCAGACCCTGCAATTAATAAAACCCCATAACTCTTGCATTCTCCCTTCGTACAGAGTTGTCCCACCCCATTAATTTCCACCAACATTAATTTCCACCAACTTACAAAAGCCTTCCACAACCAGCTAATAACCTCAGTGAACATTTCCATGGTGATAAAGGAGAAACGGCACCGAGCAATAGGGTCAAAACCTCTTGGACGCGTTTCTTCGCCTCTTTGAACGTCCGTTTTCCTCCTCTGTAAAATGGAGATGAGAAATCAGGCAGCTGTTCTAAGGATTTAATGAAATTATGTGTGTCTATTAAACGCCTTGTCGGAGGCTAATAAGAATTTGATTCGTGATAGTTATTATCGCTAAATATAAAATAACCTCTTAAAGCTGACTCTAGGAGGAGGAAAAAAATGTTTCGTTTCATTCAGACTTTCAAGTGCAAATCCCTATGTTTCCTCTGTGTAATTCAAAGATGGGGCTAGGGGTTCACTCAGATCGGACCAATTCAAACCTGGCACCGACACCAACGACCCCTGCGGGAGGCGGCTGCCTGGCAGCACCGGCGCGGGGACTGGTCCCTTTAAATGTCCCGGGCACGCGCCCTGTAAGTTTGGGGAGCGAGACAGCCGAGACCCCGGTGGGAGCGCGTACGAGCACGCGTGGCGGCGCGGCGCAGAGGGCGCAGCCGGGTGTGCGCGGAAGCGAGCGCCCCGCCGGGAGCGCGCGGCAGAGGACGCGCAAGAGCGCGCGCGCGGCGGGGCGGCCCGGGATGGTCCGCGAGGTGCACACAAGCAGACGGGCGAGCGGGTGGCGCGGGCGCTCGGCTCCCGGTCCGCCGTCAGGGTGGGCTCCTGCGGTCCCCGGGGAGGGCGCTCCTGCCAGGTGAGTGCGGACTTCTTTATCCGGGACAGGGTGGGAGAGCGGGAGGGCGTCCTGGCAGCGGATCCCTTCGCCCCGCACGACAGTGAACCCGGTGGTGTCTGGAGCCGATCGCTGGCAGTCGGGGTTCGGGTGGGGCCCAAGGGAAAGGGCGACCCCCTTTCCTAGTGAGCCAGCGGCTTGCACTTCCCGCGGGTCGCTGCCGGTGCGGTCCTGGCAGGGATCTCCTCTAAAGCGCGTTCTTCGGTTCTTTCGCATCTCGTCCCTTGGAAGTTTGGAAAGACTCTGGCGCCATCCGAGGGGCTGTCGTCGGCCCTGTGGCCTCTCACCCAGGAAACTCGGGACCTCCCTCGGGATCCCGGGAGTAGGCGTGCGTCCGGCTCGGGGTCGGTGGGGAGGACGCGTGGCTTTCTGACTCCGAGGGTGTCCTGGCGGGGGGGGGGGGGGTAGGCGCACGGTGGTCAGTGGCACGTTTCTTGCTTTGCTCGCAGAGCGGTCCGGGGTTGTCCCAACACTCCTGCCCTGGCCCCACTGCCCTCCTCGGGGGAGCCGCAGCGGCTGTCCAGCTCCCGGGCACTGTGTCCCTTCCGCCGCAGGCAGGAGGGGGAGAGTCTCATATTGGCAGGAGGTGGCCGAAGCCACCTGTTAAACTTGAGTCCTGCGCAAAGTGACCAGCGGATTTCCGTCCCCACCCCCGCTCCCCAGCCCCTGATCCCCAACAGGTAACAGTCACGCGGGAAACATGCAAGCACTGCCGCTGAGCTGGGGCGCGAGGGATTAAAAAAGAGAAGACTTTGTGGCTGATGTGGTGCAATTTAACAAAAGGCAATAAAACAAACTCCAGTATTTCTCCAAGGCTTTGAAAGTTTCCCAGTATTGTTTTACGAAGTCTAAATTTAAGCATCTAGCCTTTTTTTTTTTTTTTAAACCGCAGGAACTAACCTCAGAAAACATTTAACTCTTTGCCAGGACCCACTTGGTGCAAAACGAACACTCACAGGAAAGGAAAATGATTTTTGTGCCTTTCACCCTGCTAAATACAGTAGAACATTCAGGTCTGTTGCTGGAGACTGTAGGAAGAAGGTTCCTCTGGCTCTAATTTTCATGGAGAACTACTTTTTTTTTTTTTAATCTGTATTTCTGGAAGTTATAGAAACACCAAATCAGATATAAGTGTAAGGTCACAGGAGAACCTAAGTTTATTAAAGATGTTTTTCTTTAAGCACTACATTCTTACTGCTCTAGCATGCGCTGAAAAAAGTCTGCCCTCAAAGCTCAGTTTCTGAATGTTAGATTGTTTTTCTAGGTGGAGGAGGTATTTTGGTTTATGAGACCAATGTGGAAATACAAACAAATGCCCTATTTACTTGGGATTGGGTGGGAAGAGTGGAAGTTGTCAAAAATCTCTCTTGCCAAACTTGACAGTGTATGTATGGAATCTTGTGTATTTTCTTGCTCAGACCTGTAATGGCCATTTTTAAGGGACTGGGTATATGCCTTGGTAACAGCACTGCAGAGGTTTTTTTACATTTGGGAGGGGGTAAGATATTGGATGCTGATAATTTAAAGGTAACACATTTTCTCTTTTAGTAGAAATCAGCCAAAATCAGATTATTTAGAGAAGTCTGGAAAGAAGAAAGATGATTTTAAGAAAATATGAGGGCGTTTGGCTCCACGTTGACTCTCTTTGAGGCGGTGGGCAGGATTTGCCTGTTTTAGTGCAGGCCCTGGGCATTCATGAGGCTTCCCTGGTGGTTCAGAGGGTAAAGAATCTCTGCTTGCAGTGCAGGAGACCGGGGTTCGATCCCTGGGTTGGGAAGATACCCTGGAGAGGCGAATGGCTGCCCACTCGAGTATTCTTGCCTGGGAAATCCCATGGATAGAGGAGCCTGGCAGGCTACATTCCACAGAGTCTCAGAGTCACGACTGAGCGACTAACACACTGGGTGATCATAAATTAATTCAGCAATATTTGCAAGCTTGTCTGACCACTTACAATGCGCTGAGCGCTGACCTAGTCATGAGACACACCAACACACCTAGATAACAGCCACTCGACCCGAACTGATTAAAACCAGATCGAGTAAAGCCTTCATCGGGAGCTGAAGATATACCTGGCCCTGGTTCCAAAGCTCTCAGACACCTTAGGAGCCTGTGGTTGGCACCCTGTGTTGATTGTCAAGATCATCTCAAATAACTCCAAGAGATAGAGCTGAGCCTTGAAGCCTGGGGGAGAGAGGGGAAAGGCTTGGGTGGAGCAGAGCTGAGAACAGGGCATCCTCTGGAACAAAAGTTCAAATGCATCTTACCCACTCGGTTGTGTACGGCTGCCAGTGGTACTGGGACATCCTAGGAGCATCCCAGAACCTGAGCCTTCGCTGCTAGGGGGCAGCTTTTCCTTTCAGCTTCCACTGCCCTCTCTGTGGCAGTGTTGGTGGCTTCACCGCTGCCTGCATGTTCTCAGGACAATGGGCTGGGCAGCTCTACCCCGGGGCCCTGCAGCCTTCCTCTCTTGAATCTGAGTGGGTTGGGCTTCTGTTTACATTAGCACAGTGACATCAGGACCATGCAGTCCCCATAGCAGCCTCTGTAGAGAACCACCCTGAAGCTGCACTTCTCAGCAAGGCTGTTGCCCCCCCCCCAAACCTGCAGCATTAATCTTGAATCGTGTTTTGAGGAAGTAGGTGCTAGGTTTATAATCCATGCAGTCTGGATCCAAGGTAAAGAAATGTGCAGGGCAGAACATGCTGCCTTATTGAATTGCGATGTGATTGTTCCATACAAACTTGTGTCTTCAGACTGGATGTTTCCAAACATCCATCCAGACTTGGTTCTCTCTCTCTCTTTGGTAGTGAAAAACATAGAACAGTGAATTTATCATTTTAGAGTGTACAAATCAAGGACATTAAGTACGTGCACATTATGTGTTTGAGAAGCATGTTTTCTTTCATTTTGTTCTGTAGAGGTCTACAGATACCCGTTAAATGAACTTTATTGAAATCCTATTTTGTTGTTGTTGCCTCTTTCTTTATTATATGTCTCTCTTCATATTAGTTAATACCTACAGTTGTAATGACTGAATGCTGCGCTGCGTGCTGCTCAGTCACGTCTGACTCTGTGACCCCATGAACTGTAGCCCGCCAGGCTTCTCTGGCCATGGAATTTTCCAAACAAGAATACTGGAGCAGGTTGCCATTTCCTACTTCAGTAAATGAACTTTATTAATTTCATCACTGCTCACTACCTCTGTGTGTGCTTAACATGTCAATCATTGAGAGAGGTGTATTGAAAGATCCCACTATAACGGGGTCTTTGTTGATATCTCCTTATATTTGAGCTAAAAAATATTCTGAGACTATATGTACATACAATTTTCTATTTTAATTTCTAACTATGCATCTGTAAGTTTATGTTGTTAGACATACACTAATAGGAATTGAATTTTTATTATCATATAGTTACTTTTATCACTAGTGAGGATTTTTGCCCTAAAGTCTATTTTGTCTGATGAGGTATAAAAAGAAAGAAAGTGAAGTCGCTTAGTTGTGTCCAACTCTTTGTGACTCTGTGGACTATAGCCCGCCAGGCTCCTCCGTCCATGGGATTTTCCAGGTAAGAGTACTGGCGTGGGTTGCCATTCCCTTCTCCAGGGGGTCTTCCCCACCCAGGGGTCCAGCCTGGGTCTCCTGTATTGCAGGCAGACTCCTTACCACCTGAGCCACCAGGGCAGTCCCTGATGCAGTATAGCCGGAAGTGATCTTTTCACTGTTGCTGTTGTTAACATTTGCTTGATATATCTTTCTGTGCTAAAAATTTTCTTTCAAGTATCTTTGCACTCAGTTGCTCAGTCATGTCTGACTCCATGGACTATAGCCCTCCAGGCGCCTCTGTCCATGGAGTTTTCCAGGCAAGAATACTGGCGTGGGTTGCCATTTCCTCCTCCAGGGGATCTTCCCCACCCAGGGATCGAACCTGGGTCTCTTGCATCTCTTGCATTGACAGGCAGATTCTGTACTGCCGTATACTTGACATTCAATAAGCTGTAGTACATTCACAATGTTTTGCAACCATCACCGCTATCTAGTTCCAGAACTTTTTCATCACCACAGAAGGAAAATCCACACCCATTAAGCAGTCAGTCTCTACTTCCCCCCGTGCTTCTGCCCCTGGCAGCCACTAATCTGCTTTCTGTCTCTGTGGATTTGCCTTTTGGGATATTTCATACCAGTTGACTTATACAATGTATGTCTGGCTTCTTTTACTTACGGTGCTCTCAGGATTCATCCATTTACAGCATGAATCATTGCTTCATTCCTTTTTGTGATGGACAGGGAGGCCTGGCGTCCTGCAATTCATGGGGTCGCAAAGAGTCGGACACGACTGAGCGACTGAACCGAACTGAACTGAACATTCCACTGAATGGATATACCATAGTTTACTTACTTATTATCAGTGTATGGATATTTCAGTAGTCTCCACCTTTTGGTTTGTGAGTACTGAAGTTACAAGAAACATCCAAACTGTTTTCCACGGTAGCTGCACCATGTAACATTCCCACTAGCAATGTTTGAGGATTCCAGTTTCTCCACATCCTGACCAACACTTGTTTTCTGTGTTTTCGTTTTTATTGCCACCCCAGTGGTCATGAAGTGGTGTCTCATTGTGGTGTTGATTTGTATTTCACTAATGACTAATAATGATGAGCATCTTTTCATGGACTTGGTGACCACTTCGAGATTTTCTTTGGAGCAAACTCTGTTCAAGGACTTGATTCTCTTTTGTATTAACGTTTCTATCACCAGCATCTTTCGAGTGAGTAAGAGTAGGGTGTTTTTTTTTATATTTATTTATCTGTGTATTTATTTGGCTGAGTTGGTCTTAGTTGTAGCACACGGGCTCTCTAGTTGTGGTGCATGGGCCTAGTTGCCCTGCAGTATGTGGGGTCTTAGTTCCCTGACCAGGGATCCAACACAAGCTCCCAGAATCGGAAGGCAGATTCTTAACCACTGAACCACCAGGGAAGTCCCAAGAGTACTTTGGATAGTATGTTCCTTCCCAAACCCTCATTCTGTTGTTTGGCTTCGTTTTTTTTTTTCCTTTTTCCCCCGTTTTCTCTTTTCGGCTTCTGCTGCATCTCCCAGAAGACTAGTTGTCCAGCTGGTGCTTTGAAATATTTAACATTCTACCTATTCTAGTTATATGAAGGCCTGGTCTGTTCATTCAGCAGTATTTGTAGGCTGTTGGGGCATCTGCCATGTTCTGGTCACTGAACTGCCCTGGATATTCAAACCTACCACTCCTCATACACTTCTGTTTTAGATGTTTGCAGATTACATTTTATTTTCAGTTCAGTTCAGTTCAGTCACTCAGTTGCATCTGACTCTTTGTGACCCCATGAATTGCAGCATGCCAGGCCTCCCTGTCCATCACCAACTCCCGGAGTTCACTCAGACTCACAGCCATCGAGTCAGTGATGCCATCCAGCCATCTCATCCTGGGTCGTCCCCTTCTCCTGCCCCCAATCACTCCCAGCATCAGGGTCTTTTCCAGTGAGTCAACTCTTCACATGAGGTGGCCAAAGTACTGGAGTTTCAGCTTTAGCATCATTCCCTCCAGAGAAATCCCAGGGCTGATCTCCTTCAGAATGGACTGGTTGGATCTCCTTGCAGTCCAAGGGACTCTCAAGAGTCTTCTCCAACACCACAGTTCAAAAGCATCAATTCTTCAGCCCTCAGCTTTCTTCGCAGTCCAACTCTCGCATCCATACATGACCACAGGGAAAACCATAGCCCTGACTAGATGGACCTTTGTTGGCAAAGTAATGTCTCTGCTTTTGAATATACTATCTAGGTTGGTCATAACTTTTCTTCCAAGGAGTAAGTGTCTTTTAATTTCATGGCTGCAATCACCATCTGCAATGATTTTGGAGCCCCCAAAGATAAAGTCTGACACTGTTTCCCCATGTATTTCCCACGAAGTGATGGGACCAGATGCCATGATCTTTGTTTTCTGAATGTTGAGCTTTAAGCCAACTTTTTCACTCTCCTCTTTTACTTTCATCAAGAGGCTTTTTAGTTCCTCTTCACTTTCTGCCATAAGGGTGGTGTCATCTGCATAGCTGAGGTTCTTGATATTTCTCCTGACAATCTTGATTCCAGCTTGTGCTTCTTGCAGCCCAGCATTTCTCATGATGTACTCGGCATGGAAGTTAAATACGCAGGGTGACAATATACAGCCTTGACGTACTCCTTTTCCTATTTCATTTGTTCCAAAAACTGTTACAATTAATTTTTATTGGAGTACAGTTGCTTTACAACATTGTGTTAGTTTCTGCTGTAATTTTGAGCCTGGCACCGGGAAAAAGAACAGTACTTAACTCTCTCCACCAAAGGTTTCAGCACCAAATAGCTGTGTAACCATCAGGTTTGCCACTTTACCTTTGTGGACCCTAGTTTCCTGGTCTGTGAACCTGTGGGCAGGACTAAGTGACTTCTCTGGCACTTGTAGACCTTGAAACTGGAGATGATACACTTAGGCTTTACCCTAGCTCTCCCCTACAAACCTAATTCTCTGAGTGTCTGTAAAATAGTTCTTTTTCTATAGCTCACTTCAAGGAATTGTCTTGTGTGGAAAGACAAAAGATGGCTGTGTTCTTGTATACTCAACAGGTGAGTTTGGTCAGTTGCTGTTTTCCACAATGGCACATTTGGCATTTTCTGTGAAGATCCCCAGGGTTCGAAGCGCTTTCATGAACACTCAAGTTCCTCCTGTGCTGGGCATACCTGGGAACGCAGATCGATGTCAGTGAATATGGGCCCAGCCTTCAGGAAACTTGTGATCTGGTGAGATTGATACAGGTGTCAAGTGGGAGTCGATCTCAGAGGCCCATGCATCTTTTGGAAGCAGAGGTCAGAGGTACCATGACCTTTCAGGAGGTGATGTTGGAGCCAGGCCAACAAGGGCAGGACAGTGGGTTGCCCGAATGGTGAGCCATGGCTTTACTCATCATGCTGAAGAGTTTGGCCTTGAGTTTGGGGGCATGAACCATGGACAGGTCATGAGTGGCCGGGTTCTGCAGTGGAGGAGAGGTTTGTACGTACGCTGAGGCAGTAACCTGAAGTTGAGCAGGGTGCCACGGGTTGAGGGAGGGAGGCTAGAAAGATGAAGGAGGTAAGATGGTACAGAAAAGGGGATGGCGCTGGAAACGTCTGAGGTTGAGCAGAAGTTCTGGTACAGAAGAAGTCTGAAAAGGCATTCCTCTAGAGTGGAAAGCTGAAGGCTAAAGCCAGCTCTCTCTGACCTCGGCTTCCTCATGTAATTTGTCCTCCACACTCATCGAGAACCAGTGTATTTGTTGACTGAGCTCCTGCTGAGCTTCACTTCATCAGTCAGGTTGTAAAGTGTGTGCGACGTAAATCTGTTGTGTATTTTTTTCCCTCCCTGTTCATTCTTACTGTGAAAGAATGTTGTGATTTCAGAGGTATTGTGTGAGGAGAAACATTTATTAAAAAAAAAAAAAAAAACCTCATAGTTCCAACCAGGCACGTAAAAGATCATTTTACACCAGGGATCCCACATGGAACTCTTAAGGAGCCAGGAATTGTGGGCTCATTTTCCTTATAAGCCAGAGACCTGTTTTAAATCCCTTCCACACAATTTGCAGGATGAAGAGAGAGAGTAGCGCTGAAACACACACTAGCAGATGTAAAATAGATAGCCGGGGGGAATTTGCTGTATGACGCGGGGAGCTCAAACCCTGTGCTCCCTGACTACCTGGAAGGGTGGGGTGGGCCGGGGGGTGGGGAGAGGTTCAAGTGGGAGGGGACACGTGTATGCCTGTGACTGATTCATGTTGATGTAAGGCTGAAACCAACACAATATTGTAAAGCAATTATCCTCCAATTAAAAGGAAGTTAATTAAAAGGAAAAATATTTTAACATCAACGGGTGCTAAAGCCATACTGCGACGAGAACTGCATCTCAAGAACACTTTCCTTTTTTTACAGTGTTAATTGTCAGTTCAGATCCAAAATCGTCAGGTTGACCATGGCTATTCACCTGGATTTTCGCTCTCACTGACGGTGTTGTTTTCTTATTTATTTATTTATGGCTGTGCCGGGTCTTCCTTGCTGCCCAGGGTTTTCTCTAGTTGCGGAAGGCGGGGGCTCCTCTTCATTGCAGTGCTCGGGTTTCTCACTGCCGTGGCCACTTCTGTTGAGGAGCTCAGGCTCCGGGGCACGTAGGCGTCAGTAGTTGTGGCACACGGGGTTAGTTGCTCCGCTGCACCAGGGATCCTCCCAGACCAGAGACTGAACTCATGTCTCCTGCATCGCAAGGAGGATTCTTAACCACTGAGCCAGCAAGGAAGCCCCAGCTATTTCTGACCTACATCAGTGAGTTGATCCACCAACGGTGGGCCAGACGTCCGACCCTTCCCTTCTCAAGCTCTGGAAGATTGTTGTCCGAGAACTTGAAAATTCACATAAAAATACAGTGTGTTTAAGACTGTATCCCCTAACTAATTCTCATGTCAGTCAGTTTTCTGAAGCAGTGGGGAACCTGACAGCTTCAGTAGCCAAGAGGCCTTTGTCACATTTTGAGTAATTTGAGTAATCATCAAATTCCAGTGCTGATTCATTCAAGGTGCCAAGTTTTTTTCCCAGAGAGTTTGATAAGCAGTCCTTGAAATGCTGACATCAGTATCACCTTGACTGTTCATTAGAGTCCTCTAGTTTTTTCAACAAACATTTGGTTGTGCACATTTCTTTGTTTTCTTTCCTTTTTTTTTTTTTTTTAACTGAAGCGTTCAGGTGACACTGGTGGCAAAGAATCTGCCTGCCAAGGCAGGAGACAAAGGAAACGGGTTCGATCTCTGCGTCGGGAAGATCCTCTGGAGAAGGAGAGTATTCTTACCTGGAGAGTTCCAAGGACAGAGGAGCCTGGCGGGCTACAGTCCATGGGGTTACAAAGAGCCGGACATGACTGAGGACACACACAAATAGTTGATTTACAATATTGTGTTAGTTTCAGGTGGACAACAAAGTGATTCAGTTATATCTACATACACATATATCTACTCTTTTTCAGATTCTTGTCCCTTATGTTACTACAAAATATTGAGTATAGTTCCCTGTGCTAGACAGCAGGTCCTTGCCGATTATCTATTTTATATTTCTTGTTGTTGCTTAGTCACTACATCAGGTCAGACTCTTTGCAATCCCATGGACTGTAGCCGGCCTGGCTTCTCTGTCCATGGAATTCTCCAGGCAGAAATACTGGAGTGGGTAGCCATCTCCGTCTCCAGAGGATCTTCCCTACCCAGGGACTGAACCCAGGTCTCCAGCTTTGCTTCCCTGATAGTTCAGTTGGTAAAGAATCTGCCTGCAATGCAGGAGACCCCAGTTTGATTCCTGGGTCAGGAAGATCTGCTGGAGAAGGGATAGGCTACCCACTCCAGTATTCTTGGGCTTCCCTAGTGGCTCACCTGGTAAAGAATCTGCCTGCAATGCAGGAGACCTGGGTTTGATCCCTGGGTTGGGAAGATCCCCTGGAGAAGAGAAAGGCTCCTCACTCTAGTATTCTGGCCTGGAGAATTCCATGGGCTGAATAGTCCATGGGGTCCCAAAGAGTCAAACACAGTTGAGCAACTTTCACACACTCCTGTATTGCAGACAGATTTTTTTACCGCTGAGCCACCGGGGAAGCCTATTTCATATTGGTCCTCATTTCTTGAAAAAGTCCTGAAAGCCCCTTATCTTTTCCCCTCTGTTAAAACTGGGGTAGGAGCCTGTGCCCACAGGCCTGGATTTACAGGGAGGGAGTTGAGTGCTTTGTTCCTGGATAGCAGGGGGTGTCCAGGAAGAATGCGGGCAGGAGGAAGCCTCTGGAGATGCAGGCACAGGGCTTGCAGACAGACTGGAGAAGACGGGGTTCAAAGCTGGACGCAGTGGATGGACCCAGCAGGAGGTCCTGCGGGAGCTCTGCTCCCCTCCGGTTTGGATTTAAATCTGTTCAACCTGAGATAAGACATGTAAACTAGGTCTTGGCTTCCGGTCTCACCAGGTGTTATAAATACCAGAGCTGGATGAACGTGCTCTCGGTCAGCTTTATTTTTGCTGCGAGGAGGAATGAAATACTCAGCCAAGAATTTTTTTGAGCTTCTCAGGAGAAAGAAAAAGCATTATAGAGCAATAAGGCATACTTATTATGTCCAAGTAAGAAGTTCTATGTTTTAGCACCGTGGAGCAGCACACAGTGGCTGCTCTGGTAACATTTGCTGAATAAAGAGAAAGCACACAAGCTTGTTTAACAAAAAAAGAACAACTTAAGCTGGGATTTTTCCTTCGATCTTTTTTTTCTTTAATCTGTCAAACAATCCAGAAATGCAGTAGGCATATGTTTAGTTGCTCAGTCGTGTGTGACTCTTTGTGACCTCTTAGACTTTCAACTTGCTAATGGGATTAGCCCATGGGATTTCCCAGGTAAGAATACTGGAGTCGGTTGCCATTCTCTTCTCCAGGGGATCTTCCCGACCCAGGGATTGAACCCAGGTCTCCAGCACTGCAGGTGGATTCTTTCCACTTTTAAAAAATGAGCTAAAAATATCAAAAATTGAAGTGTCTACCTTTGCAGACATTTCATCAGATGAAGCTAGATTTCCCTCCTGTTGATTCTTTTATGTTTGCTTCTTCCTAGGTCATTACTTTTTGTTATTAGTAACAAAACTCAAATCTGGTTAAATTTGTTTTCTAGTGAAGATTTGTGTTGGGAAGGTCTGATTTCTGCCTCTTCTGTTCAGTGGTAGTATACTGGAGTGGAAAGACTGCTCCCCTTGCGGCAGGTTAACCAGCCTACCTGGGTGAGGCCTCTGATGTGAAAGTGTTTGCTTACATGTAGGTGAATCAATTACTTTCATGTGGTGTATGGCCTTAAGTAAATTAATTACTGCTTCCTATCAATAGTTGAAACTATTCACAATTGAGATGATCTGAAACCAACCTTGTTTTTCTATATTTTTCAGAAAGAGCTTTTATTTCCTAATTTAAAAAAACCTCTAAATGAAAGCATGGAGATTCTTCTGGAGAAGTAAAACTGCCAGGCTTTGAAGTGTTTAATTGTCTTTAATACCCTTGAGTGCTAGTTAAGAGTTTAAGGTCCTAAGTTCTTACAGAAGACATTTTCAGAAGTAAGGAAAATACCCAACTCAGAGAAAAAGCAAAACCGTAGGAAAAGGATGCTAAACCACTAACCACGTCAACGATTTAAAACTCCAGACACGTAAGCCTCTGCCCGCAGCTCTCCCAACAACTACCAGTCTCTACCTGAGAGTCTCCTTTGATGTTCTGTGCTAGGATCTAGTCTTAGTTTGCTAGTTCGCATAGTGAGTATTTTTGGAGGCATTCTTTTCTTTTCAAGGCTTTGTTTTCTTGACATGGAGAAAGAGCCCATACTAAAGAATAGCTGCTACATACTTCTTTTGCTTCTGCTGTCTGTTTCTGTGGCAGCCCATTTTGAGATTTCATGTTGGTCCTGGTCACACCTGTGGATGTACACGTGGGTGCATGCATCCTGTAACTTGTCACGTGTTAATATCAGGAAGCATTACTGGTTTAGCGTGTCCGGTGTTATTGCTGCCAGGCTTCTAACACATCATCGTTCGTGCTTAACGTTCTCCCCTCCTGCTCCACATTTGTCCTTGATTGAAATCTCTAGGTTGACTGGGAGTAATTTCTCCTAAATTTCAAGGCTTTGGTCTCTGAATATGACAGAGGGATAAAGGGTGATTACCGCAACGAGGTTAACGTGTCTAAAATGATTCTTACACGTTTAACTTCTCCTTTAGGTCAAAGATCCATTTTAAGGATACTCTAATGGTTTTAGAGTTTTAAAATATAAATTCTGTGTTCATATCAGTACTATTTACAATAGCCAAGACATGGAAGCAACCCAGGTGCTCATCAGGAAATGACTGCATTAAGAGGATGTGATGTATATACAATATAATATTACTCAGCCACAAAAAAGAATGAAATACTGCCATTTGCAGCAGTGTGGATGGACATAGAGAGTTTTGCCTAGTGAAATAAGACAAATACCATATATTGATTATACATGGAATCTAAAAAATCATACAGATGCATGTAAATACAGAAACAGACTCATAGACATAGAAAACAAACTTATGGTTATCAAAGGTGGGGGCAGGGACAAATTAGGGGTATGAGATTAATAGATACAAACTATTATAGGATATCATGTATAGCACAGGGAATTATAGCTGTTATTTTATAATAACCTATATGGAATTCTCCAGGCCAGAATACTGGAGTGAGTAGCCATTCCCTTCTCCAGGGGATCTTCCCAACCCAGGGACTGAACCCAGGTCTCCTGCATTACAGGCAGATTCTTTACTAGCTGAGCTATCAAGGAAGCCCTTAATAACCTATAATGGAATATAATTTGCACAAAATACTGAATCACTATTCTATACACCTGAAGCTAACACAATACTGTAAAGCAACTATACTTCCATAAAAAATTTTAAAATAAAATATAATTTTTTCTTATATAATGAATGCTAAGTCAATAGTTTGGGACTAATATTTCCAAAATCCCCGGCTATCGTTTAAAAAGAGAGAGAGGGAGCTTTGCCTGCAAAGTCCAGTCTAAGGAAGAAGAATTACACGCATAATGAGATCTGATGTGTGAGTTGTATCCAAGGGACAGAGGTGGCATTGCATGGTTAACAAGTGGTGGGAGATAAGCAGTAGGTGGGAGGAGCAGGTGAAAAGAGAAACGAGCAACTTCCAGAAGGAAGGGAGGGTGGAAGAGGCTTGCCATCGTTTCTGAGCCAGGCTCTGAAGATGGGGAGGAAAGTGGCAGGAGGCAATCCAAACGTGGCTCAGAGCGTTAGGGAGACCAGGCTGGATAAAAGGGTTCGTACCGTGGAAAACAGGTTTGAAGAGATACAGTTAGGCCGATTCCAGAGACACTTGAAAGCCCTGATTCTTGCAGGTCAGCTCTTTGGCAGGATTAGTTAGGAAAACGAAAACTGCCAACTTTGACAGGCCTGTGGTCCCAAAAGGAATCCAGGATTTCAGAAAGGTTAATTAGGTCCGTGCAACTCACTGGTGAATGTTGCATTGAGTCTTTGTTTTATTTTTAACAAAGTTTTGAGAGCATAAAACTTGGAGGAAAATGAATTTCAGGACCTCAGAAGTACTTTGGCCCACCTGCCAGGTCAGTTCTGTATGTTTGTGTCTAAGTGAGCATTTTTGGTACCTTGGGGGATGGTTGGGGGGGCATGCAGAAACTGTCCTTTATGTGTGAAATGGGAGACAGGATGGAGCTGTGTTGCACTATCAGGTGTGTTGTGATAACCAGAGCATGATCGTTTCTGTGGAGTTTGTAAAGTACTAGAGGGAGAAATGAGATGATTATTTATAGCCTAAGAATTCTACTGAAGCCCTAATTGAGTTGAATAGTAGAAAAGAAAGAATATCAGGACTCTGTTTCCTTTTAATTTATGGACTGGGCTAATGAAACATCACAGCTTCATCTTCTAGGTAATTCCTCATTATGAAACTCATTTTTGTTACTGCACATCACCGCCATAGAACGAGGAATGAGCACAGAAACTGAAACTATAGGAAACCATAAAATAGGACTCCTTTGTTTGAGTAACTCAGAGCATGTTAGGACAAATGAAGATTGTTAAGAACTGCCAGCATTGGGATGACCCTGGTCCAGTAGCTAAGACTCCGTGCTCCCAATGCAGGGGGTCCGGGTTTGATCCCTGGTCCGGGAACTAGATCCCACATACCACAACTAAAGATGCCACGTGCTGCAACTAAGACTTGGTGCAGCCAAAATAAAAATATTTTTTAAAAAACGCAAAAACTGCCAGCACTAAGGCTAACAATGTCTATTGTGTATATTCAGATTATTTTATCTCAGAGTGTATACCTTCCATGTAATATGACTCTTATCTTTACTTGCACCCACTGCTTAACCAGAGGAAAAGCCCACACCTGGTAATGATCTACAGTGACTCAGAAACAGTTTCCACTGTGAAGCTCCTGCATTTTTAATATCCCTGAAGGTCAAGAACTTATCTTTTTGGAAGCAGCTTGGCTGCTAAATCATTATATTGGGATTTCTCAGGATATAGCCATCAAGGTAATTTCTATCCTCAGATTGTTTTCCTAGGTTTAGGAACAAAACTTCCCAATGTTCCTGTGAGTGGAGAATGAGATGATGGAAGAGCGGGATGTAGGTTTGCACATGGATCCGGCCTGCCCTGGGAAGCGGGGGTGTTTTTAAGGAGCTCGTTTCTCCCCCTTTCCCAGCCGAGGCTGTGCTTCTGCCGACAGTACCTCGGCTCTGGCAGTTCACAGTGGGATCTGGACAGGAGTTGGGGTCTCTAAGCCTGGATCATAGTCCGCAGGGTTCAGAGCCCCAGGACCCAACCCAGATCTTTTGTGAAGAGTTTGCCTTCGCAGCAAGTCGGAGCAGTTCTCATTTTAGAGCTGTCGCAGTCGTGCTAAGCAAAATTAGTTCCACATCACTTGGTTAAGGAGGATCATTTTCCCCTTCATGTTCGGAACTGCAAAGACAATAATCACCCTTGTGATTCCGTTTAGCTTGTCTGCAGGGAATCTTAAGTCTCAGAAGTTGATCCCCTCCCCCCACCCCAGTGGGACAAAGCCTAGTAGCTGAATGGAAGGGAACTCATCTGTTCCAGTTTAGACTCTTTAGTAAACTGGGTCTGGTCAGCCTTTGCCTGGCTAATTTCGAGCTAAGTTGTGGTCCAAGAAAAGTTTAAATTCAGGGTTTCTCCCTCCAAGTAATGCCAGGCTGTCTTCAGTGTTTCCTTTCTAGACTGTCCCCAGGTTTCTTGACTGTGGGTGTCTCCTCTGCTTCTCTCATTAAATCCAAACTCATCTGTCCTGTATCACCTCCTGAGACACTGGGCCTTTCGGAGTTTCCCAGGCAATAAAATGATCTGATAAGTCATTATTCCTCAAATCTCTAGGGAACCTGGTCGAAGAATTAACATCCTCACATGCCATGGGCCAGCTAAGCCCGACTGCCACAACTGGAAAAGCCTGTGTGCACCGCAATGAAGACACCCCCCAAAATTTTTTAATTTTTTAAATTAAACAAAACAAAATTCACGCCCTGCTTTGCTCAGGTCTGCTCCTTGTACATCTATTTGCACTTCCTCCCTTTTCCAGCTCGCTCGGCGTTGTGCTTTAGCCCAGTTCAGCGCTTCACCTCAACCACTCACCACTTTTCAAACAAGCCATGTGTTTCCATAGCTTTGCTTACTCTCTGTTTCGAATGCCCAGCCTGGTTTGCTTAATTAGCAGTCTCCTGAAATCTCAAACATCTCTTAGTGGTGGCCTTTCTGAAAGTCCCTGAGCCCTCCCAGGGAGTGTGGGCACCTTCCCCTTGATTCCCGTGGGCTGTGTCAAGGCGCTGAACACAGTGATGCGTCCGTCCTCCGTTACAGTTGGCACCACGTGGCAGAATTACTAGTGGAACTTGATAAAGATGCACACGCTCAGGTGTTACCCCCGAAGATGTATTCAGTAAGTCTGGTCTGACCCGTTGCTAGATTAAAGACCAATACCTTGATCAAGTTCCCCTGAGGAGGAGATGCTTCTTATTCACCTGCCTGTGTTTTTCTAGTACCTGGAATCTGCTCCTTGTGAAGCAGGAGAACGGTAAACATCAGAAGAATATGCTGAGATTAGAGAGGAAGTTGGATTGCAAAGGGAAGCAAGGATTGATGGGTAGGCGTGCGTGCTAAGTTGATTCAGTTGTGTCCGACTCTTTGCGACCTTATGGATTGTAGCCCACCAGGCTCCTCTGCCCATGGAATTCTCCAGGCAAGAATACTGGAGTGGGTAGCCATTCCCTTCTCCAGCAGACCTTCCCAAGCCAGGGATCGAATCCAGGTCTCCTGCATTGCAGGCAGATTCTTTACCGTCTGAGCCAGCAGGGAAGCCCGATGGGTAGGACGAACTTTGAATCTGCAGCCTGGCGGTGGGGGTGGGTGATTGCTTTTAGGAGAAGGGTGACGTCACAGTGGTGTTTCAAGATTAATCCAGCAGGATGATCAAGAGTGGAAAAGGTGAAGAGCAGAGTCAAATGTGGTAAAATGTGGTCCTGTACTCTGGAGGGGGCCCAGAAAGGAGGTGGAACCAGCTGACATTGTGCAGGAAGAATCAACAGGGCCGGGCAGCTGGCTGGCTGTGAGTGGCAGGAGGAGCCAGTGATGTCCCCAAGGCTGTTTGTGTGACGAGGCTGAAAGCTGCTGTGCCTGAGATGGGTCTTTGACAAGATGACTCAGCTCTAGGGTTTGGTGAGTGATGGGAAGACCCAGATCCTTGGATTGCTCTGCAGACCTGACTGTGGCCAGTTGGAACTCTGATGGACAGGGGTGATGGTGGAAGGAGGGCCGGCTGCCTTCCATCCAGGCCATTCTAGGTCTTTCTGGAATGTACAGGGGAGGATGCAGGGGGTGGGGAGCCACCCTCCTCTCTGGCTCCCATGCACTTGCTGGACGTGCACTGGCCTCACCAGCCACAGCCCCTCAGCTCCACCAGCACTGCCAGCTCCAAGGGCCATGACTGGCCACACTCGGCACACGGAGATTTACCAAGACTGTGGCTCAGTTACAACCGTGTCCCGATAAACTGGACCTCAGGAGAAAAGGATATTCCTAGTAAATGCTGAGAAACATTTACTCAGCATCATTTGGCTTCCATCGAATGAACAGAGAACGTGCACGCTCGGCTGTGGTTCCCTCCATGGTGTTAACCCGAGACGCCTCCTGCTCTGCTTCCCGGGGAGAAGGTGGTTTTCATCTCTGGGGCCCTCTTAGCAACCCTGGTCTCCCTTTGTATAATGCATACATTTGCAGCCGTAAAACGTGAGCCCTTGATTGGGCCAGGAGATGAGACATTGTGAGGTGGTCGTGAACTCACAGACCCTCAGCTTCTGGCCACTGTCAGATGGGTCTGCTCCTGCTTCTTTCTCTCTGGCTGTCCCCTTGACGGGGCAGACCTGGCCTCCTCCCGCTCAGAAATCTGCCCCCCTCCATGGCTCTCCTGGGGAATTCTATATTTTTGGCTCCTGGAGAATGAGAACCAGGAGCAGCCCCTGGTTCTTGATTCCTTAAGAGATGAAAGAAGCTTGACTCTGTGAGCCTGTGAAGGGTATTGAGCCAAGGTCTCCACTTTCTCCCCCACAACCTCTGGCTTCTGAAGAATTCTGATTAGTTTCCTCATCTTCTTTCAAGGGAATGTCTGTAGAAGTCTAAGCACTGCAGTTTTACAGTGTCAGAATAACTTTTAAACTGCAGGTGTGCACGCCTGCTCAGTCATGTCCGACTTTTTGCAACCCCACGGACTGTAGCCCACCTGGCTTCTCTGCTCATGGGATTCTCCAGGCAAGAATACTGGAGTGGGTTGTCATTTCCTCCTCCATGGGATCTTCCCAACCCAGAGATTGAACCCACGCCTCCTACATCAATCGGCAGGCCGATTGTTTACCACTGAACCATCAGAGAAGCACAGGAGAAAGGCCTGCTCTCGGATGGTGGGGTCAGTTACTACCCCCGCCCCACGTGCTGCACTCTGCACAGACCCCGAGCCAAGTCTGCCGAGGACTTGGCAGGACAAGCCAGGTCCTGTCCCACCCAGCACACAGCCCCCGGGGTCCCTCACTGGAGGTGAATCAGCACCTCATTTCCTGCCTTTCCTCTCGATGTTGAAGGGACACCTCACTGCCCGCCCCCCCTTTCTGTGAGCCGTGATGACTTAGTTCAGGATGAGGCAGTGCTGAGTCAGGCGGTAGGAATCTGCAGGGCAGAAGGAATCTAAGAATTCCTGTCCCACTTCCCCCGTGACCCCAGGATGCAGCTGTGATGCCTCTGTCTGCCTTCACCTGGCTCTGTCACCGGCCACGCCATTCACACACTGTGTCTGCTGTGTGTGTGTGTGCGTGCTCAACTCACAGCAGGCACTTAATTCATTAGAGTGATACTCTTGGGAGTTTCACCACCAATACCTGAACTTCTGAGTCGCATTTTATTGGCTGTGTGGACAGTTCAGGCTTTCTTATTATTTATTTGTTTAGGCTTTTTCTTCTTTTTAAAGACTTATTTGTTTAGGCTTTCTTATTGTTAAGTTGCAAGACTTTTAACATTTTCTCAAGTCTTCTTTTTTTTAAAACCATTTGGCATAATAGCAACTTACAAAAAGGTATATACACTCAGAATTTTCTGCTCCCTAGCCTCGCTCCTAAGTTGCCATTTGACTAGTGCTGATTGACCTGGGAAATAAAGAAAAATGGGGGTGAAGAAGAATTTCTTTTTTTAATCTGTTCTAACGTCTCAGGATTTCTGTGAGATTGCACAGTAATTCTGGATGTCTTAAATGACAAGGTCCACTTCACAGTGTTCAATACTGATTATGTTTTCTCTGAGAATAATACACGCATTGGGACTGCCCTGGTGGTCCAGTGGCTGAGACCATGCTGCCAACGCTGGGGGCCCGGGTTCAATCGCTGGTCAGGGAACTGGATCCCACATGACGCAACTAAGAGTTCCCATGCCACAGCTAAAGATGCCACAGTGAAGACAGACGATCCCAAGGGCTGCAGCCAAAGAAAGAGTCGAAGTGATGTACACACTAGTGCCTATACCTAACCCGGAGAGTGCCTAGGGCTGTTTTCGCTCACGGCCCCGCAGGAATCTTCAGGGGCTTGTGAGGCCTCCCAGCGGCGCCTTCAGTCTAGGGAGGGGAGAACACCCATGTCTCCACTTGCTGCAACGTCAGGTCACACGTAGCACAGGCGGCGTCTTCCCGTGTTCCCCGCTAGGCTTGCTTGGTCTTCTAGACAGTTTTGTTTACCTCGATTGTCTGTTGTTCAGGGGCTGAACTGAATTTCCTGCTGGAACAGCCAGAGGACTGTACGAGACTAAGAGGCTTGGGTTGCGGGATGGGGACAGTTTCAGTGTCTTTGTCCCTGAAAGTGAAAACATGAGCTTCCCGAAGGTATTAACTAACTGATGGGGCCTTAGCATCTTATGTAGAAATTGCAGTAGCATCATGGCCTCCAAGGAGTCTAGGATCTCCCAAGTGTCAGTCTTGTGTTAGCAATTCATTAGGTCTTGTCACGCCCCCTAAACTCTGAACTATAATGAGGCTGGAAAGGAACCATAATGTTGTGGTGTCTGAGGCAGAAAAGGCTAGAATTTATGAGCAGCACGGGGAAGCCAGAACCTGAACATGATGGAGTGTGCGGAGCATGGACGCACAGACCCAGAGAGCAGAGGACGGTGTCAGGATATGATTTCATCAAATTTTCAGCACCGAAACAGCTTTTAGTGCACCCATCTTTCCTTAAAAATGATTCTTACTATGAGAATTCCCTGACACTCCAGTGCTTAGAACTTGGTGCTTTCACTGCCATGGGCCCAGGTTCACTAAGATCCCACATGCTGTGCAGCCAAAAAACAGAATCTTCTTACTATTCAGCCATAAAGAATAAAATAATGCCATTTTCAGGAACATGGATGGGCCTCAAGATTTCATACTAAGTAAAGTAAGTCAGACAGGGAAAGACAAATATCATATGATATCACCTATATGTGGAATCTATATATAAACAGACTCACTGACGTAGAGCACAGACTTGCGGTTGCCAAGGGGGCGGGGGGCAGGGGAGGGGAGGACCGAGAGTTTGGAATTAGCAAATGCCAACTACTATCTAAGATGGCTAACAACAGGATCATGCTGTTTACCATAGAGAACTATATTCAATATCCTGTGATAAAACTGTAATGGAAAAGAATGTAAACAAGCATGTGTGTGTGTGTGTATACATATATATATATATATATATATAGATAGATATGACTGAATCACTTTGCTATACAGCAGAAATTGCAACATTGTAAGTCAACTATACTTCAATAAAGATAATCCTTACATCTCCCCTAACTGTGCTGACTAACCCTTGTCGCCTTGTGCTTACTCCTCCAGGGGTGACCACCACCTGGGCATGGGACACTGGCCCCTTCCCCACTTCCTCTGAGTGAGCCAGCGGCTGGGGTTACTGGGGGGATGCCTGTCCATCACCAGAAGTCAGACTCTTGGGAGATGGACCCTGATTCACTGCCCGGCTGCAGGCTCGGTGACCTGAGCAGAGGGAGCAGTTTGGAGAGTCGGACCAGCAGCTCCCGTTCCAGAAGCCTCACTCTGGTGAGTGACTGTTTCTCTGGTGCTCTGTGTGCTTGGATGTTGGCTGACTTCACCCCCCTCTCAGGAGTATGTTACAGCATCCTTTTGGGGAAACTGGCCTGATGTTTTGGAATATTTTCTCTCTGAAGCGGCATTTTTATGTTAATCATCTTAAGTTTTGCACACATGCAGAGCAGAGAATTGACTGCTGCAACCCAGAGCACACCGTACCTGAAGGCGGCCCCCAGTCCAGCCCAGATACCTGCCTTTATGGTCCAGTGACTGGAAGATGGGAAACACCTCACAAGATAAATCAAATTCACTTTAAAACAGATGTTTAACTCCTTTACAAGTATAAATGCTTCCATATCCCTTTCTCTCAGCGTCCAGACCTTTACATGAATGTCAACAAGCTTTGGCCACTTGAGTGAAAAAAAAAAAAGAAAAAAGTCTTTAAAGTTAAGAAATGACCTTTTGGCCCTCCCCACCCCTCAGGGTTAGGGATGGAGACCTTCAAATTCATAGAGGGAAGGACAGGAGAAAGTTCATCTTGAATCTTAATAATAATGGTCCATTGTTCATCTCAGCCTGTCTTCTAATGGGAGCATGAATTTCCTTCAGATACATGGAGCCCTGAAATTAACTTCAGCTGTGCTGAACATACCCACTACAGTATCCTTGCCTGGAGAATTCCATGGACAAAGGAGCCTGGTGGGCTACAGTCCTTGGGGTCGCAAAGAGTCTGACACAACTGAGAGACTAATACTTTCACGTTCATGCTAAACATAGGGACTCACCTGGTGGCTCAGATGGTAAAGAATCTGCCTGCAATGCAGGAGACCTAGGTTTGATCCCAGGTTGGGAAGATACCCTGGAGAAGGGAATGGCTACCCATTCAAGTATTCTTGGATAATCCCTGGAGAATCCCACGGACTAAGGAGCTGGTGGGCTACAGTTCATGGGTTCACAAAGAGTCAGACATGACTAAGCGACTGACACTTTCACTTTTCATGCTGAGCATAAGAAAGAAATAGATAGAGGGCAGTTAGTAGTAAGAATAGAATCTTACAGACTCCTACTTGCATATTTTCTTTTTTCAACCACCCTGGTAAGTATGTAATAAATTTTATTTGATTGAGTCACCAAAGGAAAAATATGTTACAGATGACTCTGAATATCTGAGAACCTATAAATCCTTAAGTATGGAGAATTTGGGACTAATTTTTTAATTTAAAAAATGTATATGTTAAAAGACATGTTGAGACTTCCCTGGTGACTCAGTGGTAGAGAATCCCCCTGCCAGTGCGGGGGACACAGGTTCAATCCCTGGTCCGGGAAGATCCCACATGCCATGGGGCAACTAAGCAGCTAAAGAAGCCCACGTGCCCTAGACCTGTGCTTCAGAACAAGAGAAGACACCTCAGTGAGAAGGCCAGGCACCAAAAGGAAGAGTAGCCTCTGCTCACCACAACTAGAGAAAGGCCACACAGCCACGAAGACCCAGCACAGCCCCAAACAGACAACTTGTTTTTTTAAAAAGACACGTTGAAATACTAGGTAGAGAAGACATACAGATTAATACTCCAGTCATTGGTGGAATCTGTTCTCCAAAGCGCAGCTTGGAAACAGCCCTGCTCTGATGTGAATGTGGTGCGGCTAACTGAGGAACACAGTCTGAAGGGCTGCCCTGTGAGCCTGGGGAGAATAAAGTTGCGAATGGTCGTCAGATGACCTCTGTCTCTGAGGAAATAGGTGCGGTGGATATTATGTCAGTGTTTGAATTATTTTTATGTCTTTCACATTCATTGTCTTGTTGAGCTTGAGACAGATCTCTTAGCATCCTCTTAGGGTTCCGTGACCCCTTTTGCTAGAAAGTAAAAATAATCCCTTCTGCTTCCTCCTGGGAGAGACCATGGCCCCAGGTGTGTCAAGTGCTCTGAATCTGGGGCCGGCAAGTCGCTGCTTTTCCATCTCTGGTGCAGTCCTGCAGGGCCCCTTCTTCACATGAGGTGTAACGCCCCCTCCCACCATAGCCTCTGGGGTGGCTCACACTCATACACTCAAAGACAGACAGGACCTGAGGGAGTTCTGCAAACCTGCCCATGGAGGACGCTTTCTGTCTCTTCTATGTGTGTGATTTTTTGCGTGCATGTAGGCTAAGTTGCTTCAGTTGTGTCCGATTCTTTGCGACCCCATGAACTGTAGCCCACCAGGCTCCTCTGTCCATGGGATTCTCCAGGCAAGAGCACTGGAGTGGGTTGCCATGCCCTTCTCCAGAGGATCTTTCTGACCCAGGGATCGAACACATCTCTGGCACTGGCAGGCAGGCTCTTTACCACTGGCGCCACCTGGGGAGCCCGTGTGTGATTTCTCCCTTTGCTCAGACACTGAAACATGTTCTCAGAGGTGAGGATGCCGGTGGAGCCTGCACTCTGGCGGCTGTTGTCCATCCTGACAGAATAGGCTGCGGGTTTGCTCCCTGGGGCAGCGGATTCTGAGATGGAGGTCACAATGCAGGAAGCTTCTTAGGCCCATTCCTGGGCTCAGCATCTGGAAGGAAGAGGAAGCAGGACTTGAGCAGAGAGAGAAGCTGTGATGCAGGCCCAGAGAAGGCCTCAGCTGATCCTCAGGAAGCCCTGGTGCTGGGAGGCCCTCCAGCTGTCTCGCAGTGGGCCGAGCATGGAGCCTGGACGCCCACTACTCAGCCATCAGCCCTGGGTTGGGACACCCCTGGAGGGAGGCCGACCTTGACAGGACAGTTCCCAAGGGGACTGCCAGCTGAGGGCCGCCTACCAGCAGCATGCCCAACAGGTGGGGGACAAGTCCTTCATCCCCAGGGCGCATCACACTCTCGGCCACAAAGGTGTAGGAGAAAAGGAACAGAGCCTTTCAGAGGGACCAACGTCACCAGAGCAGCTATGAGGTGTTTGAATCAGAAGAAGCAAAACTGTGAAATGAACTTGGGGAGTTTGTAAGAGACCACCATGTAAATAAAGCTCTTTATGCAGTGTCCGTCTAGGCAGGTGGGGCTTTCATACCCTCTTCTGTCAGATTTGGAGAACATGTGTGATGCTGACTCTTTGTCAGGACGTCAGACCCAGGAAGTCATCTTCAGAGACCAAAGCTCTTCTTTGAAAGGAGGTCTGTTAATTTTTCAGCTCCACAGTCACAGGGAGAAATGGTTTATTGTGAAACTTTTATCTGGGATGT
Organism: Capricornis sumatraensis; assembly: GCF_032405125.1. Taxonomy (NCBI): domain Eukaryota; kingdom Metazoa; phylum Chordata; class Mammalia; order Artiodactyla; family Bovidae; genus Capricornis; species Capricornis sumatraensis. The sequence goes on from NC_091083.1 coordinate 19,600,452, forward strand.
ATTTATGGTAAAATATTAGAAATACCTTTCGGTTCAAAGATGAGAAAGACTATTGATCTTTTACATTTGTAAACCCCAGGGGGGTCAAGGTGAGCAGGGTGAGCACAGCCTTACAGCTCTGAGCTGCCTGTGCTGGAAGGCATTTGTGGGCCTCAGTGCTGGGGGACGTAGTTTCCACAGTGGAGCCAAGCATAGATCAGAAAGCCATTCCCCAAGGTGTTTATAATTCCTCTTAAGCCCTCCCAGAAATCTGTATGCATTTTTCCAGTTGCTTTCTTCTTTACTGATGCTATTCAGTAGCCTGAAAAGCAGCTCAGAATAGTAATAAACACAGGATATTGGAGACATGCCTGGGTTCAAGTTAAATTTGCCTCCCTTTGTAAGCTGGAACAGCTACTTAATCACTTTCTCCATCAGTTCTAAAAGGTGTGGGGGGCTGAGACAGATAGTGATTTCTTTCTCCAGGGTTACTGTAGAGATGAAATGCCCAGTGTCTAACCGGTGCTTCCTAATTGCTGGTACCAGCTTCTCCAAGTGCCCTGTTAGCCCAGGTGGAGAACAGCACCACTTCTTTTCGCCTCTTCATCTTGTTTGGGCCCGTGCTCTCTCTTCTATCCATCTCTTAGCAGTAGCCTTCTGAACGTCTTTCTTTGACCAGTGAAGAAGAGATGGTAAAAGGAAAACTCTCCCTCCTCCCACCCAATATCTCACCCATTTTGTAATTCCACCCATCTTATTGTGGGGCATCACCTTGACTTTAAATTAAAGAATGCCTGCCCTCTACTCTTTTCTATCCGGTAAAATCTTACAGTAGCACTGTGACATATTTGATTCATCTGTATGTTCATCCTTTTATGTAATAGAGAACAGCTGTGGAAACGGCATTACGGGATCCATACTTTTATGAAGCACGTCATTCAGTTATATTCTTATATTACGTTTGCTTGATTCGGTTCATACCCCACTCACCTACCTGCTTCTCACTGTCTGATGGAGGATGTGTTCCCATCCCATTCCAGTACTTTCTACCTAGACCAGTGGACTCTTTTTAAGCTTCAAGCATTTCCCTTCATGGAAAAATCATCGGGCCAACTTTAGTTGTCATCTCTTTTTCTTTCACAGTTGTGTATCTTGCTTAGATAGAACGGATACATGGAGAAAATCTGGCATTTGATTTTAAATGGCAACTAGAGTTTTCTAAATGCCTGTGGAACATTTGACTTTTACAAAACACCATATTAGCACCCTGGTTCCCTTGAATGGTGAACTGTCTACACCACTACAGAATCTCTAAGTTTTTAAAAAATTTGTTATCCTTATACTCTGCTTTCTAAGAGTCCAAATTTGTGGAGGATATATCTAAATACATAGTCTTTTTATGATTTGTCTCTTTAGAATGAGAATCAACCGTAGTAGTTTCTACACTCTCTGTTCTTGATTCTCTGACCTCATAAAAGATTCATCAGCAATAGTGTTTTTAGGCCTCCAGATTGTATGGGATTAAATGCACCCCTTGTAAGACTCTTTAAGTAAAACACAGTCAAGTTCTGGTACTTCCCTGAAGCTCAGACTCTGCATTCCCAATGCAGGGGGCCCAGGTTCAATCCCTGGTCAGGGAACTAGATCCTATGTGCTGCAACTAAGACCCAGGGAGGCTAAATAAATTTTAGAAGACAGTCTGATTCCACTTTATAGAAGTGGGTATTTCTTTTAAGCAAAGGTTATTTTAAGAAGAAGATAAACATTAATGCCTAATGTTAAACGAGAGTATCGTAAAGCTTTTAAACTCCCGTTGCCTGGAAGAGAACAGATCTTTGTTCTTTAGAAACCTTTCTCCTGAGCCAGTACAAGTTAAAAATTGAAAGAGCTGCTTAGGGGATTGTTGTGGCTATCCACATGGCTGCCGTTATGACCTAGGCTATTCTGGGAAGGTGAAGTAAATGAACTCTTTATCACTCAAGAGGTTGGTTGTGTTGAACTTCCCTGGTGGTCCAGTGGTAAAGAGTCTGCCCGCCAGTGCAGGGGACACGGGTTTGATTCCCTGCCGAAGAATTGATGCTTTTGAACTGTGGTGTTGGAGAAGACTCTTGAGAGTCCCTTGGACTGCAAGGAGATCCAACCAGTCCATTCTGAAGGAGATCAGCCCTGGGATTTCTTTGGAAGGAATGGTGCTAAAGCTGAAACTCCAGGACTTTGGCCACCTCATGCGAAGAGTTGACTCATTGGAAAAGACTCTGATGCTGGGAGGGGTTGGGGGCAGGAGGAGAAGGGGACGACCGAGGATGAGATGGCTGGATGGCATCACTGACTTGTTGGCTGTGAGTCTGAGTGAACTCCGGGAGTTGGTGATGGACAGGGAGGCCTGGCGTGCTGCCATTCATGGGGTCGCAGAGAGTCAGACACGACTGAGCGACTAAATTGAACTGAACTGAACTGAACTGAACTGAAGAAGATTCCACATGCCACAGAGCAACTTGGCCCGTGGGCCACAGCTGCTGAGTCTGTGCTCTGGAGCCCGGGAGCCGCAACTACTGAAGCCCAGGTGCTCCAGAGCCTGTGCTCTGCAGCAAGAGAAGCCACCGCAGTGAGAAGGCCAAGCATCACAACTGCAGAGCGGCCCCCCCTCGCCACAACTAGGGAAAGCCTGTGCCCCAACGAAGCCCCAGCCCAGCCAAAAAGAAGTCAGCCCTTCAAGCGGCTAGTTGTGGTTGTGTACATGTATTGGTTTTTTTCGTAAAGAATGCTTCCTCTGAACATTTTCTAGCAGAATGTACAGCTAGAACTAGAACGAGTGGACCAAATCTTTGTACACTTGACTAAGAGGGTCTCTTTTTCCTCTGAAATGTAAGGACAGCTTCAGTACAATACAAAGTTGTTGTGGTGGTTCTGGAACTTACAGCCTCAAGAGGTGATGGGATTCAAAACAAAAGGTTCAGGAAGGATTTGGAGACATTCATAAATGACAGCTCTTCAGGGTGACAAAGGAAGCTTTGGGTGTAGGTGACCTATATTCTTAACCTCTTAAGGAGAGTATCTCAGACATTCACGCATCTCATCAAACCTCTGGGGTTCACTGCCAGGGACCAGTGCTGCCCCATGCCAGGATCCCTAGGTTCTTCGACTGTCTGAAGAACACAGTCTGAAGTCTTTTCTGCCCTGTGGGCACCCTGGAGCGTCCTCCAGGAAAGAATATGATTTGGCTAGCTGGAAAGAGCAGGACCCTCTGAATACTGTAGGAATTAAGGAATTTCATAATTTGTGTGCCACTTTGAGAGTGGATTGGAAACATCCCAAGTCCCAAAGCATACTTCCTATTCATTTTTACCTCTAGCTTGGGCAAAACTGATGACCTAAATTCATTGCTACATTTTTGAAGTTTTGATATCCAGTAAGCTGCTGGATGGGGAAACAGTGGAAAAAGTGTCAGACTTTATTTTTTGGGGCTCCAAAATCACTGCAGATGGTGACTGTAGCCATGAAATTAAAAGACACTTACTCCTTGGAAGAAAAGTTATGACCAACCTAGATAGCATATTCAAAAGCAGAGACGTTGCTTTGCCAACAAAGGTCTGTCTAGTCAAGGCTATGGTTTTCCCTGTGGTCATATATGGATGTGAGAGTTGGACTGTGAAGAAAGCTGAGCGCTGAAGAATAGATGCTTTTGAACTGTGGTGTTGGAGAAGACTCTTGAGAGTCCCTTGGACTGCAAGGAGATCCAACCAGTCCATTCTGAAGGAGATCAGCCCTGGGATTTCTTTGGAAGGAATGATGCTGAAGCTGAAACTCCAGTACTTTGGCCACCTCATGCGAAGAGTTGACTCATTGGAAAAGACTCTGATGCTGGAAGGGATTGGGGGCAGGAGAAGGGGACGACAGAGGATGAGATGGCTGGATGGCATCACTGACTCGATGGACGTGAGTCTGAGTGAACTCCGGGAGTTGGTGATGGACAGGGAGGCCTGGCGTGCTGCCATTCATGGGGTTGCAAAGAGTTGAACATGACTGTGCGACTGAAATGAACTGAACTGAACTGAACTGAAGCTGCTTCCCTGGTAGTTCAGACGGTAAAGTGTCTGCCTGCAATGTGGGAGACCTGGGTTTGATCCTTCGGTCAGGAAGATCCCCTAGAGAAGGAAATGGCAACCCACTCCAATACCCTTGCCTGGAAAATCCCAGGGATGGAGGAGCCTGGTAGGCTACAGTCCATGGGGTCGCAAAGAGTCGGACACGACTGAGTGACTTCGCTTTCCCTTTCCTTTAAGCTGTCTTGAAACCCTCCCTGGTCCCTCAGCAGACAGATCCTGTGGCCCTCAAGTCACAGAATGAGGCTGTGATCAGATAGCGGTTGTCAGTTCCTAACCACCCCTTCCCTCTCCAAAACCTCTGAGATTGTTTGGTCTCACCCATCAGTTGTGGAAGGAGAAGGTAAAACAAGTGGAGGTGAGGCTGTCTCCACACCGGCTCCACTGAGGTCTAAACAGGACAGTAAGAATCTGACACGCGGGTAGCCAGACAGTTTCAAGGAGAAGACACAGAACAGAGGCATGGAAAGGAGAAGAGACTGGTCAGTAGCAACCCCACTGTCCTTTCAGCTCTGGCTCCTTCCCCAGATTGAACCCCAAACTTCCTGGACAGGATGGCTATTTTAAGACAAAGCCAAATAGCTTTGATGAGAGGTCAATTCAGTAAACATGTAGTAAATGCCTGCTACACACCAGATCAGATAGGTGATGGAATAAAACTCGACTTTAATCTTTTCGGGACCTGACAGTGTGGTGACCCAACAGCCGCGTGGAGCTCTGGGACGTGTGACAAGCTTATGTGGGGTCTCACACATGACGCCATGCACTCAAGGCGTTCCCGTATCGGTCAGGACCGCTTTATAACATTGCCAGTTCAGAGAAGTTCAAGGCAGCCCTCAAAGCCATGACTCTTTCGATCTGTAATCAAAACTGCACACGTATCTCATCCCCCACTGGCTTGTTTGTGTCTCTTTCCGGCCAGAAGTACAGGTTTACGTTAACCATAGTGAAAAATTACAATGGGGACTAGTTAAAAATCACCATAATTAAACTCCTGTGATGAAACCGTGGGAAAGGCCACATGTACTTATGGGCTTTCTTATGAGGTTGCCAAAGTAAGCGTGGCATTCACAGAAGAGACTGATTCCTGTTCTCTTCTTGCTGCCCCTGTGTTGAGTTTCAGCTCCTTGTTGATGTGTCGGGGGTGGGGGCTCTCATCGACGTGGGTTTTTAAATTAGTAAAGCTTTACTCAGGTGTCAGGGAGATCATTTTGGTGTCTGTAGAAAGAAAATGTGAGCGTCAACTCAGATTCTGCCAAAGCAAACACCCAAGGTGGCCTAATCCCGGAGAGTAGGGGTTAGGAGATCTGGGTTCATCTCAAGAAATTTTTTAGCCATCATAATATTTCATAATTGTGGTGCTGGAGAAGACTCTTGAGACCCTTGTACAGCAAGGAGATCAAACCAGTCAATCCTAAAGGAAATGAACTCTGAATATTCATTGGGAGGACTGATGCTGAAGCCCCAATACTCTGGCCACCTGATGCGAAGAGCTGACTCAATGGAAAAGACCCTGATGCTGGGAAACATTGAGGGCAGGAGGAGAAGGGGGCAACAGAGGATGAGATGGTTGGATGGCATCACCGACTCAATGGACATGAGTTTGAGCAAACCCTGGGAGATAGTGAAGGTCAGGGAAGGCTGGTGTGCTGTGGTCCGTGGGGTCGCAAAGAGTCAGACAGGATTTAGCAACTGAACAACAACAACATTCATAATTTCCATCCCCCTTCTTTTTGGTTTAAGACACAGATGATTTCTGCTGGTTCATTTTTTACCCCCTCCCTCACAGGGAGTTATCACCATCTTAATCTGCCATTAAACCCAATTTCTTTGTTTAAAAGAAAAGCAAAACAAAAGATAAAAAACCCTGGGATTTCCCAGATGGTCTAGTGGTTAAGACTCCACCCTTCTAACACAGAAGGTGCAGGATGGATCCCTGGTTGCGGAACTAAGATCCCATATGCTGTGCAGTGTGGCCAAAAGATAAAAAAAAATAAAAGAAGTCGAAGGTAGAAAAGAAGCCTCAAAATTGAATTAATTCAGGATTTTTTAAAGTGGGGTTTTGGGAGCTTCCCTGGTGGCTCAGATGGTAAAGAATCTGTCTGAAATGCCGAAGACCCAGGTTTAATCCCTGGGTCCAGAAGATCTCCTGGAGGAGGAAATGGCAACCCACTTCAGTATTCCTGCCTGGAGAATACCCTGGACAGAGGAGCCTGGGGGCTACAGCCCATGGGGTTGCAAAGAGTCGGACACGACTGAGCGACTAACACTGCTGCTGCTATTTTAGTGTGAGTGTCTTAAGCCTTCTTGACGTTTTTCTTCAACCATATAAAGGTTTTATTCTCTCTCCCATTTCCCTACAAACACATCTCCTGTCCCACCCCAGAATTCCCATAAGGATGTCTAGGATTGCTGACTGTTATCATGGCTGGTCGGAGTCGCTGGAAGAGTTTGTCGTCCGGTCGGGAGTATGTTCCCCTCGGAGCCCTGTGGGGACCAGAGGGACGCTGCACTGTCATCTTTGCTGGAGAGGGCAGACCTCGCAGAGACCGGGATCTGTCCTGCTCCTAGGAGACTTGAACTTGTGTGTTACAGTTACAGCAGTAGATTTGGCATCTTGAATTTTCTGGTTTGAATACATTAGAAATTATTTCTTCACCATCACAGTACACAGATTAGGGTAGAAATGTCTGTACGCCCCAGTTCTTGAAGCAAAGCAGTGTTTCCCTGGGAGGCCTGTAGACCACACCCGCAGGCAGTGTGGTGGGAAGGGTAGCACAGGTGAGAGATGGTTTTCTAGACGGTTCTTTTAGTTTCTCTTTTATCATCTGGAGACTTGTAGCCATAAAGAACTTCCCTTTACTCCACAGCCCAAATATGCACTTTAAAAACTTCATTGATGGGGGTGGGTGGGAGGCTCAAGAGGCAAGGGATATATGGCTGATTCACACTGTTGTACGAAAACTAACACAGCATTGTAAAGCAACTATACTCCAATTTTTAAAAAAGGAAATGAATATTAGGAGGGAAAACGTTTTAAAAATAAAAACTCCATTGATAGAAGGGGAGTTTAAACAAAAAACAATTCTGTCAGCCTACCACCTTCCAAATGATAGGGACAAACGTACATTCTCTCCCATTCACCCTTTCCAAGAAAGCTGCTGTGTGTTTTATCCTCATTCCCTCTCCGCTTAGTTTTCCGGGGACTGAGGTAGCATGTCTCCTGTCCAGTAGCACCAGCGATCAAGTAGGGGCCACCCCACCAGGACGCCAGCTCTCTTCCCTCCTCTCGTGGGGGCGCCCAGGCCACTGCCTTGCATTTTCTTTCTTAAACATATTATGACAGCTGTATTGACATGTAATTCACAGACCCTGTGGCTCACCCATTATAGTATGCCGTTCGGTGGTTTTTAGTAGATTCACAGAGATGTGCAGCCATCATCACGGCCAAATTAGAACATCTTCATCATCCAAAACAAACCCCGAGCCCACTAGCAGTCACTGCCCCCGGCCCTGGCCAGCCTCCCGTCCACTTCCTGGCTCCATAGACGCGCCTGTGCTTGCCGCCTTGCCTGTCAGGCTCCCCCGAGGCCAAGGTCTTCTTCTTTAACATCCCGGCCTGAGAGAGGCAGCAGCAGCATCTCCCGGGGTCAGAGACACAGACGGGAGCTCTCTCGGCCACCTGCCATCTGCCCCTTTCCTGGCCCTCAGCACTGGGGCTTCCCTCTGTTTCTGCTTCCTTGACTCTCCTGGGTACACGCAGAGTGCAGGGTCATGTGGAGGGCAGCGGCTTGTTTGGGGAATTAGTCAACAGACTGAGTCCACGGTGTGTTTGGCCCTTGGTCAAGGCTCAAGGCCAGGCTGATCACGAACAAGTCACGCAGCCCGCCCTCTACACTCTAACTCGAGTGAGAGAGGCTGGACAGAGGAGGATGCAAGAATCTGAGTCTGCCAGGGCTGGGGGCTCCGACTGCTGACCTGCCCCATTAAAAATGACTTATGTCTCGTGTTTTACACTAACACTGAGGCAGAAATGTTAGCTTGAGGAACTCCGGATCAGATGTACAAAAAGAGCAGGCGTCCAAGCACAGGTCTTGGATTAGTATGTGATTAGAAAGGGAAATGACTAGAGAGAACAGAGAGCAAGCAGAGAACTAGTTCTGGCCTTGGCCACTCTATGAAATACTTCAGCCACTTAGGAAGTCACAGCAGTACCTCTGCAGCCAGTTTTCACACTTTCAGGGAGGGAGCTGGATGGGTTGCATGCTCTCTGGGTTGCTTCTCTCAGCCCGAGTCCCACAGTTTGTTGCACAACATGAAATGGTTGAATGGGAGTTTCCCTTCCTAAGCTTACTCTCCAAATGAAATCTGATGTTGGGACTCCTTGCTCTGAGGATGGATTAGAAGTGCCAGGTTTATATAACCCATTCTTACTTTTTTTGTTTGTTTTAAATCTTTGGCCGCGCTGCACAGCAAGTGGGATCTAATTTCCTTGGCTAGGGATTGAACCCAGGCCCCATGAACTGGCAGCCTAGAGTCTTAACCACTGGACCATCAGGGAAGCCCCCCATTCTCACATCTGCTCCTCACTTAATGTGTGAAATGGGCATGTGTCTTAAGCTGATGGTTTCTTCCAGCCCAGCTGCCTATTTAATTCTACTGTCTGTCCAACCAAACAGAAATCATGGTACCTCCCAAAGTAGATTATCTCAAAGTCCAGGCAATAGAAACACGGAGTTGGGAAAGTCAAAGTAGGAGGAAGAGGGTAGAGAGCAGTAGTTTATTTTCCAAGACATTTGATTCAATGAAAAGTTGGGCTTAACATTTATCTTTGTTCTTGGTTGTTAGCATTTTCATGTCACCCTAACGACATCGGTGGTGGTTGTAATTATTAACTAGAGGGACATCTGTCATGCTAAAAGTGAAAGTTGCTCTGATTCAGTCGTGTCTGATTCTTTGCAACCCCATGGACTATAGCCCACCAGGCTCCTCTGTCTATGGAATTCTCCAGGCAAGAATACTGGAATGGGTTGCCATTTCCTTCTCCAGGGGATTTTCCCAACCCAGGGACTGAACCTGGGTCTCCTGCATTACAGGCAGATTCTGTACCAACTGGTAAAGAGCCACCAGGGAAGCCTTCATCATGCTAAAAACCCTAATCCTTTTAGACTTGCAGCATTTTCTGTTGTTACTGTATTACTGAGCTGAACTGCTTTGCATGTTCAGTCGCTCAGTCATGTCCAGCTCTTTGCAACCCCATGGACTGCAGCACATCAGGCTTCCCTGTTCTTCACCATCTCCAGGAGCTTGCTCAAACTCATGTCCATTGAGTCTCTCATCCAACCATCTCATCCTCTGTCATCTCTTCTCCTGCCTTCAAATCTTTCCCAGCATCAGGGTCTTTTCCAATGAGTCAGCTCATCACATTAGGTGGCCAAAGTATTGGAGCTTCAATATCAGTCCTTCCAATGAATATTCAGGACTGATTTCCTTTAGAATTGACTGGTTCGATCTCCTTGCAGTCCAAGGGACTCTCAAGAGTCTTCTCCAACACCACCGTTCAAAAGTATCAATTCTCTGGCGCTCAGCTTTCTTTATGGTCCAACTCTCACATCCATCTGTTACTACTGGAAAAACCATAGCCTTGACTAGACGGACCTTTGTTGGCAAAGTAATGTCTCTGCTTTTCAATATGCTGTCTACGTTGGTCATAGCTTTTCTTCCAAGGAGTAAACGTCTTTTAATTTCATGGCTGCAGTCACCATCTGCAGTGATTTTGGAGTCCACCAAAATAGTCTGTCACTATTTCCATTGTTTCCCCATCTATTTGCCATGAAGTGATGGGACTGGATGCCATGATCTTCGTTTTTTGAATGTTGAGTTTTAAGCCATCTTTTTTCACTCTCCCCTTTCACCTTCATCAAGAGGCTGTTAATTCCTCTTCACTTTCTGCCATAAGGGTGGTGTCATCTGCATATCTGAGGTTATTTATATTCCTCCCAGCAATCTTGACTCCAGTTTGTGCTTCATCCAGCCCAACATTTCTCATGATGTACTCTGCATATAAGTTAAATAAGCAGGGTGATAATATATAGCCTTGACGTACTCCTTTCCCAGTTTTGAACTAGTCCATTGTTCCATGTTCTAACTGTTGCTTCTTGACCTGCACACAGGTTTCTCAGGAGGCAGGTAAGGTGGTCTAGTATTTCCATCTCTAAGAATTTTCCACAGTTTGTTGTGATCTACACAGTCAAGGGCTTTAGTGTAGTCAATGAAGCAGAACTTTATCTGGAATTCTCTTGCTTTTTCTATGATCCAGTAGATGTTGGCAATTTGTTGGCTTTGCATAGAGAGAAGAAAAATGGGAAATGTCTTATGGTGACTCTGGGAGTCATGAGGGGTGGCATGTGCTGAATGATGGATGCACAATAATCCAGCAAGACTGAGGCAGACAGGAAAGAGGAGACAGGAAGCTCTGTGCCATACGTTGTGACCGAGATGATCCCACCAACATGCACTAAATCTAAAAAAAATCACAGATTGAGTAGCATTGCTGGATTTGTTATGAAAGCTCTGTGTCTGGTGGCCAAAGCACCAGGACAGACCTACATAGTGAGGAGGCAGCTGACACATGGTTCCAGGGCCTGCCTCCTGGACACGCGACAGCTCTGCAGAGTTCATGGATACCTCAGATGTGGGTCTTTCCTGTAAAGTCTAGCAAAGGGGAAATGCATGGGTGATGAACAACTACCGGAAAAAATAAAATTTTATACAAAGAGTTGATTCTTCCTGTTAAACATCCCTCGGCTCCATCTCCTTCTCTCTCCTTCTCCCATCACCACGGCTCTTCTTTAGGTGCCTTTAACTTTTGTCTAAATTGTTGCCGTGTTCAGTTGTCCGAACTCTTTCCTGTTTTCCACACTATGGCCAACAGGATCTCTCCAAAATACATATCCCTGGATTCTTTTTGTTTAATTTTCACCCAATTCTTCAACGTTAGTGACAATCATTTCTTCTCCAGAATTTTTCCATATCAGACTCCTTGTCCCAAAAGTGTGAGTTGATGCCCATTCTGTGTTTCTCCAACACCCCATAGTCACTTTTCCACCCACTAAAGTAAGTGTTTATTTTCTTGTCTGAAGCCCTCATTAAAGGGACTAACCCAGACAGCAAGAACATCATTTACACCCTTGTATTTACATTGCCCAATGCTTACTAGATGCTCAAATATTTGAATGCATGATTCAGTGGATGCTATGGGAGTAGGCTGGAGGTGTGGTGTCATTTAAATTGGATCAGGAAGGACAGGTAGCTGTGGCTGTGTAGACATGGGCATTGCTGACAGAGAAACAGGTGTAGGAAATAGCAAGTGATCTGATTTGATTATAGGGCAAGAATTAGCAAACCCCAGCCTGTGGACTAAATCTGGCCCCCCAGCCTGCTTTTGTAAATAAAGTTTTATTGTAACAAAGCTAAGCTCATTCATGTACGTATCTCGTGTAGCTTTCACACCACACTGACAGAGAGGAATAGTTGCCACCATTAAGACTGCAAAGCTCAAAATGTTTATTATCTGGCCCTTTACAGAAAAAAGTTTATCAGCCCTGCTATAGAGTAGAAAGGGGAAAGAAGTAGGAGTGACATTTAAAAGCCAGGTAGGGCCAGATCCTGGAGTTCTCAGAATAAAGTGTGAATCCATTAGTCATATATTCTGTAGACACAGAGGACTTCTAAGATGTTACACTGGTTCTTTTAAAATCTGCTCCTCTCTTCTTTGGTTCAGTGCTTAATAAAAAGTATTAAATAAGGAATGCATTGTGCCCATTTTCCCCTATAGTATCCTGCTACTCTCCTAACATGCTTCAGACCAACGCTCTTATTAGAAGGAAAATAGTTTTTAGGGGCTGCTGCTGCTGCTGCTGAGTCGCTTCAGTCGTGTCCGACTCTGTGCGACCCCATAGACGGCAGCCCACCAGGCACCCCCATCCCTGGGATTCTCCAGGCAAGAACACTGGAGTGGGTTGCCATTTCTTTCCCCAAAGCATGAAAGTGAAAAGTGAAAGGGAAGTCGCTCAGTCGTGTCCGACTCCTAGCGACCCCATGGACTGCGGCCTACCAGGCTCCTCCATCCATGGGATTTTCCAGGCAAGAGTACTGGAGTGGGGTGCCATTGCCTTCTCCATTTTAGGGGCTACATACCTGTTAGGTATGTAAGCTGACAAATTCAGAGAGATCTAGTTAATATGAAACTATTACAATTTCAACTGGAAAAAAAATTGCTCTTAAAATCAGTCTGTTCCTTCCCCAACCCCACTCAGCCTCAAAAGAAGTGGAGCAAAGGGACTTCCTTGGTGGTCCAGTGGCTAAGACTCCACACTCCCAATGCAGGCTGCCCAGGTTTGACCCCTAGTCGGGAAACTAGATCCCACACGCCGCAACTAAGAGTTCACATGATGCAACTAAAGATCCTGCATGCTGCGCTGAAGATCGAAGATCCCGAGCGCCACAACCAAGACCCGGTGCAGCCAAATAAATAAATAAATATTTGTAAAAGAAGTGGAGCAAAAAGATACTCTGTGAACTAAAATCTTAGAGCACACTGTTTTCTAAGTTTAAAGTTGAAAAAGGAAATACATACAAAACTTGATGACAATGAAAATTATCTGTCTTGTTAATATATATGCAAAAATTCTAAACAAAATATTAGCAAATCACACTCAGTGATGTATAAAAAGGATAGAATCACAACCAAGTTGGGCTTATTCCAAGAATGCAAGGTTGGTAATAGTTGAAAATCAATCATTGTACTTCAGTGCATTAACAGAATTAAGGAGAAAACTGTGACACCAGAATTGTCTCTGGACATTGCCAGTGACCCATGCAGGGTAAAATCACTCCTAGCTGAGAACCACTGCAACAAAGGAAGAAAAAACCTTTGACAGAGTTTAAAACCCATTCATTATTTTAAAGAAAAACACACTTAGCAAACTAGGAATGGAAGAGAGCTTTCTTAATCTGATGAATATCATTTTTTTAAAAAACCTACAACGAACACTATGCTTAATGGTGAAATATGGAAAACGTTCTCCCTAATATTGGGCAAAAGACAAAAATGCCACTCCTGTTCAGCTAACTGGAGGACCCTGGTGGTAGAATAAGACAAAATGAAAAAAATGAAAGGCATGAGGAATGGAAAGGAGGAAATAAAAGTCTTTCATTTACAGACACCACTGTATATGCAGAGTACTGAAGAGAACCTACAGATAAACTTAGTGTTGTGCAGCAAGTTTGTTAAATTTACTTATTTCAAGGTCAGTATATCTTGTATTTCTACAGACCAGCAACAATTAGAAGACATTAAAAGGTGATGCCATATCTGAGCGATCCCGTGGTCCAGTGGCTAAGATTCCCGTTCCCAGTGCAGGGGGCCCAGGTTCGATCCCTCATCAGGGAAGTAGATCCCACATGCTGCAGCAAGGAGCCAGTGCAGCCAAATAAATAAATAAAAATATGTTTAAAGTGATGCCATTTCTAACAGTATCACAAAACATCAAATACCTAAGAAGAGAAATAACAAAAACTGTAAAATCTGTTCACTCGAAACTACAAGATATTATTGAGAGAAAATAAACCAGATCAATGCATATCAAATGTTAGTGCATCAGTATTACCTGGAGGGTCTGTTAAAACAGGCTGAAGGCCCACTACAGTGCATCAGAATGAGCTTCTGTGTATGGTGTGAGTTCACGATTCACTGTTTGCAGCACAACTGCCTGAAAAGATCAGTGTTTTCCCACTGCAGGTTCCTTGGTTGTAAATCAGGTGACGGTGCGTGGGTCAGGCTGTTCCAGGTTCTCTTCTCTGTTCATTCGTCGTCTTCTCTCTTTGTACACTGATAAAATACCATTTTAATTATAACTTTATAACTGATCTCCCGTGGCTGAAACTTCAAGGGATGGGCCTGGTGTAGCACTGGTTTATTGTTTATCAGGTCGTTCTCACAACCCTTTGATCTGGAAACTTGCATCCTTCTGTTTAAGGGCATTTCCTTGAATTATCTTGCCTGTTTACTTTGATCATTTCCTCCCCTCTGTTTTTCCTGATTCCTGTTTCTTGAATTCTTATCCAGTTGTTGGCCCTCCCACACATATTCTCTAATTTTCTGCTTTAAAAAAAAATTTTTTTTTAACTTTTTTGTTGTGCTTTTCCAGTTACTCTAGTTTATTTCTAGGCTTTTTTTTTTTTTCCTGTCATTTTAATATCTAAGAGCTCTTTTCTTCTAGTTTTTTAAAGTAGCATCAGATTCTAGTTTATGGATTCGGTCTCTCCTCTGATCTCTCTGAGAATGTTCATGATCTTCTTGGAATCTTCAGTATTCCGCATGGTTTATTTCTTGTAAGTTGCCTTTTTTTCCTTCTTGTTTTGATGTGTCTTTCTCCTTAAAGGTTTTTCTAGCCTGCTTGGTGATCATTAGCTATATGCACATGCTTCAGAGTGAGATATTAAACTGATTATAAATATTCTGTGCTGGGGTGGTTGACTGTGACTTCACTGGTAGAGTGATCTTTTGGAGCCTCTTGGCACTTGGATCATTCAGTTCCCCAGAGAAGGTCCTTCTGATCCTCTGCCCAGAGAGGGTCAGTTTGATTCCCTGACTCCCCTTTATCAGTGTGATTCTTCACCGTAAACTCAGCTTGATGCCCCTACCCCTTCTGATCCCTCCTTTACCTTCTTTAAGAATAAACGTCTAGTTTTCTGCCTGGGTGACCTAGTTGCTTCTGAAAGAGCCTCTCATCCAGTTCTGCTCTTTTCAGTGTCATCTTAGCCAGACTTCCAGAACCTCCCAGCACCCCCACACTGTGCTGACCCCTGTGAAGTCTGAGCCCCAGACCACAGGAAGTTGGTTTCTGCCCCTGCCCCCAGATCCTGACTAAAATTCACTTTTCTTGGGTCTTTTGCGTCAGTTCCCACTTTTCTTTCTGCTGTCTACCTCCCCAAATATTGCTGTCACCTCTTTTCCTATTACAGTTGTCTTTGTGACTTGTATTTAAAAAAAAATAAAGCCCATTTTTGTTTTAGTAAGGTTTCTGGAGGGAGATGAGATAAATATGTAAGTTCACTCCACCGTCTTTAACCAGAGATCCCCTCACTGTTACTAAGGGGAAACCACGTGTTATCTGTTAGCGGTGAGTTGAAAAGGCCTCTTCTGGAGGTACTGAAGAATTGCTTTCTTGTCGTTGACTCACGAGGAACAAAACTGTCTAAGATCCATAATTTGCCACAACTTTGGGACAACCTCGTTTTTCATGCAGGTCTAATGGTGAGGGACACACAGGCAGAGGTGTGCCGGAGTGGTTACCTGGGTGGTACACTCTCCCCAGGTGGGAAGTTGGAGGGTCCATGATTTCCACCCTGGGCTCTGTATTGATCTCTGTGTTGTGGATTTTTTCCCTTCTGTGAAGCCACTGTTGGCTTATCTCATTCCTCACGCCCAAACCTTTTGTACAGGATGATGAGAGCCTGAGGTACCTCACACACGAGGAAAAGGACGTCCTCCTGTTTTTTGAAGAGACAATTGATTCCTTGGAAGATGACTTTGAGGAGCAGGTCCTGTGTGCCGGTGACACCCAGTGGCGCTCTCTGAGGCCTCTGGGAGAGAGCACTTTCGCTCCCTCCCAGCCAGAGGATGTCGTGGACTTGGTGCAGCCGGGCCCTGGAGCCGGGGAGCCTGAGAGCCTTGAGGAGGGGAAGGAGACCACAGGTGAGGACAGGAGCACCCTGACGTGGCTCCTTGTGTGGTGCCGGACACAGAGGCCCTCCTTCTTCTCGTGGTCTCTGCGTTTCTAGCCTGTACGGAAGCTTGTGAAGCTTGTGGGGCTGATCAAATTTTTTGTAAGGGGGAAGCATCCTCTCTGTAGTTTGACCAACCAAATAGATGTTTTCATGGCCTATTAGAATGACAACACAGGAAGGGAAATTCCAACAGGGTGAGAATAACGAATGAGACCAATCGGTTGAACAAGCAGATTGCATGTGTGGATAAAAGAAAGAAAGGGAACTGGAAATGGCTTCAGGTAACAATTCCATTCTACAAAGAAAACATACAGAAGACTAGTACTTTAGCCCTAGAGGTTTAATCTCCACTCTTGTGTAAGATTATACCCCTATTCCAAGGTGGGAGTATTTGAACTGAAAAGTCAGCTGGTTCAGGAAAACAAAATCGATCAGAACAAAAATTCAGCTCAGTATCTGTTTTGCTTGACTCAGGGTGGCATTAGAGGAAAGCTCTGCTTTTTGTCCCTTGAGTCCTGTGACAGAAACTGAGGGGCATGCATGGGCAAGGAGAACACTTTCGTCTAGTTTTTTTTTTTTTTTTTTCCTGGTTGGAAAGAATATTGGAAATGTGGGCAGGGGGTTAAGGACTGAAGAAAGATGAGGGAAAAATAGGAGGGGAAATATCTTTACCCTGCTGTCTGTAAATATTGCCACTTGTCACATGCCTCTAGAAATATATCCCTCCCACACCTTTATTTTTTGTAAGCAACACTGTGTATGACACAGAATTTCACATACTATTGGTTTTATGTTCCAAATATGGGGCTCAATTTCAAAGAAGAGACTTAAATATGAATTTCCCGTTTTTATCACACTTCTCTGAAGAATAATTCCTAAGATAAATTTGAACCAGCTGATCTTTAAAACATGTCAGATCGTATAATTGTGCTAAGGAAAACACATTTTGAATGTAAGCCATTTGCCCATCAATTCTCTAACATGATGTTTTCATCACAATTTTAAGTACCCATTTGGTGGCAGGCATTGTGTGAGATTCTGAGGATACAAAGATAAATACATGGTTCCCAATTTTGCAGCAGATATGAGTATAAGTGCAGAAAAGTGTTAGGTGATCTATGATCAGGCATGTTAGACTATATTAATAGTAAAGGTTCACAGGTTGGCATAGTAACCTCTATCAGAGGCTGTCCGGAAACATTTCTATTTCTGGAGGAGAGGGACACATCCAACTATCCTTTACCTAGAGGATCTGAGGGAGGGGTTGGTGGGTACCACAAACTACCCCACCTCCTTTCCCTTTGTAAAAATTCCCTATAACCTAAGGTGTGGTTTCCTCCTGGTACATGTCTCAGGATGATGGTTCCTGTGCGTCCCAGGTACTGACTGCTTCTGGCTTGTACTTCCTTTATCCCGAGAATCATACTACCTTCTCTTTCTCTAGTTCAGGGGCCATAGAAGGACTTTAGTACAGGAGGTACTGTTAAAACTGGTATTACATCCCTTGAGACCTTTGTAAAGTCAGTGGAAAGGAAAGGTGATGCATTTATTTCTACATATGGCCGTAGCTTATGAGGATTCTCGCTACTTTTCAGGGGCTGTCCCTTTTGGAAAGGAAGACGCCCCTGACCTTGAACCCAAGAAAGAGGATGCAGAGAAGTCTCCCCCATCAGACCCCCCAGGGCCTGAGGCCCTGCCATCTTCCCCACCCGCCTCACCTGCAGCAGCTCTGGCCCACCCCAGGAGAGAGCCCCCCACTCCTCCCGCAGAGCACCCCAAACTGACCCGCTCGGTCCCCACTCCACTCGTCATCGCCCAGAAGATATCTGAGAAGCTGGCAGGGAATGAAGGGCTTTCGCCCACATCTCCGTCCAAAGAGGGCAGGCCTGCAGAATGGAGGACGCTGGCTTCTCTGGCCCCTCGACACGGAGACCACTCACCGTGGCACCGACACGTGTCCCAGCCAGCGCCCAAGATCCACCGCTTTCCGAGCAACATCAGCGTGACCAACAGCGCGGGGAAGGACTTCAATAAGACCATCTCCAAGGCCGCAGTCAACGTGCAGGAGCGCAAAGCCCAGGTCCTGGCCAACATCAACGGCGTCTCCTTCCTCTCCTTGGGGGAGACGGAGGACCGGGCCCAGAGAGGCGAGCCCACCGAGCAGAGAAGCGTCTCTCCCGAACAGAGCCAGCCAGGCCCGGCCCAGGAGGCTGTCCCCACGCGAGAAGGGGCCCGCGGCGCCCAGCAGTCCAGAGGCGTGCAGACAGAACAGCCCCTGCCGCTGGCCAACGGCTTCCAGAGCATCCACGACGTCCTCAGGAGCCAGGCCGGGCCCTTCGTCTCCACCGGGAAGACAGTGACCTTCCGTCCGGACCCGGCCCTCCCCAGCAGACTTGCACCCCAGCAGCCGGACTGCGGCCAGGCGGCCAGGAAGCGGTCAGGCTCGCTCCCCAGGGCTGTAGGGTTCAGACCCCAAGGCATCACTGTCCAGTTCTCGGGCCGGGGCTCCACAGAGGAGGCCCGCCGGGAGGCCCTGCGGAAGCTTGGCCTTCTGAAGGAGAACTTATGATGGAGCGCGAGCGGGCGCCCCGGAAGGCAGGGTGGTCTGTTGCGCAGAGCCAAAAATGGATGTGCACATGCGCGCAGCGCAGCTGCAAAGCCCCAACTGGGTACCCGGCTGATGACTAGAGATGAAGGCCTGGGAGTCAGTAGACGAGCTGACCCCCTCCATTCTGCATCCGAGCTGGGACATCCTTCCATGTGAGAGGGCCCGCACCACATCTTGTCTTCCCTTTTCCAAGAGCTCAGAGAATAACCTTGAAAACCTACAGGTTTCTATGATTTGTAAATGCCTTATGTTTTTTGGATCTAGGAGGAAGGGGATTTGGGTCTGATTTTTTTTTTTTGCTGTTGTTGAGACTCTGATCTAACCTTTAATCCTCGAATGCATGAGAGGAAAGCCAGTGTAGATCTTATACTCGTTTCCCTAAGAAAGGGAACTTCCCCTTCTTTTCAAGAAAATAAAGACGTGCTTGTTCAATTTTCCTAGTGTCTTAAAGTACTGTTTTGGTCTTTTGTTAGATTTTTAAAGGTGAAAATGTGTTAGTCTGAGATATGCCTTTGTTTCTTGATAAAATTTGGTTTGCCCAGGTTTTTTTCTTTTAGTTGAAAATTAAAGCCTTTAGAGTATGATTTGCTGTAATGTTGAGTTATGAGAATGGAATGTAAGGGTTCAGTTTGGAAAAGGGGGTAATTTTAAGAAAGTCTTATCAAAGTACAGAGCCTTTGTTACTGGGAGATATGTGTATGATCATGTATTGTGTATACACATGTATATAATGTATGTTTATAGGGACATATATACAGATATCAGAGAAGGTGATGGCACCCCACTCCAGTACTCTTGCCTGGAAAACCCCATGGACAGAGGAGCCTGGTAGGCTGCGGTCCATGGGGTCGCGAAGAGTTGGACACGACTGAGCGACTTCACTTTCACTTTTCACTTTCATGCATTGGAAAAGGAAATGGCAACCCACTCCAGTGTTCTTGCCTGGAGAATCCCAGGGATGGGGGAGCCTGGTGGGCTGCCGTCTATGGGGTCACACAGAGTCGGACATGACTGAAGCGACTTAGCAGCATATACAGATATAGGTGGTATGCACACACATTATTACATACATATTAACTTCTTAAAACCCTGTTCCATAACTGCAAGATTCAATCACTTCCTATTCTTTTGATACACAAACCATCTCAGTGTTGAGATGATGCCACAGAAATTGTTACTTCCTAATCAAGAAGTCTTTTAAGGACACATCTCCATAAAATTTCTGTGAACTAAAGTGCTTTTTCTTCAACAATGTGTTCTGTTCCCAATTAAAGTAATAATCCAAATAAACTTCCTACTAGGCATGAGAGTTCATTTTTTACTGAAAGTTTTTTTTTTTAAGTGAAATATACTTTTTGTGTGTGTATGAAGTATACTTTTAAAGATGTCATGTATCACCTAATTTTAACCTAATTTTATCACCTAATTTTAGTTTTGCATGTTCCAAGGTGGCTGGTAAACAGAAGGAAACAAGAGTCTTAACAGCCCCCATGTTCCATGGGCAAGATCTCAGGATTAATTTAAAAGGGAAAAAGCAGCAAACTAGGTTACGCAGCATGAAACTGGATTTCTCCCATACAGTATCTCCCATGCTGAGTTGTAACCACCAGCTTTATTATCAAACTATTTCAGGCTGGAGTCTAAAACCTCTAAAAATAGACCAGGAAGGCCCACACTTGAAAGTCACACTCTTTTGTTGTATGTCTCAGCCACTGTCACAGAATCTGTTTCTTTCCTGTTGAGTATTATTTAAACTCAAACTGCTAAATGTGCTGTGAAGGGTGTTTTTCATAGTATCAATTTGCCTTGTAAGTTACATAAAATGATTGTAATGTTTTCCTTAGAATGACAGTATTTAGTGACTCGCCTAGCTCTTGTCCTCCCGAAATAATCTCATAGATTCTCAGTGGTCTTAATTTAAATAGGTGCTTTGATTTTACAGGTTTTTAAAAATAGTTTTTATTTTGCTTCTGTTTATGTTGGATTTGTTTAAAGGATTCTTGGGGGCTGTTATTTCCTTTTTATAAAGCGAGATGCCATGTCACACAGTATTTTTAAATGGCTTACATTTTTAAAATCTCTTATATTTGATGATTCTTTTTTTCTTGTCCTATGACTTCATTGTGATTAAAACTTAACTGTATGTTAGTATATTTGTTCTCATAATGATATTTTTGAAAAATAAATTTAGAGATGTCTCTTAAGTATAAGCAACTTTGTTTTTGCATTTTACCCTTATTCTCAGGTATTTTCTTTTAAATGGTTATATTCTTTCCTTCTGTCTATTCATAATGTTTTCTACCTACTTATTCATAATTATACTGACTGACTCTGGCCACTTCGTGCCCAAAAGCCTAGCAATTAAAGCCGTATATCTTGTACAAGGCTCAAATTTTAGCCACTAATGAACTAACTTGTATTTGTATGTATCACCTTAACAAAAACAATTCGTTTTCTGAGGGGCATTTGTTTCCTTCCCATAACTCTGTGATAGGACATCCTTAAAGGATCATCTTCAAGGGAATTTTAAGGACCATATTTCAAAGCAAACTTGTAACAAAAAGGAAATATGAATCCTAAGTGCTCAGTTTTTTTTCAACTGATGCTTGTAAATCAACCCCCATTTTAGTCCCCATTAAGATTAAGATGAAACTTTTTTTTTTTTTTTTACTGATTTTAAGTATTAAGATAAAGATGAAACTCTTTAAGTTAATACTTAAAAGCACGAACGGGGGAAGGGAGGATTCTCTGCTTTTGGGCAGGTATGTGCAAACTGGCAAACCAGAGTCATCTGCAAAGGGTAATACCCTGCAGTTTCCAGGGTAAGAGTCCAGCGTCCTCCACCTCCTCCAGCTCTATTGGCTAGTGTGCATGGCTTATCTTCACAAATTTGGTGGAAATGTTGATCTTTGCTTTTGTCTGCCCAGGGTCATTCCCCTCTTATAAGGCTTGTGGAGGAAAGGCAGAGGTGGAGGTATCCCTCCCATGTCTCAAGTCTCAAGACCAGAGGGCTCAGCTGGAGCTGCTGCGTTCTTGCTCTCTCTCCCCCTCCCCCTCCCCCCGACAAGCTGACTTCAAACTGACTTCAACAGGTTTCTTCACGCAGAGTTCCTATTGGGTGGCCTCCAATGTAGGCTCCCCAAGAGTTTCACAGAACTGGTAAGTCATGGAAGGGAACCCTGAAGACTGATTGACTGTTTTGTTTTTAAAAAAATTAGAACTATTCTCTGAAGAATGCCATTTGCAGCAACATGGATGGACCTAGAGATTATTATACTAAGTCAGTCAGACAAAGACAAACACCATGTGATGTCACCTACATGTAGAATCTAAAACACAACTCAGATGAGCTCATCTATGAAACAGGAACAGGCTCACAGACATAGAGAATGGCTTTGTGGTTGCCGAGGGGGAGGTAGGGTAGAGGAGAGATGGACTGGGAGTTTGGGATTAGCAGATGCAAACTAGTATAGACAGAAAGAATAAACACCAATATCCTACTGTACGGCACAGGGGACTATATTCAGTATCCTGTGAGAAACCATAATGGAGAAGAAAAAAAAAAACAAAACTGTATTCTCTTTGCTGAATTCCCGCAGCGCTGGCTATGAGAAATGTGACCTTTCAGAGGATGTGATAGGGGTGTTTTTTTATGCAGGTGATCTAAGAAATCAGTTCTTTCCAGAGGAATGGAGAAAAACAAGATAAATATAAAAACGATTTACTTTTATCAAGAAACTTTTCCTGAAACGTTTGTCACAGAGTCACCACATTCTCTGAAGGAGCCGAGTGAGCTGTTTGGTGTTTTTCTTCCCTGCCTGTGAACCAGGAGGAAGGGGAGGCTTAAGGGGAAAGCTCACCTGTGAGAGGCTTATGTTTTCATTGAAATGACAAGTCACCAAACAGGTTTTGTTTCTTCTCTTCACAAGAAGGCTCTTTTTCCCTGCTTCAAAATATGGGGAACAAGTTCCCATATCCTGTCCTAATCTACCCACTGGACAAGCCTGGCTTTCAGATATCCGAGAAAAGAAGGCAGGGCTGTCAGTGGCCGTGGCCTGGGGAAGTCAGAGCCCTGCTTGGCCCCGCAGAGAAGAGAGGTGCCTCCATCGCCTGCTCACTGACCACAGACCGCGGGCCTCTCCTGCTGGCCCTCCTCCGCCAGAAGCACCTTCTTCTCTAAGAGAAAAACTGGTGTCAGGGACCAAACCCACCTGTCCACGAGCAAAGTTTGGGCAACAGGATGATGGCTGAAGGGCATTTTTCAGCATAAAAACCTCCCAGTCCTTTCAAACTGTCTCTTGACTAAAAAAAATAGTACAGAACTCTCCTACACATTTCAAATTCTAAGATTCCAGAAATGCTAATCGCTGCTATCACCAGCAGACTCACTCTCCCTCCTGGTTATTGTCCTTCTAGCGGGGGCACTGATGACCCCAGGTGAGGCTGCCCTGCTAGGTTCAAACCTGGCTCTGAATGATGCTCTTTGGCCTTGCTTCTTATCATCAAGACTGCACAAACCTTTTGTTCAACAAGCTAAAAGAGGGGTGACATGGTGGTTTCCAGAAATGACCTGAAAATCCTCAATGACAAACAAACCCAATATTCTCTGACCTTGGTTGGGAACACCATACGTCTCTCTAAGGAGCAGAGGGTGCCTAGGGAATTGGGTGACCCTGGGGTGCTCTCTGCCCCCTGAGTCCTTGGCAACCCCTTACATCTGTCTGCCATAGTCCCCCAAGAGCCTACCTGCTTGGTGTCACACTGGGGTCTGAGTCAGGAAGACTCACCCTGCCTCCTGTTTAAATTCAAGGAGGCTTTCCTGATTCTCACGACTTCTTCGGGACCCTTGAGGCCAGCTACTTCCCCAGCTGAGCAGGACTGCTGAGGCTCAAGGAGCATTTTGAAAACCCACCCTAGTTCTGAGGAAGCCACAGGTTTACTTTCTGGGTGTGGGAGCCCCTAGCCTGGTGGGATAGGCTCAGGGTTCCATGACTGCCCCCACCCCACACTGCCCTGCCTGCCCCTAGCACAGGCAGCAGTTGTGACCGTCTGACTTGGGCCAGAGGTAAGAATTCACATTTGGAAGCTGAGGTTAATGGAACTTAGTCATTGATAAACAGGTCACACTTCGTAAACTTCAACCTCTGAGTGTTTGTGTGTAAAGCAGAGCTGCCAAGGGCAGTAGTAACCTAAGTTCTAGAAATACCTTTAAGG
This sequence comes from Capricornis sumatraensis, assembly GCF_032405125.1. Classification (NCBI taxonomy): domain Eukaryota; kingdom Metazoa; phylum Chordata; class Mammalia; order Artiodactyla; family Bovidae; genus Capricornis; species Capricornis sumatraensis. Next base: position 19,624,149 of record NC_091083.1, read on the forward strand.
GGTGGGGCTGAGTCAACAGGGACTCTGAGCATCCAGGGAGCCGGGAGCTCTGAGCACGTGTGTGCCCGCGGGCTTCTCGGTGGCTGGCTGGCTTCCGCCCTTGGCATCCTCTGACATTTTTGTGTGGTTAGACTCCCTTTGAGCATTGCGACGTGCGTAAGAGGCCTGCTCTTATTACTAAAGATGCGTTCAGATCTCAGGGGCCCTTAAAGACATTATATAATTCCTCATGGGGCCACATCCCTGGTAAGTCATAGAGATGGCCCTGCTACAAGGTTTTCTTCGGCTTCTAACTATTTCTATTGTATACCCATTTCTGGGACTGTTTATTTGGTGTCTAAGCATTTTAAATTTTGGGGAAATAACCTCTGCCTTGTGAAGATAATTTCAAAGAGCAGGAAGGTACAGGGGGGGCCTGTTTGTGCAGGGCACGTTGTAGCCAAAAAGGTGCCTTGCCTTCCTTGGTTCCCAAACCCACAGTTCTGGGCATACGTGACTGAGCTCTTCTCAGCTCATAGTCCATGTGTTTGTGAAACTCTGTGTGTGTGTGTGTGTGTGTGTGTGTGTGTGAGTCACTCAGTCATGTCCAACGCTTTGTGAATCCATGAAGCCCGCCAGGCTCCTCTATCCATGGGATTCTACAGGCAAGAATACTGGAGTGGGTGGCCATTTCCTTCTTCAAGCGATCTTCCCAAGCCAGGGATCGAACTAGAGTCTCCTATATCGCAGGCAGGATCTTTACCACTAGCACCACCGGGGAAGCTCGGTGAAACTCTGTAAAGCTCTTTATTCTATCTTAAAGGCCAAATGAACCGAATGAAAATGTTTAGAATGTGAAGAGCTGTCTGGAACTTGATTTCTTCGTTTGTGAAGCTTAGGAGCTGACCCAGGTGGTACTGAATGAGACAGACACAACAGGTGGTGCTAAGCATCATCAGTTAGTCCTCCCAACCTTGGGCTCCTCCTCTCCTTTTCACAGGGCCTTGTGGGGGCCCTGGCTGCACATTCCCTGCTTCCCGAACCTTCTGTGAAGCCATGCAAGCTGTGCCAGCCAATGTCGTCCACTCTTCTTTCTGTCCTCCTTCCCTCATACAGGGCTTCTCCCCTCCCCCCCTGGCCTGTCTCCTGTGCCCAGCTCTCATGAAGTCTCATCTCTGATTTGTACTGCCCTCATGTTTCCACCAACAGTGCCAGGGCTTGTCTTTGGGGATGAAAAGAGAGACAGGTAAAGCCTTTGGAAGTTAGACTGGGGGTAAAGAGTGGGCCAGTGAGCTGCAGGGGACTTGAAAGGGGAAAAAGAAGGCAGAGGGTGGCCCCAGCCTCCCTGCCTCCTTGCCAGCCCTACTGGGGGCGTCTTAAATCACCACTCGTGACCCCTGCCTTGGGGGGTCCAGTTCAGAGCAGATACGTTGGCTGCATCCCTCCTCCACCCTCCCTCCAGACTTGGTTCTGGAGCCTGGAATTGCCAGGGGGTGGTTTCCAACACGCTTGTGCTCAGGACACCCACGCATGCAGCCGAGTGAGTTCACTGGGGAAACTGCCCAGTCTGCTCGCTGGCAGTCCTTTGAAGTCATGGTTGTTACTGGAAAGGCAACCAGGCTTCAGTGGAAAATCCAGGACCTGGCTCCATGGAGCTGGAGTGCTGGGGCAGGGCGAGGCAGGACGGCCGCCCACACTTGCATTTGGCCTGGCCCCCGCCAGGGGCCACTGGCTCCATGGCACTGAGGTGGGACTATTTCACCATCATAAATTCCCAGCCACATTGCAGTTGGGACACAGCTGCAGTGCAGATTGAGCTGGTGGTCCCTTTCCAACCATGTCTTAAGTTTTTACACTTCTGATATTTAAAAGCGGCATTGTTGAGCAGATGTGCCGCTCTCGGAGAATTGAAGTGTCTCCCTGCCTTGGGAGGGTCTACATGTTACCTGATAATTTTGCTATTGTTTAAATTATTTTTTGTAAATTCCTTCTAGGAATAACTGCTTTCAGGGACAGTTTGGGCCCCATTTTATAATCACTCGATTTGATCTTTGAAACCAAATTTTTTTCTCGTCTCAATCATCCATCTCACAAAATCTTGATTCCAAAAGACCATTTGCTGCTTCTAAAAATCAGATCCACCTTCAAAGGTGTATTTTGCTCTAAGTGTATCATTCAACTTCCACACTGACTCAGGCCACTCTTTATAAGGGGCAGACACAATTGACAGGAGTGAGCATGTCTCGCACCAAAATCAGTTCAGTCAGTTCAGTCACTCAGTTGTGTCCGACTCTTCATGACCCCATGGACTGCAGGACACTAGGCCTCCCTGTCCATCACCAACTCCCGGCGTTTGCTCAAACTCATGTCTATCGAGTTGGTGATGCCATCCAACCTTCCCATCCTGTGAAGTCCTCTTCTCCTCCTGCCTTCAATCTTTCCCAGCATCAGGGTTTTTTCCCAATGAGTCAGCTCTTCACATCAGGTGGCGAAAGTATTGGAGTTTCAGCTTCAGCATCAGTCATATGAATATTCAGGACTGATTTCCTTTAGGATTGACTGGTTGGATCTCCCTGCAGTCCAAGGGACTCTTCAGAGTCTTCTCCAACACCACAGTTCAAAAGCATCAATTCTTTGGCGCTCAGCTTTCTTTATGGTCCAACTCTCACATCCATACATGACCACTGGAAAAACCATAGCTTTGACTAAATGGACCTTTGTTGGCAAAATAATGTCTCTGCTTTTAATATGCTGTCTAGGTTTCTTGCAAATAGAAGAGGAGAGAACTAAAGAAGCTGTGAGAGTGATCCCAGAGGCAAAGAGCTGTAACAGTACAGTTCTGCATGGCCACAGAGATCACACCATGAGAGATTTCCACGAACACTGGGAATTCATAGCACTGAGAGCCGACTGAAAACGGAAACAGTGGTTCACAGGAGTGTCAGTGGCCATCTCTGTGGAGGTGTGCAGACACCAGGCAAGCGCTGTGCAGAGGAAAGTGACCGGAATTGCATTCAGTGGCACCCCTCCCAATTCTGAGATTTCATGACAGGCTCGTGTAGTGCAGGAGTTATCATTATCCTGACCTGACCCAGCCCTGCAATTGCTGTGTAACTTAAGCTCCCTCTCTGAGCCTCACTTTCTCCATCTGAGAAAATAGGGGGGAACTGTAATCACCTAATTGTTGTAAGGACTGAATGAGATCACACGTGTTAAGAACCACATATATCAAGTGTATGCCTGGCACACACCATCATTACTGTCGTCAGCATCATCATCACCATCATCACCATCACCAAAAGCAACACCACCAAGGCCAAATGGGAATTCCTATAGAGCCTTCCAGAATGGCTCTGTTCAAGCCCAGCAGTCTGGAGGGATGAGCAAGTGCCGGTCTCACAGCCTGGTTCAGACTCTCCCATTCACCACTGTCCCATCCCCAAGTGCAGTCTGGTGGCTACTTCAGCAAGGAAGCGAGTTTTAGATTTAAATTCCACTGCCTACTGAGAAATAGGTTTTGCCACTTTCTAAAAATAGGTCTCCAGAGTTTATTTTCCTTCTCCAGGGCTGGGCAGGTCTGGCTTCCTGCTTAGATACACATGGGAGGACTCCCCATCCAGGCTCACACTTTTCCACGTCTTCTGTCCTCTGCCTGCAGAGCTCCTCTGGGAGCTGGGCTCCCCCGCAGCCCCCCTCCCCGCAGGGCCTCCTCCCAGAGGAGGAAGTGCCCAGCCCAGCCCTGCGCCACGAGGCTCCAGGGAACACTGGGGGATTGTGCAGCCCGAGCCCCTTGGTCACCATGGGGCTGCTGGGGAGGAAGTGCTTGTTCCGAGTTGCCAGCTGGCCAGGCTGGGCCCTCAGACTTTCCGTCCTGCCTGGCACACTCCCAGCCATTCCTCAGGGAGGGCAGTGGCCTCACCACCAGAGCTTTCAGAGCAGCCCTCAGGGAGCAGCCCTACCTCCAGAAGCAGGTAGGTTGACCCAGGCCCCCGTTAAACCTGCCTCAGTTAAACCCCTGGACGGCCCCTTCCTCTGCAGCATCGCCTCCACCCTCCTCCTCATTCTAGGCAGACGGGGCCATTAGTCCGTCTTCAGCTGTTTTTCAGCCCCTGTTGCCCCAGCCAGTCTCCTTCCAGGATGGAGTGGTAGACCCTCCCTCCAAGAAATGTCCTCCTGGCCCCTTCCTCTGCAATTGGAGCCCCGCTTCCTCCAACCAGACCCGTCATCACCTCCTCAGCACTCCAAAGGTGGTGGAATTTTCTTCCTCTTTTTTTTTTTTTTTAAATTTTTGGCCATACCCTGTGGCATGCGGGCTCTTAGTTCCCTGACCAGGGATCAAACCCATGCCCCTTGCATTGGAAGGCAAAGCCTTAGCCAGGGACATCCCAACACGGTGAGGATTTTCAGATGCCACCCAATACATCTAACCAAGCGCAGTCTTCAATAGAAAGACCTGGGCTTACATTAAACTTCAGCTCTCACCAGCCCCGTGTACTTAAGGTACTCAGGTGAGAGACTCTGAAAGACCAAATGAGATAATGGGTGTGCAAAACATCCAAAGGCAGTATGAGCAGTATAGTCAAAAGCGGTGGTTCTCACAGTGTGGGCCTAACCAACAGAATCACCATCACCAGGAACCGTGTTCGAAAGGCAAAGTAGCAGTCATCTCAGATCTAGTGAATGAAGAACTCTGGAGGTGGGGCCCCAGGAGTCTGGTTTGAGCAAGCCCTCCCTGTGATTCAGAGGCCTGGGCTAGAAACAAAGAACAGGCCCCAACTTCTAAGGTGCACAGATGGGGAAGTGAGCAAAGATGCAGAAGAGATGCAGGACTGTGATATCCTGAAGGGTGGGGATCATCCCAGTGCCTGGGGTGGCATCTGGTGCATAGTAGGTGTTCAATGAGCAGCTCTTACATAGAGTGGGTGTGTGAACATGAAAAGATAGGAGGCTCTCTGAAGTCTTCCAGTGAGGATGTTACTTTTACATTTTCAAAAGCACAGATAATCCTGTTTGAGGGAGGGAGAGAGAGATAGAGACAGAAAGATTAGTAGACTCGGGCCACCATCTTGGCCTTACCCAGGGCAGCCCTGGGGAAGAGGGTCTGTGAGAACCCTCACCTAGATGAGGGGCCAGGCCACACTTCCTGCAGCCTCGCCTCGTGGCCTTGGGGTCTCCCACGAGTGGATCAAGTGGTTACATGTTGGCTGGGATTGCCATGCACCGATTCATCCGACAAGTATTTGAGCACCTGCTATGTGCTGTCCCCGGGGAAGGCAATGGCACCCCACCCCAGTACTCTTGCCTGGAAAATCCCATGGACGGAGGAGCCTGGTGGGCTGCAGTCCATGGGGTCGCTAAGAGTCGGACACAACTGAACGACTTCACCTTCACTTTTCACTTTCATGCATTGGAGAAGGAAATGGCAACCCACTCCAGTGTTCTTGCCTGGAGAATCCCTGGGATGGGGGAGCCCGGTGGGCTGCCGTCTGTGGGGTCGCACAGAGTCAGACACGACTGAAGCGACTTAGCAGCAGCAGCAGCATGGGCTGTCCCAGGGACTGAGGAGACAGCCGTGAGCCTGGCACACCCAGTGCCATCCTCCCAAGCTGGCAGTCCAGGGATGAAAGAGACAAGGAAGCAAGGTAACTATGAGAAGGCAGTATTTGTTGGACACGACTGAGTGACTGAACTGAACTGAACTGAGGCCTCCCTGTCTATCACCATCTCCCGGAGTTCACTCAAACTCACGTCCATCGAGTCAGTGATGCCATCCAGCCATCTCATCCTCTGTCGTCCCCTTCTCCTCCTGCCCCCAATCCCTTCCAGCATCAGAGTCTTTTCCAATGAGTCAACTCTTCACATGAGGTGGCCAAAGTACTGGAATTTCAGCTTCAGCATCATTCCCTCCAAAGAAATCCCAGGGCTGATCTCCTTCAGAATGGACTGGTTGGATCTCCTTGCAGTCCAAGGGACTCTCAAGAGTCTTCTCCAACACCACAGTTCAAAAGCATCAATTCTTTGGCTCTCAGCCTTCTTTAGGGTTCAACTCTCACATCCATACATGACTACTGGAAAAACCATAACCTTGACTAGACGGACCTTTGTTGGCAAAGTAATGTCTCTGCTTTTGAATATACTATCTAGGTTGATCATAACTTTCCTTCCAAGGAGTAAGCGTCTTTTAATTTCATGGCTGCAGTCACCATCTGCAATGATTTTGGAGCCCCAAAAAATAAAGTCTGACATTGTTTCCACTGTTTCCCCATCTATTTCCCATGAAGTGATGGGACCAGATGCCATGATCTTCGTTTTCTGAATGTTGAGCTTTAGGCCAACTTTTTCACTCTCCTCTTTCACTTTCATCAAGAGGCTCTTTAGTTCCTCTTCACTTTCTGCCATAAGGGTGGTGTCCTCTGCATATCTGAGGTTATTGATATTTCTCCTGGCAACCTTGATTCCGGCTTGTGGTTCTTCCAGCCCAGCATTTCTCATGATGTACTCTGCATGTAAGTTACGAGGAGGAAATTCAGGGCCAGGGAGAGAAGAGGAGGCAGTGATGAGGTGGGTGGCTAAGCTGAGACTTGAAGCAGACACAGGAGCTCGTGAGACTGCAAGGGCAGTGGTGGTCTAGGCTGAGGGCACGGCCGGACCAGAGGCAGGTCAGGACTAAAGCGATTAGGAGGGGAGAGCACTGCGAGGGGCTGTCAGTCTCCACAGTCGCTGGTATGAAACTTCGAGTGAGGTGGAACTGCAGAGCAGGGGTGCGGCCCTGCCCACACAACTCGGTGGACTAGCAGTCCTTCAGCAGACAGGCCAGCACCTTTCCTGACACCAGGAACAGAGCAGATCAGAAAGAGCACCACACAGACCTTGCTCGCGAGAAGACGGAAATCATGCAAAGCCAAGGACGGTGCTTGTGAGAGAGGTAAGTGCAAGGATGGGCAGAATGCCTGATGAAGGAGTGGGGCTGAGGAAGGTGAAGGCGCTGACATCACCAGGCAGGAACACGCCCAGCCCTCACGTCACCCTTGCCACTCAGGGCTCCGGCTTCAACCAGATGGTCCCAGAGTCCTGCTTTGCAATAAAAGAAAGAGGAAATCACCAAGCTCTCACAGGAGGAACAAGACGAGACGAGACTACACTCTGCTGTGCTGATCCTCTCCTCTGGGCACAGACTCTACTGCTCCATCCAGGTTCCACCACACACAGGATGCGATGCTGGGCTAATACCATGCTAATACCAAACCTTCTCCAAGACACTACTCATACCAGACAATACATGCTCCACTATCGAAACAGCCTAATGCCTAACACACAATCCACACTAAATAAGTGTTTATGGGAGCTAATGCCTCTCCAGCAGACAATGGGGAACTTTATTTCTTCTGCTTGGCCTTTGGGGACGGTGAGATAAGAAGAAACATATATTGATTTCTGGTATATCGCTTCCTGGGCTTCCCAGGTGGCGTTAGTGGTAAAGAACCTGCCTGCCAATGCAGGAGCCGTAAGAGACACGGGTTCGATCATTATGTCAGGAAGATCCCTTGGAGAAGGACATGGCAACCCACTCCAGTATTCTCGCCTGCAGAATCCCATGGGCAGAGCAGCCTGGCGGGCTACAGTCCATGAGGTCACAAAGAGTCAGGAACGACTTAAGTGACTTATCACGTGTGCACATTGATTGCCATGGAATTTCCTGGGTGTCTTTTGTTCTAATGAGGAGGCTCTAGGTGGGCTCCTGGATGGAGACCAGTCACCAGAAAGATCAGGCCATGACTAGAAGCTTGACATTTTCAGCACCACCTTCCCTATACCCACCTCCCCCATTCTCCAGGGAGGGGAGAGGGGCTGGAAATGGAGTTAATGAGCGATCATGCCTACGTGAGAAGCCTCCATAAAACCCCACTGTGGGGCTGGTGAGCTGCCAAGCCGGTGAGGACAGCCATGTACTGGGAGGGTAACAGCCCCCACCTCCACAGGGATGGAAGTTCCTGCACTAAGGACCCTCCCAGACCTTGCCCTCGGTGTCTATCAAACTGCTTGTTCATCTGTGTCCTTTATCATATAAGAAGCTGGTAAAGTAAGTGTTCTGAGTTCTGGGAGCTATTCTAGCGAACACTCTAATCCAAGGGGAAGAGGTCATGGGAAACTCCAATTTGTAGCCAAATCAGAGAGAAATCACGGGTAACCTGGTGATCTATGACTCGCGACTGGCATTTGCAGAGGGGATGGGACTCAGCCCTCACACTTTGGGCTCTGATGCACTCACCAGGAAGACAGTGTCGGGATTGAGTTGACTTGTAGGACTCCCAGCTGGGGTTGCAGAGGATCACTTGATGGGAGAACATCCCCCACACATCTGGTGTCAGATGTGCTGAGGGTGGTGACAGTGTGAGGTACAGGAGGACACAGGAAGAAAGAACTGAGGCTTGTCCCAATACAGGGCCCAAGTTCTATGCCCTGAGAAAGTCACCTGTAAAGCTGCTTCTCTCTGTCCAAGCACCAGATTCATCCAGATAACTCAGAGGGGAGGGGTAAGTCCCAGGCCAGGAGGGAGGCTTCAGGCGAAAGGTCAGCCAGGCTAATGACGGCTAATGGATCCCAGACACCAGCTGAACCTGCGGATCCTCTAACAAACAGGCAGGTCTGGCAGGTGTGCCTGCAAGCTGGCCACTTCTGGAAGCCTCCCGGTGAGGGTGTCCCAACCGGTCTTCCTTGGAAATAGGGTTTTGAACAAAACTTCCTCAGATTCACAGTATTTCTGAAAAAGCTTTTGGGAGGGGAGAAACCCCTTGGGTGTGGGAGGTAGGCACTGTGTACAGTGAACATGAAGTTCAAACCTGGCCAGGCCCCGCGACTAAGCAACTGTTCAACCCGCCAAGTCGCCTCCACGGCTCCATCTCCTCATTGCATCAGTCAGGATAGATCAGGCTGTTCTGCGGTAACAAATGAACCCCCGCCATCTCAGTGGCTTACCAAAATAAAAGTTCCTTTACTCAGAGTCACTTTATGTGGCAGACATCCCTCCTTGTCACGTGGCTACAAAGTCAGGGACACCTGGTCTCCATGGGCCCCGACCGGGGAAGGAAGAAGCACCTGGAGGGCCTTGTCTGAAAGTGGCTGACAGCACTCCACCACATCACTGCCTGGACTCATCGTGGGAATGCAGCCCCTCCCAAGAAGGAGGAAGCTCACAGAAGGGCTTCCTTTACCGCTCAGCCATTAAATCCATGGCGTCAGTCATCGCATTTCGGGAGGGGCTCCTAACGTGTGCCAGGCATTATGCTGAATGTAGAGCTACAGAGACGTCCCTGTCCTCGTGAAGTTCAGATGTGGGTCAACGTACAAACTGGTGCAGCGTCACAGTCCTGCGGGGGCAGCAGAGAGGCACCGTGCCCAGCCTGGGTGAGGGGCGGGCAGCCTTGAGCAAGCAAGCAGTCCACACCGACTCTGAAAAAACGTGCTTGCTGACATATACACGCTTGTGTTTTTTACAAATGTAACTGATGTAAAGAATGGGTTACACACGATTTACAAACAATGCTTAAAATACACAATACAGGCTCACCTCAGGGATATCAACAGCTTGGTTCTAGACCTCAAAATAAAGCACATATGGCAATAAATCACGTGATTTATGAATGAATCACGTGATTTTTTTTGGTTTCCAGGCACATATAAAAGTTATGCTTATACTACACTGTAGTCTATTAAGAGTGCAACAGTGTTCTGTCTAACAAACAACAGTAAAGTGAAAGTGTTAGTTGCTCAGTCCTGTCCTACTCTTTGCCATCCCATGGACTATAGCCTGCTGGGCTCTTCTGTCCATGGAATTCTCCAGGCAAGAACACTAGCGTAGGTAGCCATATCCTTCTCCAGGGGATCTTCCCAACCCAGGGATCTAACCCAGGTCTCCTGCATCACAGGCAGATTCTTTCCCACTGAGCCAGTAGGGAATGTGTATACCTTTATTGAAAAATACTGTATTGCTAGAAAGTGTTACCATTATCTGAGTCTTCAGCAGGTCTTAGTCTTTCTGCCATGGTGACATCAAAGATCACTGATCGCAGATCACCAGAACAGATACTATAATAATAATCATTATAATGAAGAAGCTTGAAACATCATGAGAATTACAAAACCTTGTCACAGAGACAGGAAGAGAGCAAAGGCTGTTGGAAAAATAGCACTGATAGACTTGCTTGGTGCAGGTTGCCCCAAATATTTATTCTGTAAAAAAAAAAAGCAATATCTACAAAGCGCAATAGAACAAGGTCTGCATGTAGTCCACACCGTAAGGCCCACACAGCCAAACGGTTCTCATAAGACATGCTCACTGATTTTGCTAAGCCCTTCCACTCAACCATTATTTGACAACCGGAGTTGCACCCCCATAAGCTCTTTCCTCAATGCAGTTCAGTTCAGTCGCTCAGTCATGTCCGACTCTTTGCAACCCCATGAATCGCAGCACACCAGGCCTCCCTGTCCATCACCAACTCCGGAGTTCACTCAGACTCATGTCCATCGAGTCAGTGATGCCATCCAGCCATCTCATCCTCAGTCGTCCCTTTCTTCTCCTGTCCCCAATCCCTCCCAGCATCAAAGTCTTTCCCAATGAGTCAACTCTTTGCATAAGGTGGCCAAAGTCCTGGAGTTTCAGCTTTAGCATCATTTCTTCCAGAGAAATCCCAGGGCTGATCTCCTCTAGAATGGACTGGTTGGGTCTCCTTGCAGTCCAAGGGACTCTCAAGAGTCTTCTCCAACACCACAGTTCAAAAGCATCAATTCTTCGGCGCTCAGCCTTCTTCACAGTCCAACTCTCACATCCATACATGACTACTGGAAAAACCATAGCATTGACTAGACGGACCTTAGTTGGCAAAGTAATGTCTCCTCTTTTGAATATGCTATCTAGGTTGGTCATAACTTTTCTTCCAAGGAGTAAGCGTCTTTTAATTTCATGGCTGCATGGCCCTTAATTCTGATATGTGATCTGATAAACAATTTCTCACTTTCATATGAGATACATTTACTAATTATACCACATAGCATGTGGGATCTTAGTTCCTCAACCAGGGATCAAACCCATACCCCCTGCTTGGAAGGTGGAATCTTCCATTGGACTGCTGGGGAAGTCCCCATACTGATACCTTTTTTGACCTGAGTAACTTCTTGGCTGAATCAGATAACTTCTCAAATGCTAGGAAATGGTCCTTCCTTTTTCTGTCTTAATCAAAAGTGTCATGGATATGGACACAGTAAGCTTTTAAGTTCAATCTACATTATTAACATTTTCTCTCTTTCATATGCTGTTATGATACTCTTCTAAAGTATCGACAACCAACAAGACAATAAATCCTGCCCTGGTGAATAGTGCTTGCCAATGTGGATGGTGTAATTACTCCCACAGTAGACAATCCCCAGCTACCCCTCTGTGTCACTGAAGATACAGTTGAGAACAGAAATGTAGGAATCAATGAGCCCATGGTATTCCCATGAAACAAATAAAATGGACATGTGGTGGTTTAGTTGCTAAGTTGTGTCAGACTCTTGTGATCCCACGGACTGTAGTTTGCCAGGTTCCTCTGTCCATGGGATTCTCCAGGTGAGAATACTGGAATGGGTTGCTATTTCCTTTTCCAGAGGATCTTCCCAACCTAGGAATAGAACCCTTGTCTTCTGCATTACAGGCAGATTCTTTCTCAACTGAGCTATGAAATATATATCATCAAAAGCAAAGAAAACAGTAATATAATGAGCAACTGGTGGATTTAGAGCATTTATTATCTAAATTGTAAGTTTATAACTTTCCACTTTAAGGTGATGACAGCTGACCTGAAAAATTCCTGAAAATCTAACAATCAGTTCAGCAAACCAGAAGCTGGCTCTAGCCCACAACAGGGAGCTGGTTAGGGGAGACAGGTCTGAGTGGAGTGAAAGCAAGTGTTGCCATTTATTTCAGCAGAAAAAGGAAGGAGGAAGGTGCAGGCCTGGCAAGGGTATCAGCTGAGCATGCAGGCATGACACGGTGGTGGAGCAGGGTGACCCACAGCTTCAATCACTAGGACTGTCCCCTTTGATTTTCAAAAGTGTCTCATTTGGAATGAAAATGATAAAAGGTGAAGAACTGCAGCCCTTTGGGTCCCCAGGTAACTAAGTAGGATCCTTTGGGGCCTCCCCAGGACAGACACTCTCCCCACCACCATGCCTCCTGTTTGGAGAAAAAGTTTAGCCTCCTAGGCCTTCTCCAAGTTTCCAAGAATAAATTTAATCTGAGAAGTGAGAAAATTCAGAAATAAAGGAAGACAAAATAATAGTTGAGCAGAAGTCAAGGGCCTTTGGTTCTTCCTCAAGGGCTACAGATACTATCCTGGGCCATAGCCTGTGAGCAGCTCAGCAGAGACTGAAAACCCACCAGGTGGGAGAAGTGACGTGTATGCTGACCACAAGCACATAGACCCCAGACTGAACAGAACTCAAAGGGTGATGATGGTGACCCCTGACTCCCTCACCACCAACCAGTCAGAAGAATGTCCATGGGCTGACTGGGCACCCTGTGACCCAGTCCCTCACCCTGTCTTCAGAACTGCTCCCTGAAGACTGTCGGGGAGTCTGGGCCTTATGAACATTAGCTGCCTGTGCTCCCTGCTTGGTACCTGCAATAAACACTGCCCTTCCCTTCACCACACCCTGGTGTCAGGAGACTGGCTCTGCTGGGTGCAGGCGAGTGGACCTAAGTTTGGTTCAGTGATGCCCAGAACCTCGGCTTGGAACAAGAGTCAGAGAGGGAGGTGGCAGAGAAACCAGGTTAGAAGAGGAAGCAGCAGGGAGGAGATGGTGGTGGGGAGTGTGGAGGACATGTTCTGGGAAGCCGGGATGACAAGGGAAGGCATGGGACTGGCACCCGGGGAGGGTCTCTGATGGGGAGGAGCTGAACCCCAAGCCTCCCAAAAGGGACCCTGAGCCAGCACGCCTGCTCCTCAAGCTTGGCCTCACCCATGCCGGCTGAGGAAGAAGAAAGGAAAAGCAGGCGAAATTCAAGCGTTTGAGCCCCCAGCTTTCTGAAACAAGGGAGAGGTGGGCAGGATGGTGGGCAAAAGGGGTGAAAACTTCCCACATGGCCACTCTCTTATAGGTGGCTTGGAATCCCCAGGGCAGCAACTCTGAGGCTGCCTTTGTGGTTTTTTCCCACAAGCCAGTTAACATCCACCTCACTTTCTTCCCAGCTACCAACCTTCCCAAGTGTCCAAACCCTCACCCCTCCCAAGCCCTCCTGGGCTCTCATTTTCTCCCCATTTGGAGCCAGGGGGTGGCTGGCTCTCCTCTGGGGACGCAGCCAGGAGGCAGCACAGGGCCCGGGCTGAGGCTCCCCCACTGCCAGGGAGCACCGGGTGTGGCAGGAGCAGGCCAAACCGCTCTGGGTGAGCAGCCCAGGACAGATGGTCCCGAATCAAAATGCTCTGAAACTTTAGAGTCTTTCAACCCAGCCCTAAATAAAGCAAAGAAGTCAGGGAACAATCTTTGGCCTTGAAGCAAGGGGGGAGGATCAAGGGCTCTTCAGGTTTTGGGACATGTGACTTGTGACTTTCATGGCAGCTTTTTATAAACAGCGCTTATTTTTTAAAGACAGACTTGAAGTGCTGTCTGGGGACTCTTTCTGTGACTCTCTCTGTGTACACAGATGATAGAGTTGATAGATACACAGAGTAGATAGACAGGGAGATAGATAGATAGACAGAGTTGATAGACAAATAGACAGACAGGTGGACAGACAGATGATTGTTGTTGCTCAGTCATTCAGTAATGTCTGACTCTTTGCAACCCCATGGACTACAGCACGCCAGGCTTCCCTGTCCTTCACAATCTCCAGGAGCTTGTCCAAACTCATGTTCATTGAGTCAGGATGCCATCCAACCATCTCATCCTCTGTTGTCCCCTTCTCCTCCTGCCTTCAATCTTTCTCAGCATCAGGGTCTTTTCCAATGAGTCGGCTCTTCACATCAGGTGGTGAAAGTATTGGAGTTTCAGCTTCAGCATCAGTCATATGAATATTCAGGACTGATTTCCTTTAGGATTGACTGGTTTGATCTCCTTGCAGTCCAAGGGACTCTGAAGAGTCTTCTCCAACACCACAGTTCAAAAGCATCAATTCTTTGGCTCTCAGCCTTCTTTAGGGTCCAACTCTCACATCCATACATGACTACTGGAAAGACCATAGCTTTGATTAGATGGACCTTTGTCAGCAAAGTAATGTCTCTGTTTTTTAATACGCTGTCTAGGTTTGTCATCACTTTTCTTTCAAGGAGCAACTGTCTTTTAATTTCATGGCTGCAGTCACCATCTGCAGTGATTTTGGAGTCCACCAAAATAAAGTCTGTCACTTGTTCCATTGTTTCCCCATCTATTTGCCATGAAGTGATGGGACCGGATGCCATGATCTTAGTTCTTTGAATGTTGAGTTGTGTTTTTTTTAATGTTGAGTTTTAAGCCAGCTTTTTTCACTCTCTACTTTCACTTATCAACAGGCTCATTAGTTCCTCTTCACTTTCTGCTACAAGGGTGGTGTAATCTGCATATCTGAGGTTACTGATATTTCTCCCAGCAGTCTTGATTCCAGCTTGATGATTCCATATATCAGCAGAGTATGATGTACTCTGCATATAAGTTAAATAAGCAGGGTAACAATATACAGCCTTGAGATACTCCTTTCCCAATTTGGAACCAGTCTATTGTTCCATGTCTAGTTCTAACTTGCTTCTTGACCTGAATACAGGTTTCTCAGGAGGCAGATAAGGTGGTCTGGTGTGCCCATCTCTTTAAGAATTTTCCAGTTTGTTGTGATCCACACAGTCAAAGGTTTTAGGGTAGTCAATGAAGCAGAATTATATGTTTTTCTGGAGTTCTCTTGCTTTTTCTATGATCCAATGGATGTTGGCAATTTGATCTCTGGTTTCTCTACCTTTTCTAAATCCAGCTTGTACATCTGCAAGTTCTCAGTTCACATAATGTTGAAGCCTAGCTTGAAGGATTTTGAACATTACCTTGCTAGCATGTGAAATGAATGCAATTATGCAGTAGTTGAACATTCTTTGGCATTGCCCTTCTTTGGGATTGGAATGAAAATTGACTTTTTCCAGACAGATGATGGATAGATAAACAGAACTGATAGAGCTGATAAGAGTTGACATAGATAGAGTTGATAGGTAGGTAGATCCAGAGTTGGTAGAGTTCACAGACAGATAGGAAGTCAGATTTGAAAGATAAACAGACAGACAGACATATATTGAGTCCATATATATATGGATGAACGTATTTACTCCTCATATCAGCCCTGTGGGGTGAGGCAGGTACCACTGGAGGAAGTTGAGGACAGCATGGCTAGGTAACTTCTGGAATCTCGCAGCTGGTAGTCATCAGAGCTGAGGTTCAAGCCCAGGCCGTCTCGCTCTTGGTGACAGTGACCACTTTCCCACACAGGGTCCTGCACTGGTCATTTCTCACCCTCTAGGGCTCACAGGAGCCAGGAGTCATGGTGCATATGACCTCGGACCCAGGGCAGGCCAGGCAGTGGAGCCCGCAGGTTAGACAATCTCGGAGGCCCTCTTTAAGGCACAGACTACAACACAATGTTGACTAATCCTACAGGTTTTGGAAGCAGCTGGGCCAGGAACAGCCCCGGGTTTTCAGCTCTGCTGGCCTCATGTAAACAAGTCTCTGCCCTGGTGGTCTCTGGGGCTGTCAGTCTCTGATTATCTGTGCAAGGGATTCTGGGATTTTTCTGTCCACTGGCACCTTGCATATCTCTTCTCTAGGAAGAGGAATGATACCTTAGGAGGGGAAACCATAGTGGGGTCCACAGGAAACCCCCAAATCCCCAGGCTCCCCCTCAGCCCACTTCTGAGACAAGGGCTGGGATCTGGGGCCCTTGGGCAGGGAACTGAGTGCAGGCTGCTTTGAGCCACGCAGGCTCGGAAGCTGCTGGCCCTGGGGCATGCTTTCAAAGGCATGAAGAGCTGCGGGAAAGCTATGGAACATTTCCTGCCCAGACCTGAAGCTGATGGGATCATTAAAATGTAACCTGTCCAAGGCCATGCATGGGGCCTAACACACAGAGGGAGAAGAGGCCCAGCGACCCCTAACCAGAGGAGCCTGGTTAAAGTTAGATCAAGGAGAGTCTTGTCACCATTCATTCTCCACTAAAAAGAGTCAGGGCTCTGGGGAGAAACAGCTGATTCCACAGCTTGGGACCAGAAACCACAAGATGAGCCCAGAACATATGCTTGTGCTAGAAAGGGAGGAAGTACTCAAGGAATGGTGGGGCCGTGTCAAAAAGACACAGAGGCTGGCCTTAATGGGCTCCCAGAGACCAGATCTGGGATGATCTGAGCATCAGGATAAATAATGATAAAAATGAGTCATAATCCACTGGATGAAAACCACAAGTCCACACATATGTTAATTGATTGATTGTGTTAATTAATTTACTCGGATATTTAGAATTATTAACCATAATTATATTTGATGCATAATTGGTTACTTACATAGTTTCAAAGTATTTCTCCACAAAACACTTACTAATTAGAGACAAAAACTCACATCAGTGGAGAAACTTGGCAGACAGACCTTAATCAGGAATTAGTTCCATCAGTGACAGAGCAAAGAGAAAATTGTGCCATGAGAACAGGAACCACTTCCATTCCTACCAAGATTCAGACCCTGAATCTAAGCATGAGGCAACATCAGAAAACTTAAATTGTGGGACACGCTATAAACAGTAGTGTCTGTGATGCTCAGAAGTGTTGAGGTCATATAAGCCAATAAAAGACTGAGGGGCTTCTCTGATGGCTCAGTGGTGAAGACTCCACCTGCCAATTCAGGGAACACAGGTTTGATCCCTGCTCCAGGAAGATTCCACATTCCACGGAGCAACGGAGCCCATGTGCCCCAACTATTGAGCCCGTGCTCTAGAACCCAGGGGGCTTCCCAGGCAGTGCTGGTGGTAAAGGACATGCCTGCCAACACAGGAGACATAAGAGATGTGGGTTCGATCCCTGGGCTGAGAAGATCCCCTGGAGGAGGGCATGGCAGTGTACTCCAATATTCTTCCCTGGAGAATCCCCTGGACAGAGGAGCCTGGCGGGCTATAGTCCATAGTGTCACAAAGAGTTGGACACAACTAAAGCGAATCAGCCGGCCCTGGAGCCTGGGAGCCCCAGCTACGGAGCCTCTGTGTCCTAGGGCTTGGTGCGCTGCAAAAGAGAAGCCACAGCCATGAGCAGCCCACGCACCACAGTTAGAAAGTAGCCCCCACTCACCACAGCAAGAGACAGCCCTGTGCGGCAACGAAGATGCAGCACAATCGAAAACAAACACACAAGTTAATTAATAAGGACATAAAAAAATGCTTTTAGTAAAAGACTGAGAAATGCCTCCCAGGCAAGGAGACCAAAGAGATGTGACAACTAAATGGGACACAGGACCCTTTTGCTTTACAATGGACAATTACTAGGATCACTGGATGGTAGAACAGGGCAGACTGACTTCATCTGATGGTTGTGTTGGTGGAAAATATTCTTGTGTGTAGAAAATACACGCCAGAGTATTTGGGGCATGGCCACCATGCCAGCAGTTTATTTCTTAACACTTTTGGGGAAAATATCTATATTTTTTCACCAGGTTTCACTAGGAATTTCACAGTTGTTTCTAGTGACTCAGTCTTCTGCAGAACTGCGGGTCTCGGAGACAGCAGGGAACCCAAGAGACTAGACAGTCTGGTCCCTTGTCTGAAGGGGTGAAGGGTTTTCTTGCCCCCCATTTCGCAGAAGAGACAGTTGAGACTGAGCTGGCAGTGTGATGGGCCTTTGGTCACTCATTTCACAAGCGGATGAGACTGGAGGAAGAGATGGTGGGAACCACATACAGAACAGCAGGGCACCTGGGTGCCTTTCCCTGGAGCCCCGCTTCCACCCTGTGCCCTGGAGTCCTTCTTGAACAGGAAACTGCTACATTGAAAGCAGTAAAGAAAAATCAATAGGAATGGATGGTCAGGGCTCAACTTGGATGACTGGGGACCTTCTGCCTGTTTTCAAGTCCTCCCAGCAAGAAAAGGTCCCACTGCAGCCATTCAGGGCCCCTGCAGCCGGTAGGGACGGGGTCAGGGAGAAGGAATTCCGCAGAAAGAGTCTGCTCCAGGAGAAAGGTGAGTATTACCTATGGAAGGACAAGGAGTCAAAGACATTTATTTCACGGAAAGTGTCTCTGGAAGAAGCAGACCTGGAGACAGGAGAGGTTGCCCTGGTCGCTCTTCCCCTTGACTGTGAGAGAAAGTCCTATCTGTGCCGGGAGGGGTCAGCCCACACGAGACCAACTTCCCTCATTGCACACAGCCCAGACAGACTGGGAAGCCGGAGTGATGGTTATTGCTGTTCAGTCGCTTAGTCTTGTCTGACTCTTTGTGACCCCACGGACTGAAGCACACCAGACCTCCCTGTCCTTCACTGTCTCCCAGAGCTTGCTCAAAATCATGTCCATTGATTCGGTGATGCCATCCAACCATCTCATCCTCTGTCATCCCCTTCTTCTCCTGCCTTTAATCTTTTCCAGCCTCAGGGCCTTTTCTAATAAGTTGGGTTTTTGCATCAGGTGGTGGAAGTATTAGAGCTTCAGTTTCAGCATCAGTGCTTCCAATGAATATTCAGGGTTGATTTTCTTTAGTGATAGGCTTGTTATTTAAAAGGAGAAATAAGAAAAGCTGCTAAGTCTTGTGGCTGGGGTGGGACAGCATAGAAGGACCAGCTCAAGAAACACAAATGCGACATCAGGCTGGAGATTCCTACAGCTTTGTCCCCTGAAGTCAAGCTACTTGAGACATCAAATCAAAGACGCCAGTCGTCTTTAGAAAAGACAAGCTGTCCTAAGCTTGATGAGGCTTTCCCCAGGCTCCTGGGGGAAAGATCATGGGCACAAGGCCCTGTGAATGGTGGTCAGGGTCATTTCCATTTTCACATCTGGAGGAACTGGTCCAGGGCCACGGCAGGGACTGGTAACACAGCATCAGGGTCAGAACACAACCATCCCCCCATTTGTCCCCATGACTTTCCTTCCCGTGCCAACTCTTTCCACCAAGTGAACCTCAGTCTAATGAAACGGAGCCAAGGCTGGTCCCATCGTTCTAGAGGCAGTGACCTGTCAGCCTGCCTGAAAGTAGTCATGGGGTGGCAGGGAAGGAGGCTGCCCACTTCCCTACAAACTCACCCAACGGTTTACACCCATGAGATATATGCAGGGCCTTATAGCATGGTGTTTCATCTGCCTGAGGAATTACAGAACCTCACAACCAAAGTGTACTCAGGGAATCTGATCTTTGAGCTACACTGGTGGGATATCAGATTGCTTGCTTTAACAAAGAGACCCACATCATACTGGCTAAAACAAGATGGAAATCTCTACCTCTGTCATGTAGACGTTCAGACACACAGGTGGAAGGATCATGGTGGCTCCACGACAATCAGGGATCCAGGACTCTGCAACTCTTTGCTCTGCCATCCTAAATATGTGCTTCCATCTTGTGGCCCAGAACGGCTGCTCCAATTCCTGCCATCATGTTTACATTCCAGCCATGAGGAAGGCGACATGATGAAAGGCAAGGGCATACCACCTCCTCTGAGGATATGACTCAAAGTTTACACACATCTCACTGTCATGCGTATCCCATCAGCCAGGATGTTGTATCCTGGTCACAGACAGCTAAGAACCAGGCTAAGAACCTAGCAACTCGAGCACTAAGTGATGTGCAATAATAATGGTTCAGTTCAGTTCAGTTCAGTCTCTCAGTCGTGTCTGACTATTTGCGACCCCATGAATCGCAGCACACCAGGCCTCCCTGTCCATCACCAATTCCCAGAGTTCACTCCGACTCATGGCCATCGAGTCGGTGATATCATCCAGCCATCTCATCCTCTGTCGTCCCCTTCTCCTCCTGCCCCCAATCCCTCCCAGCATCAGAGTCTTTCCCAATGAGTCAACTCTTCGCATGAGGTGGCCAAAGTACTGGAATTTCAGCTTTAGCATCATTCCCTTCAAAGAAATCCCAGGGCTGATCTCCTTCAGAATGGACTGGTTGGATCTCCTTGCAGTCCAAGGGACTCTCAAGAGTCTTCTCCAACACCACAGTTCAAAAGCATCAATTCTTTGGCACTCAGCTTTCTTCACAGTCCAACTCTCACATCCACACATGACTACTGGAAAAACCATAGCCTTGACTAGACGGACCTTTGTTGGCAAAGTAATGTCTGCTTTTCAATATGCTATCTAGGTTGGTCATAACTTTTCTTCCAAGGAGTAAGCGTCTTTTGATTTCATGGCTGCAGTCACCATCTGCAATGATTTTGGAGCCCCAAAAAATAAAGTCTGACATTGTTTCCACTGTTTCCCCATCTATTTCCTATGAAGTGATGGGACCAGATGCCATGATCTTCGTTTTCTGAATGTTGAGCTTTAAGCCAACTTTTCCACTCTCCTCTTTCACTTTCTTCAAGAGGCTTTTTAGTTCCTCTTCACTTTCTGCCATAAGGGTGGTGTCATCTGTATATCTGAGGTTATTGATATTTCTCCCAGCAATCTTGATTTCAGCTTGTGCTTCTTCCAGTCCAGAGTTTCTCATGATGTACTCTGCATATAAGTTAAATAAGCAGGGTGACAATATACAGCCTTGAAGTACTCCTTTTCCTATTTGGAACCAGTCTGTTGTTCCATGCCCAGTTCTAACTGTTGCTTCCTGACCTGCATATAGGTTTCTCAAGAGGCAGGTCAGGTGGTCTGGTATTCCCATCTCTTTCAGAATATTCCACAGTTTATTGTGATCTATGCAGTCAAAGGCTTTGGCATGGTCAATAAAGCAGAAATAGATGCTTTCCTGGAACGCTCTTCCTTTTTCCATGATCCAGCGGATGTTGGCAATTTGATCTCTGGTTCCTCTGCCTTTCCTAAAATGAGCTTGAACATCTGGAAGTTCACGGTTCAAGTATTGCTGAAGCCTGGCTTGGAGAATTTTGAGCATTACTTTACTAGTGTGTGAGGTGAGTACAATTGTGTGGTAGTTTGAGCATTCTTTGGCATTGCATTTCTTTGGGATTGGAATGAAAACTGACCATTTCCAGTCCTGTGGCCACTGCTGAGTTTTCCAAATTTGCTGGCATATTGAGTGCAGCACTTTCACAGCATCATCTTTCAGGATTTGAAAAAGCTCAACTGGAATTCCATCACCTCCACTAGCTTTGTTCGTAGTGATGCTTTCTAAGGCCCACTTGACTTCACATTCCAGGATGTCTGGCTCTAGATGAGTGATCCCACCATCGTGATTATCTGGGTCGTGAAGATCTTTTTTGTAGTTTTTTGTGTATTCTTGCCACCTGTTCTTAATATCTTCTGCTTTTGTTAGGTTCAGACCATTCCTGTCCTTTATCGAGCCCATCTTTGCATGAAATGTTCCCTTGGTATCTCTAATTTTCTTGAAGATATCTCTAGTCTTTCCCATTCTGTTGTTTTCCTCAACTTCTTTGCATTGATCGCTGAGGAAGGCTTTCTTATCTCTTCTTGCTATTCTTTGGAACTCTGCATTCAGATGCTTATATCTTTCCTTTTCTCCTTTGCTTTTCACCTCTCTTCTTTTCACAGCTATTTTTAAGGCCTCCCCAGACAGCCATTTTGCTTTTTTGCATTTCTTTTCCATGCGGATGGTCTTGATCCCTGACTCCTGTACAATGTCACGAACCTCAGTCCATAGTTCATCAGGCACTCTATCTATCAGATCTAGTCCTTTAAATCTATTTCTCACTTCCACTATATAATCATAAGGGATTTGATTTAGGTCATACCTGAATGGTCTAGTGGTTTTCCCTACTTTCTTCAATTTAAGTCTGAATTTGGCAATAAGGAGTTCATGATCTGAGCCACAGTCAGCTCCCGGTCTTGTTTTTGCTGTCTGTATAGAGCTTCTCCATCTTTGGCTGCAAAGAATATAATCAATCTGATTTTGGTGTTGCCCATCTGGTGATGTCCATGTGTAGAGTCTTCTCTTGTGTTGTTGGAAGAGGGTGTTTTCTATGATCAGTGCATTCTCTTGGCAAAACTCTATTAGCCTTTGCCCTGCTTCATTCCGCATTCCAAGGCCAAATTTGGCTGTTACTCCAGGAGAAGGCAATGGCAACCCACTCCAGTACTCTTGCCTGGGAAATCCCATGGACGGAAGAGCCTGGTAGGCTACAGTCCACGGGGTCGTGAAGAGTCAGACATGACTGAGAGACTTTATTTTCACTTTTCACTTTCATACACTGGAGAAGGAAATGGCAACCCACTCCATTATTTTTGCCTGGAGAATCCCAGGGACGGGAGCCTGGTGGGCCACCATCTATGGGGTCGCACAGTCGGACACGACTGATGTGACCTAGCAGCAGCAGCCAGGTGATTCTTGACTTCCTACTTTTGCATTCCAGTCCCCTATAATGAAAAGGACATCTTTTTTGGGTGTTAGTTCTAAAAGGTCTATAATAATGGTACTATGTAACAAATGTATATTGGGGCATCAACTAGCAATTTTGTCACACAAGTAATGCATTTTAACTGCTCAGAATTAACAGGAAAGTCTTTTTCTCCAAAGCTGGCACTTTCAGGTCTCAGCTGGAAGCAATTTTCTCTGCTCAGAAGTGCGTGCAGGATCCGAGACACACTAGACAGTGATCAGGGCCACCCCTGGTCTCTCTCAGGAATCTGTCCTAATATCCTACGCTCTCCCTGTTGTCTCCACATCCTTTTCTGCTTTGGGCTCAGCCCCTGGGCTCCTACTCTGTCATGGGGAAGGCAGTGGGGCAAGAGCTGCTGGGGCACCTCCATCTGTACATCAAGACTCTACCTGACTCATCTGGTCATAGAGGGGACGACAGAGATGTGGCCCCGGGGGAACCGAGCCTCGGTCTTGGCCAACAGTGACTTCTCAGCCAGCTCTCAGGGCAGCCGAGGCTGTGGGTGGGAGCCAGAGCCGGTCCTGCGGGCAGATGGGGAAAGGTGGAAACCACCCTCACCCACCTGTGGACCAGTGTCAGTGGAAGATGCCTGGGAAGATCGGGGATACCTGCCCTCGAGCCAGGCTGAGGGGCCAGGTGTACATGTGCTGGCAGCCGCATCCCTGCCTTTCTTTTTCCACTGAGCCACTTGGAGCATCCTCCTGCACTGAGGGAGGTGCCAGGTGGCCTCGGACACTTGGCATTCAGGACCCCTTTGGCTGAGGCCAGAGACAAGGAAACTCGGAGTCCAGCGTTTAAAAGCCCTGAGGCCTGGAGGGAGAACAACACCGTGGTGAAACACACAGATTCAAGTCAGAACTCTGAGACTGCAGTCCCGGCTCCAGCATTTACGAGCTTGACCTGTGGGTGGGTTACCTGGTATCTCTACCTCTGAGTTTCCCATCTATAAAACGGAGATCACCGTGCCTATGGCATGGGGTGGGTGAGTCATGAGTGGGCTGGCGCTGGTCAGCAGGCCCTGGGTGACACCAGCCACCCCTACTCCTCAGCATCTCGGGGCCTCCACTCCCGAAGCATGGAAGCGAGGAAACTGTTCCCACACCCAGCAAGGGACACTGAGGGTGAATGTCTTGCAACTCTAGCAGGTTCTCCGTGTGTGCGTGTTCCCCTCTTTTTTCTTCTCTGCTTTCCTGGGTCTGGCTTCTCTGCAGAACGGAGGGAGGCGGGTGACTCTCCCCACCTGCCCCCCAGAGAATTCACATGCATGTGTGCGTGCTCACTCGCTTCAGTCGTGTCCGACTCTCTGTGACCCCATGGTCTGTAGCCTGCCAGGCTTCTCAGTCCATGGGATTCTCCAGGCCAGAATACTGGAGGGGGTTGCCATGCCCTCCTCAAGGGATCTTCCTGACCCAGGGATTTAACCTGCATTTCCTGCACTCCACACAGATTCCTTACCACTGAGCCACTGGGAAGCCCAGAGAATTCACACCAGCTCTCAGTCCAGAGACGGGTCTGCAAGGGCCCTGTTTGTCTGTGTTCTGGCCCATCATGACCATCATGACTGACAGGATGTAGCTGAGGATAGAGGAAGGCGAACAGGGCGCCTGGTGCTCGCCAGAGACAAAGGGTGTGGGGTGGTGGGGGGCAATGGCCCGGGAAGCCCTTCAAGCATCACGAAGAACATCATCACCATCAGCCCTGGAGCCCGTGGGGGCTGAGGGGCGCTGGACAGAGGCACACCAGGAGAACATCAGGGTACTTCAGGAGGATAGAGGAGGACTTTGAGAAGTGACCCCAGGGCCCCGAGGGCAGGGTCCATCCTTGTCCAGTTCCAAGAGGCAGTCCTGATCAAAACATGAACCCATCCACTTCCTTATTCACTTATCACACCACCACCGTGATTCATCTCATTTCTCCAGCACCCACTGACTAATGATAACACTAGGAATATTGAGAGAAATCTCATTGCAGCAAAACTCATCAGAGAGCAAACAGAAGCTTTGGAAACAGAATCAGATTCTGCCAAAAGTCAGACACCATGGCTTTGACCTGGAGATGGCTGGACTCCGGGGAACTTTCTCCTTTTAGAGACGCAGGACGTGTGGAGGTGCAGGAGGAGGGTAGGGTCCGGGGCACTGCAGAGCCCAGAGCTCCTGACTCTCCTGCTCAGGCCTTCTGTGATCTCCTTGTGATGGCCCTCTCACCCAGTGTCCAAGCTTTCTCCTTTTTCATTCATATTCTCAAGTCCATCTTTGCACTCCTTGTACCATGTTTTGTCCTTGTAGCCTGCACTCTTCACTAAGGTTCCATGAACAGTTTCCACCTGTGATTTCACAGAGGTTTATATCTGGAGCAGTCAGGTTTTTACTTCTTAAAACTCTTAAACCTTTAAGTAAACATGAGCTCAGAAACACAAGGCAATCTGCTAGCTGCCCTTTTAGCTCTGTGTAAGGTCCAGACTGCGCAACACGGGTTTGCACTTATACAAAGCCTAACCTTCATTTCAAAAATATTACTGGTTGTAGAAAAGCATTAAGTCCTGCAGAGCAGGTCTCTACCAACCAAGATGATAAATGACTGTGACCAGAAAGGGGTGTCCTGTCATCAGTGGATGTTTCCACAGTCTATGGTGGGAGTAATCAGGTGGGAACTATGCTCCTCTGAGCTTTGTGGAAATAAATTTAACTATTGTATATGGTGAATAGACTCTTTGTTTTGTCTTTAAAATCCAGGCAACTTTTTTCTTTTCATGTATTATTTTCTTTTTACTGAATAAAGTGTTCCAGGGAGGTACAGAAGGTTATCTGGGTTATCCTGTGGCTTTGTCTGCTCCCCAGAACATCAGTATATATCCCCAGGGATTCATGATCCCTGTTTCAGAAGCCCAAGACTGAGGTCATGTCTAGCTTGTTAAAAAGATAGACAGAAAGGGGGGCTGCAGAGCTTTAAAGGGATCAGACCCTTGAAGTAATCAGTCATTTACACTATAGTCTAAATTCTCCTCCCCTTTCCTAAGGAGATGTTGCAAGGTCAGGAGAGAGGAGCAAGGAAGAGGCCCAGGACTGGTAAGGGCAGCAGAAGGTACAAAGAGAGAGGGAAGCTGGGATTAACAAAGTCAGCCTTCACCTCTGCGTCCAGCCCAGGGCCAGCCCTGATCCTCTGACATCAGTGAGCAAGCATTTATAGTATTTGTTACACACCTGCTAGTACCAGAACATTCCATTCTGAGGCCCCCTGTCAGGGGAGGGCTGCATGGAAGCCCCAGGGAGACCAAGCCTCGCTGGGACCTGACTGGGAGTTCAAGCCACAGTATTGATCAGCCCAGGAGATCCTTTCAATCTCCAGGCACCTCTGGCTCCACATTGTCTCAGATTTTAGGCTGCCTGTCCCACCCTTGGAGAGCAGAAGGCCCTGATCTGGGGTGGCCAGACCCATCCAAAATGTGACTTATAGATTGGGCCAGAAATGATATCATGGCTCTGGGCCTTGAGAATTTCCTGCAGGGCCCAGAGGATAGGTTGCTGGAATGTCCCTTGTGCTGTCTTCAGTTCCGGCTGCTGCACTAGCTGCCAGCTGCACTCCCAGGTCTCAGGGGTCTCAGGAAGGGGTTCGAGCTGGCACATCTGAAATTAAAGCAGCCTGCCCCATGCATCTCTGGGACCCCAGGAGCCCTTTCAACTGAGGATGATTTGGGGCCTGCTGCAACGGCAGGGGGTCTCCCTGACATCCCTAGCCTGAGTTTGTGATGGGGGTAGGGAGCAGAGTCTGATTATTCGAGCTCAGTTTATTGTTTAGGGCCTGGGAGACTCCTGGGAGGTGAGACTGTGCTGCTCGGGGTGAGGCTGGTCCCTTCACGTCTATGTGGGGACTCACTGTCTTCACTGCCGAGTAAGCAGTGGGCATCTCGGGTGTGACTGCACCTCAGGTGAGCGTGCTCATGACCCATAACTGGTGGGAGCACCCAGGTTTTAGCATTTCTGGGCCAGGTATCATGTTCAGGGCTGGGCGTGAGTCACCTTAATTTCTTCTCGTGACAGACTTGTGCAGTCGTTCCTTTACCATCTCCACGGAAGGATGAGGAGACTGAAAGTTAGAGAGGCCAAGGTCAAGGTCACAGAGCCAGCAAGTGACCAGGCGACACTGGACAAAAAACCCGTCCTCTGATACTGGCTGACCCCACAGCCAGCGCCCTCTGGGTGGGAGGAGGATGCTCCAGGGACCCCCGGGCCGGTGAGGCAGCGTCCCCATGTCTGAGGTCGATCAGCCGGGCCTGGGGCACCATCCAACATCCTGTCCCCAGCTGGTGGATGTAGGAAGATGTACTGGTAAATGGAGGGCTTAGAAGAGGTCATGAGAAGGGGTTACAACCTCCATCCTTGCAGGGCGGAACCTGAGCACCCAGGTGAGGTCACACCCTGCTCAGGGGGCACCGGGACCCCAGGTAAAGGAGTGTTCCAGGATGGGTACAGATTCTGCCACGTCAGCAGGAAGCAGGGCCTTCCTCCGTCCACAGAGGCCACTCTGGTCTCACATGCACTCATTTCTTCAGTAAACCAGGTGCTGAGAAGGCTCTGTGCCCACTGACCACACTTCCCAAATCAACAGTCTCCACCAGGGGCTGCCTCTGCAGACAATGGAGCCAAGTGTCGGAAGCCAGGACTAAACCAAATCCTGGGTCCCGCCATCACTGGGCGTGACTCTCCCTCCCTCCACTCCCCCTCTCCACCAAGGGTGGGCATGGCCAAAATAAACTGAGCAAGCCCCACCAGCCTGGGTGGTTCCTCCACTGGCCAGCGGGTCCACGGAAGTCATGAGGTGGGGTGGAGCGTGGGACCCCATGGAGCATGGCTCTCTCCCAGAGCAGTCACAGTTCCAAGAGGTATGTGTGTTCTAGAACTCTTTCAGAATCTCTTAACAGGGAGAATGTGACTTAGATTAGCTGTGGCCGCACAGGCTTGGGGGCAAGTAGGGTCCTCAGCGGCAGACAGCACTCCCGTCCTCCCCATCCCCACCTCCACCATAGGTGTTCTTCCTGACCCCCTCCCAAGGGGTGATGCCTTTATTACACGGAGCCAGAAAACACTGGACTGAAAGCAGGCCTCTCTGGAGTATATTCTCCCACCACAAATCAGGAGGGACAGTGCTCAGAAAGGCAAACACTCTTTATGACCCAACAGGGCGGGTCTCAGAATCTCCTGATTTCCTAAAAATGGCATGTGTGGGTCTGAAAAGGATTGCCTGAATTCAATTTTCAATGAAAACATTTTCTCAAAAAGAAAAATTCTGGGAGAGGATCAGTACAGAACTTTGTTGTCAGGGGTGGGTTGTGGAGGGATGGGGAGCGTGCAGAGACTGCAGAGACAGAGCAGCCTGGGAGAGCAGAGGGTGGACAGGGAGGGGAGGAGGGCGTGGAGACGGGCCTCTGGGCTGGGCTGCAGCTGCTCCTCCCCTCCTCAGGCCCCACCACAGCCCCTGACCCAAGGCTGGCTGCCCACTGCTCCAGACTGACCTTGCCCACCCAAACGTTGACCCCATCTGCAAACACAAACAAGGCCACTTATCTGCATTGCCTAACCAAGGTAAACAGCCCTGTGAGGGCCCAGGCCCTGCCCTCACCCTCAAGGTCAAGCTGCTGGGCCAAAGGTATGCATGGGGTGATTTTTTTTTGGTGACTTATTTCCTCCTGGCAGGACTTCTGGATTCAAGTGGTTTCGGTTGAGTAGGTCTTTAATTGTCATCAGAGAATCCTAAGTCTAGGAGGAGCCTGAAGCAGTTGTAAAGTCCCTCCCCTGCCTCTTTGGCCAGCTTTCTGCCGTTTTCAGAGGAAGAAGCCCCATAACCACCACTGGTCATACTTGGCAGGGACAGGAAGCCTTTGTGAGGTCTCAGCTAAATCCTTCTGGTTTCGGGGTGGGCTATTCCCCTCTGGCCCTGTCTCTCACATAAACACAGGGCTGGTACTGGAGGGCACGCCGCCGCAGGCCTCAGCACAAGCCTCAACAGCTAGAAGACACTGTCCTTTTCCCAGCACATTTGGGAGATGATGGGCCTGACTTCCTGTTCTGGATGTGCTGCCAGCCAGCTGTGTGACCTTGAGCAAATCCCCTAACGTCTCTGAGCCTCCGAGTCTTCACCAGTAAAGTCACAGGGCTGGACTAGAGGGTTTCTTATATGTATGTCTGTCCAAATTCATGTGTTGAAGCACCAAACAACCCATATTTGAAGACAGGGCCTTTTAGGAGGTGACCAAGGTTAAATGAGGTGGTTAGTGCTGGGGTCCCTGGAAGAAGAGGAAGAGACACCATAGCATCCTTCTCACTCCCACCAGTGTACAGAGGACAGTCCGTGAGACGGCAGCGAGCTGCAAGCCAAGGAGGGAGGCCTCGCCAGGGTCCAGCCCTGCCAACACTGTATTGTTATTATTTATTTATCAATTTACTTGGCTGCACCAGGTCTTAGTTGTGGCACTCATGATCTCCGATCATTGTTGAGGCATGCAGGATCTTTAGTTGTGGCATGCAAACTCTTAGTTGGGGCATATGAGATCTGGTTCCCCGACCAGGGATGGAACCCAGCCCCCTGCATTGGGAGCATGGAACCTTAGCCACCAGGGAAGTCTCCCTGCCGACACTTTGACCTTGGACTTCCAGCCTCCAGCACTGTGAGAAATAAATGTCTGTGAAACTTGGTTATGGCAGCCCAGGCAGACAGGCCCTTCTGTCTCTGCCATCCTGGAGTCAGTAAGATGGCTGGAACCCCAGTAGGAAACCCTCGTCTGTCCAGAAGTTCTCACGGGAGCTCTGTCTCTGATGTCACCTCTGGCAGTGAGTTTCTGCTTCCAGACTTCTTTAAATGTAGATCTTTCAATCCCTCTGGGTTCTGGGATCCCTAAGCTGGGGTGGGGGTGGGGGAACTGGGGCTGCTCCATCCTTCCCCAGGCTCTGGAGCATAATATGTGTCTAACAAATGCTGGTGGATGGCAGACAGATGTTAGGTAGGTGTACAGATGTGTGGATAGATGGATGGATGGGTGGACACATGGATGGATATCCTTTTAGTTTCGTCTGCTCTGTCTCTCCATTGAGTAATTTCCAGGCTAATCTTCCTAACGTCCAGCTTGGCTCATGGCATGACCCAAATACCTTCAGAGGTTGTGCACTGCTTGCCAAATACAGTTCAAACTCCTCTGCTTGGAATCTGGCCCCCACCTCCTTCTCCCGTTCTGCTCTCCTCCTTTCCCACTGTTCTGCAGCCAAATCACATTAGGCAATCTCTGCACTCCTGCTACTCAGGGTGACCCTCCGACCTCCGCATCTGCCCCACCTGAGAGCTTGTCAGAACTCTCAGGTCTTTCCCTAGACACACGGAATGAAAATCTGCACTTGAGCAAGACCTCGCATGAGTCATGCTCGTGAGAGTTTGAGAGCCACGGTGTCTGCAAAGCTCCTGCCAGTAGTCGTCAGTTAAAACCTTTTACATCATTTAGGGTTCAGCCTGCCTACAGCCCCCACCACTGCTCACAGCCCCCATCCCACGTGGCCTAACAACACCCCCTCACACACACCCCTACACAGACACGCACACACATGCTATTTCCTTTCTCAGAACCACCGCAGCACTTGGTTTATGCCTCTCTAGCCCCAGGGCTCACATTGTTCCTAAGGTATAAGCATTTGAGATGCATCCCTGTGTTGTAAACTACAATTGTCTGGTGAGTAAGGACCTTGTTAGCCTATTTCAGTGTCTCAAAAGAAGCCTTGCACCAAGCAGGTGTCAGACAAATGCATTAAATAAGTGAACGGATCAATAGAGGACAGGTTCCTAACAGGGGAGGAAGGTCCACAGGATCCTCACTGATGGCAGCTGCCCCAGGCATCCTGGGGCAAGAGTTTCACATGCCTGGTCCTGCCTTTCAGGAGCCTCTCAGTTTGCCTGCCCCGCTCCAGACCCCAACTCTGGAGTGACGGGGCATCACTGTGGGGCACAGGACCCCTACAGGCTGTCCGTCTGTCTCATTCATGGGAGGAATGAGGAGGTCGACCTTGTCAGGGAAGGACAGCTGAGCTTGCAATAGCATCAGCAAAGCTGAGTCTGTCCTCTTCAGCTGTCAGTTCCCACACTGGGATGTCAGGACAAATTCATAGATTTCCTGACCTCGGTGAGCTCGTTTTCCTCCCAACCCATCTTGTTGGGAAGCAGCTTCAGTTGCCTTCACCCATCCCTCCCCCCTTCTCAGGACCCTGGTATTGGGTCAGTATATGGTGCTCTCCGTAGTTCTTATACTACATGGTTAAAACCAGAATGATTCTCGGAAGATCAAGAGCAAGGCAAGGATGTCTACTCCCATCACTTCTACTGGTTACTGTACTGGAGATTCTAGCCAATGCAATCAGGTAGGAAAAAGAAAAGTAATCCGGATTGGAAAGCAAGAAGTCAAACTGTATTTGCAGATGACATGAATCCATTACTAGAAACAACTACCAGAACTGACTGGGTTGAGCAGCACCACAGGATACCAGACTAGTGTGGAAAACTCAGCTGCACCTCTAGAAATTAGTGATGAACAATCTGAAAGTAAGATTACAAAAACCATTCAATCCATGACAGCTCAAAAATAATAACACAATTTCTAGGGAAATCCCAGCAAGATACTTTGTAGACAGAGACAAGCTTATTCCAAATTTTATATGCAAAGGCAAAGGAACTAAATCAGCTGACAAGTTTAACAAAGAATAAAGTGGGAAGACTCACTCTTCCTGACATCAAGACTCACCATAGAGCTACAGTAGAACAGTGCGGTATTGGTGAAGCGACAGACCCAGAGGTCAGTGGAATAAACTAGAGAAACCAGAAAGAGACCCACTTGGTAGGTTCTGTGGTTGTTGTTGGTTTGACAAAGGTGTAAAACTTACCCAGTGGAGAATGACAGCCTCTCCAACAAATGGCATTGGAGCAACTGATCATCCATGGGCAAAAAAGAAAAAAAAAAAAAAACCCTTAAACCTCATATCTTATATCAAAGTTAATTCAAAGTAGATCATGGACCTAAATGGAAAATGTACCACTATTGGACTTTTAGGAAAGAAGGACAACAGAAAACCTTTGGGATCTAGGGCTAGGCAAAAAGTAGAGTTATCACCAAAAAAGATAAGTTGGACTTCATCAAAATTTGAAACTTTTGCTGAGCAAAAGATGCCATTAAAAGGATGAAAGACATGCTAAAGATTGGGGAAAATCATTTGAAAACCACATATCTGACTTATATCTAGAATCTCTAAAAGAATTGAAAGAATTCTCAAAACTCAAAAACAACACACAGAAGCAGACCCTGCTTTTAATTAAATTAGAAAGGAGGAAGACACAAATAGACATTTCACCAAAGAGGATATGCGAATGACAACCACACAAAAAGATGCTCAATATCATTAGCCGTTAGGGAAATGCAAATCATAACAAGGAGACACCAGTACACACGGACTATGGCAGCTAAAATAAAAAAAAAAAAAGCAGTGATAAGACCAAATGCTGGCAACAGTGCGAAGAAACTGGGTCTCCCCACATTGCTGGTGGGGATGGACAGTGGTGCAGTCACTCCAGAGCACAGATGGGCAGCTGCTTCTTAAGAAACTAAACATGTACTAGGCACAGGACTCAGCAGCTCTACTCTTAGGTATTTGTCCCAGAGAACTGAAAACTTACATGCGTACAGAAACCTGTACACACACTAAACTGTACACTTGAAAATGGTTACAATGGTAGATTGTATGTCTATTTTACCAAAATTAAAAAAAAAAAAAACTTGTACCAAAATATTTACAACAGTTTTATTCAGAATAGCTTCAAACAAATGTCTTTCAGTGGGTGCATGCTTCAACTCAGGGACATCCACCCAACAGGGTTACCACTCATCCATAAGAAGGAACCATATGCATTGGCTTCAGTGGAATCTCAAGGGCATCATAAATCCATCATTGATCTATATTGTGCAGTTTCATTTACATAACACTCTCAAAATGACAAAATTCTACAGAAGAAACCAGGTTAGTTGTTTCCAGGTACGATGACAAATTTTATGTGTCAACTTGACTGGGCTAAGAGATGTGCAGGTTGTTGCTGAGACACTATTTCTGGGTGTGTCCATGAGGGTGTCTGCAGAAGAGACGAGCATTTGAATCAGTAGACTGAGTAGAGAAAACGCCCCTCCTCAACGTGTGTGGGCATCCACCAGGAGATCAAAATGTGAAAAGAAGAAGATGGAGGAAGGGGTACCTGCTCACTCTGCTCGAGCTGGGACGTCCGTCTTGCCCTGCTCTCAAACAAGGGTGCTCTTGGTTCTCTTCTTCAGACTCAGAATGGACTCACACCATCGGCCCCCAACTCTAGGGCCCTTGATCTTGGACTGTGAGCGCCTCTGGGTCTCAGGCCTTCAGATTTGTGTTGAACTGTAGAATTGACTTTTATGCTTCCCCAGTTTGCAGGTGGAAGACTGTGAGACATTTCAGCCTGCATAATTCCATAATTGCCTATTCTTATAAGATTCCTCAATATTCCTATAAATAAAATAGAAGAAAACATACATCTGTTTATCCTTCGTTCTGTTTCTCTGAAGAACTACTCCATCAGGGATCAAGGAGTAGAATGCAGGAAGGACTTCCTTTGTGGGGACAGAACATTTGCGTACCTTGAGGGTGGCAAATCTACCCATGCAATCCATTCTGCGGAAACACAGGTACACGCACATGTAAAGCTGTGGAAACTTGATGGGGCCTAGAGTCTAGTTACCGATGTTGAACCAATGTCAGTTTCCTGGTTTTGATGTTTACTGTCGTCATATAAGACATCACCACTGGGGGAAGCTGGACAAAGGGTTTGCAGAACTCGACTATTTTTGCAGTCTCTGGTGAGTCTGTAACTATTTCAAGATAAAAAGTTTTTAAAAGTAAAGCACGATTAGAGATTTTGCAGTTGTTTTTTTGATTTCCTTCCCGCAGTAACGCCGGGGTGGTCGACTGTCAGGCACTGGCCCTCCGTGCTTGTCTGCAGATCACAGCAGCAGGAACAGAGCACCCGGAGCCGGTGCAGAAACCTGGGTGGACCACGCAAGGGGCAGGATACCAAAGTCAGAGGCTGCCGGCTCTAGGGACCTAAATACACAGATCTCTCTCACACTCCAGCACTTCCTCAGGCTTTCTCTTGAGGGGGCCGTGTGGGCCAGTGGCTCTAGCAGGTTCCTGCTGCAGCAGGCGGTGAAGAGGAGGGGAAGAGAGGCCCTGGTGGGTGTGGTCTGCCTGGTTCTGTGACTGTAGGAAGCCAGGGGTTTGCAGAGGGAGGCCTGGGCCTCTGGGAGGGCCAAGGGCAGGCTGAGGCCAGAAGGCCCTGGCCTGATCCGGATGTGAGCCCAGTGCGGGCTGTCTCAGGTCTGTCTCCAGGGTCTCTCAGAAACAATGCAAAGCAAACAAACAAAAGTCAAATTAAAAGGAAGGGAAAATCAGGTCAGGCAGAACAGAGAGATCCATTTACAATCAGCCCGTCTCCCCAGTCTGCACACGGTCCAGTGGGAGCGTCTCCTGGCTCCACACTGCCAGGGCCTGCTCCTCACAGCAGGCCTGAGCTCCACGTGCACAGTGGGGCAGCACTCTGGAGCAGGGGCCCTGTGCCCCTGCCCAGGGCCACATCATGGCCTCAGCTCTCAGGCCCAGACCCTGGCCTGCCCACCTGCAGGCTAGGCAACTCCAGAAACCAGAGCCATTTGGCAGTGGCCCTTTTCCCCAGCAGGCGTGGAGCCAGAGTATGCAAACCCTTGAACGGGGCCGTGGGGGCCTCTGGGCAGCACCCCTACATGAACAGCACCTGGGGACTGTCTGCACTCTCCATCTGTCTCTGCATGCCCCGCCCACCCAACTGCACAGCCCAGGACCCCACACTGCCTTCATCCCACCCTTTCCTACATCGACCCCTCCTAAGCCAGCCCTTTCCCCTCTTACCTAGGAAATCTGTCCCCTTTCCACCATCACCCCATCGTTTCTCAGCCGGGCTCTTCCCATTTCCTACCTCCAGGTCTCCCCAGTTCTACTCCAGCCCCTACAATCTGACCTCCACTCAGCAGCTGGATGATCCCATGAAGTCGGACTGAGTCAACCACACCACACCCAGAAGAAAATTCACACGCCCCACTCTGGCTCGACTCCTCTCTGTGCCCACCTCTCACTGGTTCTTCCCTCCATTCCTCAAGCAGGCCATGCTCATACCCCCATCTCCAATCTCTCGTTTGGAATGTCCTTCCCCATCTTCCAGGGGCTGATCCTTGTCACTCAGGGAATTGAGCTCAAGGGGCCACAGACCACGGCGTGTCACCCCCAGAGCACGTGGGCTGCAGTCTGGGTCTCAGGGGAGCAGAGCCTGGGAAGGCGGTTAGAGTGCAGTGTTCATGAGGGAGCACTCTGGGGACCAGCAGCCAAGCAGCAGGTGGGCAGGGCAGGCTTGATGACAGCTGGACTGGCCCGTGATGTCCTGACTCAGGATAAGGACACCAGGCCTTCGTGCTCCTTCTCCGAGCAGCCCTTGCATGTGGGCCCCCAAAGGCCCCCTACCTCACCTGCAGCTAAGCCCGTCCCAGAATGGGGCCTTCGGCATCGCAGTATCCATCTCAGCTTCTCCCATTTTGATATTCTTCTTTTTGTTCCTGTGTGCTCTTCCCTCAAGAACAGAAGCTCCACAGAAGCAGGATTTGCTGTGTCGCCAGGACCTTAGCCTAGCACATGGCAGGTGCAGAGTGAATGCTCTCCACTCTCCATCACCCTGAAAAACCCACTATTTGATTCTCATTGCACAGGCGACATCAATGAAGCTTTGGCTGAGAAACTTACCCAAGGAACGGCAGGTGTGCAATCCCAGCCAGTGCCCCTGCCTTGCTGGAATCAAGGAAGAGGCTGCACATTCATGAGTGGCTTGGAACAGATTATCAATTACCGGAGGATTGGGGTCATACCTCACAATCCCTCCTGGGCTCAGAGTTAAGTCAATGACCCCCCTACACAGAAGTCATAGCACCACGTGCCCTGCGCTGCACCCAGGCGGGAGCGGGGCAGGGCAGGGATCTGATGAAGCTGAAGACAACCTGCTTCCTCTTTTCAGCTCTGCTGCATGTTCTGCCCCCTCCGCTTCTTCCCCTCCACCATGTCCTCTCGAGGAAGCCTGGCAAAAACCCCACCAGCCTCAAGGGGGCTAAATCTTGTCAATCTGACCCTCATCCATATCTGTTCTGGGTG
Source organism: Capricornis sumatraensis (assembly GCF_032405125.1). Classification (NCBI taxonomy): domain Eukaryota; kingdom Metazoa; phylum Chordata; class Mammalia; order Artiodactyla; family Bovidae; genus Capricornis; species Capricornis sumatraensis. The sequence goes on from NC_091083.1 coordinate 19,659,916, forward strand.
AAAGGGTGCATTTCAGACAAAAGCCCATGCTTTTCTGGGATGCTGGAAGACCCCGAAGCCACCTGTGCTACTTCTGGAGTCAGAGGACCTAGGACCTTGTGTGTTTCTCCTTAATATTCAACCCTGTTACTGGCAAGAGATATATAGAGAAAACAATTAAGAAAATAAAGAGGTTTATGCCTGAAATCAAGTGGCCAGTGATCTCTGGGGAGACAGATATTGTTTCTCTCTGACAAGGTAACGGGACGTGGTCCAGGCCTGTTTCACTGAAAGGTGGCATTCCCACAGCAGTTCAGGAACATTTTTCTGTGGGTAATAAAGTGGAGCTTGTTGGAAGTTCTGTGTGATTTTCAGCCACCCAGGTCTGAACGCAGGATTCTTTGCACACTTGAAGGGTCTACGAACTCAAGGGCCAAGCTTGGCCAACTTTGAATCTAACTACATACGATGTGCGTAGCACACAGAAGCTCTAGTGTTACTATTACTACCACCACTGGTAAACCTTTATTGTGCACTTCCTATATATCAATCTTTGTTAAGACCCTCAAGTCCATTATCTTGTTAATTCCTCAGACAACCCTAGTGAACTGTCTACAGACTGAAGTTTAGAGGTCAATGACCATCCAAGTTCATACAAGTAGGAAGCACAGGAGTTGGTGCTCAATAAACATCGAATGAGTTACTGAGGGTGTCTGCCTGGCACCTCCACATCCTCTTTGGGAATAGGTGTTTCAGGCCTCTGGGCCACTAGTGAGAAAATGTTCCAGGCCTGAGGGCTCCTTAGTGGCAAGTGTGTACAGGTGCACACAGATCTCAGGGGACATATGAAGTCCCCCTGCTCACCTCCTAGATTACAAAGCAAACAATGCATGGAACTAGATTGACAATTTGCCCGTCAGTCCGAACGAGAAATGCCCTGCGAGTGCTGGCCCCAAAGTCTTCAGGCCAGCATCGAGTCAGAGTGAACTGGGAAATGGGAGACTAGTGGGACTTGTGTCCAATTCCTGAGCTCACCTCGTCAAGCAGATGAGAACCCATCACATACCCAGCCTGGGGTTCAGTGGCATTTGGGTCAAGTGCAAAAGTCCTGCTGTGGAAATGGCAGGACAGGTGGTTGAGAATATAGCCACATGCGCTTCCTGGGGTAAAGCAAGTTCCCTCAGATTTCTCAGCGTCCAGGGGGAGCATGTGATGAGCACCTTCTAGGGTCCCCTAGTGTAGCCTGGTGCTCCTATAGATAGGAGTTCCATGTAACTCTTGCAGAACAGCTGCTAAGCACCACCCTGCAATTAATCTCATCCCCACCCGGGGGCAGGTGGGCAGCACCTTTGATGAAAGCTCAAGGTGGTGGTTTAGTTGCTAAGTTGTATCCGACTTTCGTGACCCCATGGACTGTAGCCCACCAGGCTCCTCTGTCCATGGGCTTCTCCATACTGGAGTGGGTTGCCATTTGCTTCTCCAGGGGATCTTCCCAACCCAGGGATTGAAGTCGGGTCTCCTGCATTGCAGGCAGATTCTTTACCAACTGAGCTACAAGGGAAGGACAGCATCTAAATCAAATGAGGGATGAGGGAACAGCAAGGTGTCCTAGAGGAGAAGAAGCTTGAACTACATCTTGAAAGTAACCAAGCCAGGCAGTAAGGAGAGAACAAGGATTCATAGCAACAGTGCCATCAAGGGGACCCTTCCTACATGCCACACACTGCATAAGCAGTTTACACATATGGTCACCTAACTTCACAGAATTGTCTCATTTCTCCCTTACTGGAGTATCAGTCCCATGGGAGCAGGGATTTTTTTCCCCCCCTACCTGTGTATCCCCAGTGCCTGGTAAACAGAATGGGGTCAATCAATCCTTCCCTTTCCATGGTCGCAAAGTATTCATCAAAATGTTTAAATCCATAAATCCAACCAGACTGACTGTCCAGTGTCACATAGGAAACCAAAGAAAAGGTTAAAAAAAAAAAAAAGAGCGCTTGTAGACATACATGCACATACTCAGCAGAATCTGAAATGCTTTCCCCAACAACCATAAAACTAAAACCTCCTCCAAGGAAACAAAACATTTGAGTAATAACCCAACAATTTCCAAAGTTACTCCTCCAGAAAGAAGCACTTACTGAGATAACAGATGGCTGACTGTCCTTTGTACTTTCCAAAGGTTTAAAAAAGCGTCACAATAAGAATGCCAAAACGTGATTTTACTTATAGCATGCGAAGTATTTTTAAACTGACTCCACCTCCACTTTGTCTTTATTCAAAACAAGCCTAGGGAAGAGCACTAGACAGAGCCAGCGCAGCTACTCCAGTGCCGGCCACACAGAGCAAGAGATATTTTAATGAGATGTTGTATAGATAAAACATTTGGACCCCCCAAACTTTAGAAATAAACGTGTAGCTATGTGGAAAAGCTTCACGTTTAATATCTGAGTGAACCCCAGTTATGGACGAGTGTAGGAAGTGGCCTCGTCCAGGTAATTCTTAATGCTCCTGCCTGCGAAGCCAGTGGTTTCACAGAACTGGCCCCCTTGACCGCTGATCACTGGTCCGGGGATGGATGCTGTGCCAAGTGGGGCCGGCAAGTAAAATGGCAATGAGGGCTGGGAAACAGTGTTGAGAGAATTGAGTTTTGAAACTTTATTGTCTTTTTCTTTCCAAATATGAATGACTCTCAGTTGAATTTTAGCAAGAGTGATTGACTACAGTCCCACCTTCTGGATTGTCTCAGTCAACCTTGGAATGAACACCTGAAAAAAACTGAAAACAATGGTTCTCGCGATTCCCTTCTGAGCTGCCCGTCTTACAGCGGCGTTTATCAACCCTGCTGCACACCCTCAGGTAACAACATAAACGCCACCCAGACCAGATGGTGCTGTGCCAGCATTTTCCATTGTAACTGGTTCAAGCCTCTTCAAAACATGTTTATTCGATCGGATTCCACGGCCTACTTTCTGTACTGACCCCAAGGTAAGCTGACTCAGGCACCCAAGAAAACAATGCAAATAACAGATGCTAAAATGAAAGCAACGATACAAGTGAAATGCAAACAAAATCATCTCTAAGACTATAAAGAACAGAGATACCCGTGGAAGATACTGATTTACCCATTTAATAGGTTTCCAAAACCCAAACTAAATAAAACACAACCACACCAAATCGAAATTACAACACTTTATTGCAGCATCGGCAAAGGTCAGATTTCTGAAGCTGGTGAAGATCGGGCAGCATTTCCATGTGAAATGTTACAACTTTACAGTTTTGTTTCTTATTTAATTCTACATGCAGAAACTAAAATATGGTGAAAGAAAAAATGCAAAACAGCTAGAAAAAAAGATGTAATCAAGTTGTAGCTTACAGATGTGCTTGCTCTTCAACTAAATTCACTATGCCTACTGGAAAGCAAACGAAAGACAACTATCCTAGTAAATTAACAGATTGGCCAGAAACAGACTAAGAACTCTCATTTCTATGTAGTGGGGGGAAAACAAAACAAAACAAAAACAAAAGCAAAATAAAAGCTCTACTGTTTCCATACTTTGTTTAGAGACAGAGGCTGTAAACCCATGAAGGTCAACAAAATCTCCGGATCCTCTTCTCGCTGTCCTTTGTCCATCTTCTGTGGTGTCTGCCTGGCACGCTGTTTGTTTTCAATGATACTTACAATGGGCTCGCCTATCCCTGTTCTGAGGCTGGTGTCAGACTCCCTAAGCCATCTGGGTTCATGCTGTGTGTACTAATCGTCTTCACATTTTCCCTTTACCCTAATAGGCAATGTTGTATTACTGACTCTGATGGATAAAACTGATTTTTCTCCCCCATTCCTTGTTCCTCATGAAAGAGATTCCTAAACAAAAGCCTTCCTGGTGGATTATCTGGTACCTGGGTATCTTTCATCATTTTGCTGTCCTGCATATAAGTTTTCACTGGAAGATTTCACTGCTTGCTCTACACTTTTCTACTGTAGTTCTGGAGCCCCCAAATGTATCTTCTTTCAACACAGGATGTTCAATTCAGAGACACTGAAACTCAAACCAAGTTTAAACTCAAGTTCATTTCCCCCATACCATTACCATTACAACCGTCTCTTCTCCGGCTCAGTCATCTCACTGACGCTCTTCCTGGTGTAACTGCTCAGGAGTCAAGTCAACCACCTCATTTCTTGACTGCCATTCTCAAGAGAAGATGAACCCTCACGTGATTTCCATTACAAAAGGCCTTTTCCGCCTTGTCTGGAAGCGTCGGCTTGTTCCGGTGTTGGCAGAGGCTGCTGTTTCTGCCTCATGGCCCCAGCCTGTCCCAGGTTTAGATTCACAACTCTCTAGACCGACATGCTGAGATGTGTCCACTGCTCTCATTCAATTGCTGGAGGACTCCACTATCCACAACATCAGATACAGGACCTAATGAAATGACACGTGCTGCTGGATCAACGTCTCCTAGAGGCACAAACAGGGCAATGTTAAAGAACCAGGACTGAGGATGCCCCTCCAGCAAGAAAATGCCCCTTGAGCACCACCAGCCACTGTTCACTGACTGCAGAGAAGTCAGTGTTTTTTAAAGAGGGTACAGATTCCTACTGAAGAAATAAGAGGGGGCAGAGGGGCACTAAATGGGGCAATTCTGACAGTGATGGGGAGGGTGGGCCCGTCAGCTTTCCTATAACTACTTTCTAAGATGCTGAAAACTCATGGTTTGTGTCACAGCTGAACTGCGTAACCCCCAAATTTATGTGCTGAAGTCTAACCTCTGAACCTCAGAACGCAACCTTATTTGGAGAAAGGGTCACTGCAGATGTAATTAGTTAAGAGGAGGCCAGACTGAAATCCGATGAGCCCCTAATCCAGTATGACTGTGTCCTCATAATAGGACACCTGGACAGACACACACCTGAGGAGAGCCCCACATGAAGAGGAAGGCAGGGATCAGAAGGTGCTGTGGAAGTCAGGAGTGCCAGGGGCTATTGGCAAACCACCAGGAGCCAGCAGGGAGCTGGGAGCAGACTGTCCCTCTCAGCCCTCAGAAAGAAGCGACCCTGACTTGACCTTGGATTCCGGCCTCCAGAGTGCAAGATGGGAGTTCTGTTGTGTGAATCGCACCATGTACTATGCTGTCTTTTGGCAGCTCTAGCAAATTAACACAGGTTGCCTACACAACGCCAGTTGCATTAGCAAGAAACTTCCCAAGACTAAAATGCAAATAAGGAAAAGTCTCTCTTCAGTTGGATACATCTGCAAGTTGTACAAAACTGAACAGAATGGAAAAAGGTCAGTAACAGGAGTACTCCCTGAGAGAAAGAAACAGTCTCTCTCTTGATGTCAAGACAAAGCAATGGTCTAAAACAGAATATTTTAGACAAATGCAGTGAATAAAGGAAAAGTGTTCACAGTCTTTGATAAGTGAGACACACTTGCCATATAATCTCTCACTATATATAATCACTCTGAGAGTGGTCCACACTCCAGCAGCTTTGACATCACCTGACAGCTTGTTAGAAACTAATGAGAACCAGCAGTTTAATGAGAGTCAAGATGGTTAAAATGTGTATTTTAAAGTTTGAGGAGCAATGGTATAATCCACACGAATTTACAGAGTGTAAACTGTGTTAGTACTGACATTTGCCAAAGATGCTATTGTTCAGTTGCTAAGTCATGTCTGACTCTCTGCAACCCCATGGACTGCAGCACGCCAGGCTTTCCTGTCCTTCACTATCTCCTCGAGTTTGCTCAAACTCATGTCCACTGAGTCAGTGATGCCATCCAACCATCTCATCTTCTGGTGCCCCCTTTTCCTCCTGCCCTCAATCTTTCCCGTGATGCTGAGTTTCACAGTTCTTTCAACACTAGCAGAGTGGAAAGCAACCCTGTCCTGCCTTACAAAACACCTGGGTAACTGTATTACTTAAGAGTGCTATTGCCATTTTAATTCATTATAAGCAAAACGCTTATACTTTGTTAGACATTAATACCCAGGGAGAAGGGCTGAAATTTTAACTGACAGCCTATTTCAATCCTGATTAGAAAATATAAAAATCATTACAATTAATGTCTGAGAGCCTTATCAAAATCTAAGGATAAGAAAAACTTAAAACTGTTTTAATAACCAGGTTTCTAGTTTCCCTTCATCTGCCATACAATGTCAACAATATTAATAACTTTTAAAAGAATACTAGCCAAGTTAGGATTCAACTGAAAACAGTTCTTTAGACCTCACAGAATTTCTTCTGCTTCCTCCTGTAGGAATTCAGCACCAGGTAGCCAAGGATCATGGCTCTAGATAAACAGCCTCCCAATGAGTCTGGCCCAGCAATAAAAATAGAAGAAAATAAAGAGGAGCCAAACCACCAAAAGACACTACCCCATCAGCTAATTTTCTTCCACATGACTACACTTCACTTAAATTTAAGTTTAAAAAACAGCAAAAAACACATGGTACTTGAAAGGCTCAGAAACTCATTTTTATGCATTTGTTTGTTCCTCCCCAATATTCATCCATACCTGCATTTTGAGAGCTCTGGCTTTAAAAATACCACAATACCATGAGACTTTACAGAGGGTCATTTTAAAGAGCACTGTACAAGTTAGGATTTTATTTTCCAAATCAGTATTTTAGGAAGAGATTTAAAATAGGTAAAGGAAGTAGCTGAAGAATTGGAGTCTCACAAAATCAGGAAAACAAAAGGGAATGAGAACTGGGTAGCATAACATAGGAAGAAAGTTTATTAAAAGATTAAACACAGATTGGTTTTTTTTTGAAGTTTCTCTGTCCATTCAACAAACATTTACTGGGGATCAACTACATGCTAGGCACCAAAAGCTGTATAGGAGACAAAACAGAAAGCAAGACAAGGCTCCCTGGGTCCTCAATTTTCTGGGGGACGGAAACAGGCTGGCAGGTGATGAAGCACTGTAAGGTTTGGGGAAGCACTGTGACTCAGGGCACCAAAGTGAGACTTCTGAGTATCAAGGTGAGACCAGATGGAGAAGCAAGAGTTATCCAGAGGAAGAGCCCAGGAGGGTTCCAAACAGAGAGAGGCAAAAGACAGCGAAACTAGGAGAACTAAGAGGCCAGCTGGGTGGGAAGGAGGGCAAAGAACAGTAGGAGAGAAAGCCAGTAAACAGAGTGCACCCTATCATCCAGGGTCGTGTTATCAAGTGAGGAGCTGGGACTTTATCCCATAAGCCATGAGTAACCCTGAAGGATGTGAGAACTCAGTGACAAACCAATTTGCTAAACTTTGAAATTAGATTAGAGTTGTCTGAGCCTATGTGAAGTGACAGTCACTCAGTCATGTCCTACTCTGCAACACCATGGACTATACAGTCCATGGAATTCTCCAGGCCAGAATACTGGAGTGGGTAGCCTTTCCCTTCTCCAGGGGATCTTCCCAACCCAGGGATCAAACCCAGGTCTCCCACACTGCAGGCAGATTATTTACCAGCTGAGCCACAAGAGAAGCCCAAGAATATTGGAGTGGGTAGACTATCCCTTCTCCAGCGGATCTTCCCGACCCAGGAATTGAACTGGGGTCTCCTGCACTGCAGGTGGATTCTGTACCAACTGAGCTATCAGGGCCTGGGCGTATAGTTCAAAGTAAAACATTAGCAGGAACACAAATATTCTTAAGTGAGTAAAGACACAGGATGAACATCTGCATTTCCTACAGTGCTACTACTCCAGCAGTGGACCATTTCTGCAACCCCAGCACCTCTCTCCACACCTGCTCGCCCACTCCCAACAACACGTTGATATCTGATGGCTCTGACAGCCTCAGTCTAAACACTAATACCCCGAGGCAGACCTGTCAGAGCAGCGAAGCCTATGCCACTTTTGATAATAACCCAAACACAAGAGAGAGAACGAAATCGATGGGGAGGGGTCTTCAGATCAGATCCTGGCTAAACTTTCAACAATTTTATTCCTTAAAAACAAGATGAGTGAGGTCTTATTAGGGAATATCTTCTATGTGAAATACCTTACAGTTTCGGTTATTTCACATCAGGCAACTCAAGTTTAAGAAGAATCGGCATGGGTCTCAGCAGGATATTTTATAATTTAAAAACTAACAAAATACCCCCCAAAAAACTCAATCTGCATGCCTCAAAGTCTAACAACAGGTTTTAGGTTTTTATAAACATTATGATTACTTAACACTGGCTTAAGAAATTCTAACAAAAAGCCTGTGACTTCTCTCCAATTAATCAGTAACTAGTCCTCTCTGTAAATGCCAAAGAGAAAACTTTTAAAAATCCAAAAAAGTCAAAGAAAATGAAAACCAATACTGGTATGACTAAAATCAAGATTTTATAAAACAAACAAAAAAGGTAACTATTTTATAAACAGGTTTTTTTTTTTCTCAAATAACTGCAACTCAAAGACTCTTCTATTGTGCTAATCCTTGGGCCTTTATCATTAGGTATAATCCAGAACTATCTAACTTACTCACACAGACACCATGAAAAAGAACTAGTTAAGGCAGAAACAAGCGAGATCGTCATACCTCCCACCAGTCTTAAAGATTAGATCGGCATTAGGCGCTCCCTTTGGGTGTTGGTAACGAGGCCGCCGCTCCCGATTGGTGTTTGCTGGAGCTGGGCGTTGGGCAAGAGACTGCAGCATCTCTGTAGTTAGGAGCAAAACAGTAAAGGCATTAACATTGGTAAATGTACTTCTCCCAATAAGCAAATAAAGGGAGATCAAATTTATTAGTTCTGTCAGGTAGCTAACTAAAGAAAAATCACCATTATATGGACTAAAATAATTGAGAAGTATTGGAAGAGCAATCAAGAGAGGAGATATGCTCTTGTGTACCATATAATACCACGCTCCCTTACAGGCAATGGGGCCAAAACTGTGTGTCTTGTGAGGCAGTGAAACAGCATAAGAAGCAGTAGAGTACAATAGCTGAGAGCATGGTGTTTGGAGCTAAGCAATATTAGATTAGATCCTAGCTCTGCCACATACTAGCTATGGGGCTTTTGGCTCAGTTTCCCTAAATATAAAATTTCATTTACCTCATGGAATTATTGTGAGGATTAAAAGCTATGATCAAGTACATAAGCATCTGGCCATAATAAGCACTTCTACTGAGTGTTAGCTACCATTATTTTATTATTAAGAACACTGAGTATTGGGAATTCCCTGGTGGTCCAGTGGCTAGGACTCCATGCTTCCACTGCAGGGGGAACATGAGTTCGATACCCAATCAGGGAACTAAGACCCCGCATGCCTTCAGTCATGACCAAATAAATAAATAAACACGGTTACTTTTTAAAAATTAGCATCAACCAAAGGAGAAGATTCTAAGAGTGGGATTTAAAGACAGAAAACGAAATATTTATTTATACAACAATCTCTTGCACAAAAAGCAGTGAGTACAACACTATATAAAAGCCATGTTATAGCTCCGAGGGCCTTTTAAGGTGTCTGTGGACTCCATATGTAGAGTTTAGCTAATCCAAGTGTGCTGAGTATGTCTGCATAAAACTGGAATCCTAACTTGATGCCCTCAAATCTGGAAGGAAGAGGGTCCTCAAGACCAGGATTCCCAAGCAGACAAGAGATGATATTTGCTGAATAATAATTTGCTCACAGCTGACTGGTAACACAAGGCAATTAAAACTTGGTACTATCTCACCTGCAATCCAGCTCTTACAGTATGGAATCTAACTGAATTATAAGGGAAGCAAAATATGATAAAAATTACATTAGTGTTATTTTATAAATAAGTGAAAGAAAAATAAAGACAGAAAGGAATATAAAAAACAATCAACTTCTCAGGCTAAATATAAACAAATATGACATGAAAAGGAGCAGAATAATAGCTCTGATGTTCTATATTTTAAAAACCCAAAAGGCATCACAATTTTCCACTTCTGTCCTGGAAATGATCTGATACCTTGATAATCTTCTTGTTCTTGCCGTTCATTGATATCTAGTGTGAGCTTTTTCATTCTCATCCTCTCTTCTTGTTCTGCTTGTTGCTGGTTCCAATGATTTGCAGCAAGTTGGGAAGACATAGGTACATTAAGGATCTTAAACTGAGAAAAAAAAGTAAAGAAACCACAAATGGCTTGAGAAAATCAAGAAACAAAGATTTCAAATAAATCAGTGCATACATTCATTCTCAGTCACTCCCAGCTCGCTGTGACCCCATGGACTGCAGCCTAACATGCTCCTCTGTCCATGGGATTTCCCAGGCAAGAATACTGGAGTGGGTTGCCATTTCCTACTCCAGGGGATCTTTCCCAACACAGGGACTGAACCCACAAGTCTCTTGTGTCTCCTGTACAGGCAGGCAGATTCTTTACCACTGAGCCACCTGGGAAGCCCAAATAAATAAGTAGAGCTAAATGAGGTTAGAAAATTAATTTTTCCTTTCCTAATAAGTCAATAAAGATAGTACCACCTCAAAACATACACAGACAATAGTGTTACTCTACTTAAGAGATAAACTCATCATGGTTGGATAAGAAGTGGAAGGCCATCAAGTTCAACGTCCATAAAAAGCAGACACTCCTCTTTCCTTCACCCTGTTTTGAAGCAACACATCTAACAGGGGATCATTTTCCACTGTGCAGACCCTGTTACATATGGCTAACTGTCAGAAAGGGTCTTATACAGCAACCTGTAATCTGCACCCTTTTCATTTCTACTCTCTGGACTATACAGAACAAATCTAGTCCACCTTTAGGATTATCAAGTCTTCACAGTCTAAAGATAGCTGTGATGCTGGAAAAGAGAAAGAGTTTAGCAACTGAACAATTAGTTATGGGGGAATAATTCTTATCTATGGAATGTTTTGTTTTTAGCAGGATGTTCCTGGTTCAGGATTGTTAACAACTATTAAACCAAAATAACTATCTTTTGCATTTGTTTAAAACTAAAAATTCTTTAAAACATTACATAATGGCTCTATTACATTAAAACTTTTGCTTTAATAAGACATTTTCTTTCAGTTCATTATTCCAATTCATAGACATTTGAATCTAGAAAGACATAATCAACAGTATTTTCCTTTCTTTTCAACTACTTACTTCACTGGTACAAATTTTTCTTTTCCTACTGACTACCGAAGAAAGTTATTTCTGGGCACAAATCTGGTGCACAAAGAGATCTTTCACTTAAGAACTAAAGATTCCTATAAGGCTACGCATTTCACATTTCTAGAAAAACCGTTGCACCAGAAGAACCAACTCCCAAAAGTCAAATAAAGAAATAAAAAATCAGAACAAAATATACTTTTTATTCAGACCACAAAATAACAGTGATGTTTCTTCAAATAATATTCCTAAAATTGAACATATTCCAAAATTCCAAATAATGTTTATGAGTTGAAACTTTACTTAATAACCAAGTACTCTGAGCTCTCATTTCATGTTTGCTAACATTTTAAAAATAAAGTTCAATAAAAATGTTTCCTTAAACAAAATTTCACATTTTAAGAAGTAAAGACTTCACTCCTCATTCTGAAGTTGTATGGGTTACACAGTATATAATCTATCTACTTTGAACCAAAAATATGTCTGTTAAAATACAGACACGTAGTCTTACTTTGACCCATAGAATTTAGAATTCAGGACTACTGAAATGAATTTACTTTTCAAAGCTCAAAAGTTTCTGAAGGTAGGTTTTAATTTTATGCCTACACATTCTGAAAAGATCAAAAGGGTGTGCAAACTGACACAGGTATTGTGAATTTTTCATATGTGCCTCAGGAAACAGAGGGATGAATGAAGAAAATTGATTATTTATTGTTGTATAAGTTGATCATCCCCCTTAATGGATCACTGCCTTGTTGTGGTGAAGGGGCTTGCATAACTCAAAGCTGTGAGCCAAGCCATGCAGGGCCACCCAAGACTGACAGGTCATAGCAGAGTTCTGACAAAACGTGATCCATTGGAGGAAGGAATGGCAAACCTGGTTATGCCACATTATACCCAGGTTATACCTGGTTATACCACCCTAGTATACCTGCTGAGAACCTCATGAACTGTATAAAAGGCCAAAAAGATATGACACCAAAAGATAAGTCCCCCAGGTCTGAAGGTGTCCAATACACTACTGGGGAAGAGCAGAGAACTACCAATAGCCCCAGAATGAGTGAAGCAGTTGGGCCAAAGCAGATACGATACTCAGTTGTGGATGCGTCTGGTGATAAAAGTAAAATCCGATGCTGCAAAGAACAGTACTGTACAGGAACCTAGAGTGTTAGGTCCATCAATCAAGAAAATTGGACATGGTTAAGGAGATGGTAAGAATAAACAGAGACATCCAAGGAATCAGCAAACTAAAATGGATGAGAACGGACTAATTTAATTCAGATGACCATCCTATCTACTACTGTGGGCAAGAATCCCATAGAGAAACGGAGTAGCCCTCATAATCAACAAGAGTCCGAAACACTGTATTTGGGTACAACCTCAAAAATGACAATAATCTCGGTTCATTTCCAAGGCAAGCCATTCAACATTACAGTAATCCAAGTCTGTGTCCCTACCACCAATGCTGAAGAAGCTGAAGTTAATCAGTTCTATGAAGATCTAGAAGACTTCCTAGAACAAACACCTAAAAAAGGTGTTCTATTCATCACTGGGGATTGGAATGCAAAAGTAGGAAGTCAAGACATACTTGGAGTAATAGGTAAGTTTGGCTTTGGAGAACAAAACGAAGCAAGGCAAAGCTTAACTGAATTCTGCCAAGAGAATGCACTAGTCATAGTAAATACCCTTCTTCAACAACACAAGAGATGACTTTACACAGGGACATCACCAAATGGTCAATAGCAAAGTCAAACTGATTACATTCTGTGTAGCTGAAGATGGAGAAGCTCTATACAATCAGCAAAAACAAGACCTGGAGCTGAGTCTGGCTCAGATCATCAGCTTCTCATAGCAAAACTCAGGCTTAAACTAAAGAAAACTGGGAAAAACAATAGGCCAGCCAAGTATAACTTAAGTCAAATCCTGTATGAACTCATAGTAGAGGTAATTAATAGATTCAAGGGACTAGATCTTATTAACCGTGTGCCTGAAGAACTGTGGACAGAGGTTGTAAAATTGTACAGGAAGTGGCAAACAAAACCACCCCGAACAAAAAGAAAAGCAAGGCGGCAAAGTGGTTATCTCAGGAGCCTTTACAAATAATGGAAAAACAAAGAAAAGAAAAGCAAGGGAGAGAGGGAAAAGTACATCCAATTAAAAGTAGAGTTCCAAAAAATAGCTGGACGAGGTAAGAAGGCCTTCTTCAATGAACAATGTTTAATAACAGAAGAATACAACCAAAGGGGAAAGATGTATATATCTCTTCAGAAAAACTGGAAACAGCAAGGGAACATTCTGCCCAAAGATGGGCACAATAAAGGATAAAAATGGTAGAGACCTAGTAGATGCTGAAGAGATCAAGAGATGGAAAGGATACATGGAAGAGCTGTACAAAAAAGATCTTAATGAACTGGATTACTGTGATGGTGTGGTTAGTCACCCAGAGCCAGACATTCTAGAGTAGGAAGTCAAGTGGACCTTAAGGAGCACTACTGTTAATAAATCCAGTGGATGCGATGAAATTCTAGCAGAACTATTCAAATCCCTAAAGGATGATGCCATCAAGGTTTTACATTTATTACATCAGCAAATCTGGAAGACCCAGCAGTAGCCACAGGACTGGAAAAGATTAATCCTTGATCCCAATCCCCAAGAAGGGTAGTACCAAACAATGTGCTAACCATCAGATAATTGCACTCATCTCCCATGCTAGTAAGGTCATGCTTAAAATCTTACATGCTAGGCTTCAGCATTATGCAAATGAAGAACTTCCAGATGTCCAAGCTGGGGTTAAAAAAGGATAAGAAATAAGAGATCAAATCACCAATATTCGCTGGATTAAATAGAGAAAGCAAGGGAATTTCAGAAAAACATCTGTTTCATCGACAACGCCAAAGTCTTTGACTATGTGGATTATGACAAACTGTGGAAAGCCCTTAGAGAGACGGGAATAACAGATCATTTTACCTGTCTCTTGAGAAACCTGCATGCGGTTAAGAAGCAACAGCTAGAACCCTGTATGGAACTGATCCATACAAGATCGAGAAAGGACTATGACAGGGCTGTCTGCTGTCACCCTGTTTGTTTAACCATACGCTGAACACATCATGAGAGATGCTGGGCTGGATGAATTACCAACTGGAATTAAAAGATAGGTGGGAGAAACATCAACAACCTCAGATATGTGGATGATACCACTCTAATGGCAGAAAGCGAAGAGGAACTAAAGAGCCTCTTGATGAGAGTGAAAGAGTCAGCTTAAGAGTAAATATTAAACTAACATCATGGCATCTGGCCCCATTACCGCATGGCAAACGGAAGTTGAAAAGGTGGAAGTAATGACAGATTTCCTGTTCTTGGTCTCCAAAATCACTGCGGACAGTGAATGCAGCCATGAAATCAGAAGACAATTGCTTCTTGGCAGGAAAATGATGACAAACCTAGACAGTCTGTTGATAAGCAGAGACATTACTCTGATGACAAAGGTTCGTAGTCAAGGCTATCATTGTCTCAGTGGTCACGTACGGCTGAGAGAGCTGGACTGTAAAGAAGGAAGAATGCCAAAGAATCGATACCTTCGAACTGTGGTGCTGGAGAAGACTCCTGAAAGTCCCTTGAACAGCAAGATCAAATCAGTCAATCTTAAAGGAGATCAACCCTGAATATTCACTGGAAGGACTGATGCTGAAGCTGAAGCTCTAGTACTTTGGTCATCTGATGTGAACAGACAACTCACTGGAAAAGTCCCTAACGCTGGGAAAGATGGAGAGCAGAAGAGGGCATCAGAGGATGAGATAGCTGGACGCCATCACCGATGTAAGGAGTATGAACTTGGGCAAACTCCAGGAGATGGTGAGGGACATGGAGGCCTGGTGTGCTGCAGTCCATGGGGTAACAAAGAGTCAGATGCAACTGGGTGACTGAACAAGTCGATCTTCACAGAAAGATATTCCTAAAGCTCCTTTTAAATAAGAAAAACCAAGGCTCAGTAAATGTGTCAATGTAGCAAAGAAAGTTCAGGAACTGTATAGGAATAGGAATCAATTCCCTGTGACAGTTCAGCCTATGGAACTGAAGTTGCCATGTACTGCCCTCGACAATTATTAAAAAAAAAACACAGGGAAAGTCTGTTCAGAGAACTAAGTTATCCCTAGAAGAGAAAAGTAGAAACTCTGGACTTCGAGAATCCTGTGAGCCATGGTGAACCAGCAGTTCCAAGTGCTGAGAAGAGTAGTTTTACAAAGACTCCAGCACCAAGTCTAGGGTCTTGATCAAAAACAAACCCTTATTTTTGTAGGGACTGGGTAGAGGATGAGGGAGAAGGGAAATGTCAGGGCTTAACTCTGGCCTGAAGGTGAGAAAGTGGGGAGCTTTTGTAAAACCTTGAGAACCCTAAAGTCTAGGACAGAGGAAAGTCCTGTTGACTTTACGGAATTATGAAGAATATCTGACAAAGATCCAGCAGTGCTCAGAAGCGAAGTCAAGTTAACTATATACACGTGAGTCATGATGGAAAGCCTGTTCCCAGCCCTCCATTGTGTGATTCTAACTGGTACTCAGCTTTCACATCTCAAGACTTATTTGCACCACAGCAAAATGATGGTATGCTCTACAACTTTGATCTTTTGAGTAACAAGAAATTACCTGACAAAGCAGAGATAGAAGATGAAGGTAGGCACCATCTCCTTCAGCCTGTTCTGGAAGGGAGGGAACAGAATGTCCCTCGCATCACAGAGGATATTCTGGGCCTTCCTTGGTCATCCTCTACAACAGCAGTCTCCCTCTCATCACCTCCTCCCCATCTCAGTCTCCTATCCTCTTAACTTGCTTTATTTTCCAACAGAGCATTGTCCTCAACCTGACATTATTTCTTGTCTGCCTCTTAATACTAGAATGAAAGCTCCAAAGAGAGGAGGGACTTGGTTGACTGCAATATTTCTGCACATGAACAGTGCCTGGTATGTAACAAGTCAATAATAAGTAGCTGTTAAATGACAATTTAAATGAACGTGGGAACCAGGTATCAGACTGGTCTGACAAGCTGTTCTAGCCACCATATTTCATAGATGCTTCTGTTAATTATAAGATGCACCATTATTTTACATACCACTAAAACAGAAAAAAATGCTGTCAATTATCCTAAGATTCCAGCAACTCTAAGAGGCAGCTTGAACTCAGAAATAATTAAGTATGAATTTTTTTTTAAACAGAACTAGTAATAAATGATGTATCCTTGAGTTAGATCTGGGAGCCGGGCTCCATTTCCTTCAGGGCACTTTCCACCATCAGCAAATGTAATATGCTTGTCTCTCTCCTTCAGCTGGTGTGTGCTCACATGGCCAGGGGCTACATCCTGTTCATCACCATAGCCTCACACTTGGACTGGTATTTGGCAGAGCAGACAAATAATATTTGAGGACTGAATGTATGAATCAAAGTGATAGCTTAGTAGACAGGGGAATGATTGTGAGGGCCATCTGTGAGATAAGGGAAAGAAAAAGGAGGTGGTTTAAGGAGAATGGAGGAGAAGGATCAGGGGTCAGAAAACAATGTTTTTTTTTCCCAAAAGCCATTTGGTAAGTGAGCATTTTTTTTCAAGATTATCTGCCATCACCCTCCTTTCTTTTCTCACTGTAAGCTTACTGATGAAACCTTCCTACTGAAAGTCAGTATGTGTATCTTCTAACAAATGCATATGACTTAAATTTTAAATGTTCTTTCCATTAAAAAACACCCATCTATTTGATGGAAGTTGTGTATAATGTGTCTTCTGTGCACATAACAGATAAAATTATTTCTACCACTGAATACCATTCTTTTCCCCCTGTAAGCAAGAACCTATAAAACAAAGTTACCACTTACACTTGGTAACTACCAGTGAACCGGGAATACACTGCGGATAGATTCTCACCTGTTGCTTATTGCCTTTTCGGGTTAACATGACAAACGGCATTGTGTCTGCAGACTCTGTCTCTCCCTCCCCACCACCAAGTGGGGGTCCTTTCCTCAGCTGGCTTTTGAGGTGCAAGGGAATGGCAACATCAAGTTGGTGCACTTTAACAGATTCGCCACTTCGTTGCTTAAAGACAGAAATGAAAAAAATATAAATAGCCCAATAAATTGTTTGTAATTCCTTCAGTGCTATATATTTTGGAATAGTCATTAGAGCCAAGAAATCTTTCTGAAACCAGGGTTGCCCACCACCTGCACACATGCCTTAGAAGGATACAATTTGGCTCCTGCTGATGGGTCAGGCCTCTCCCAAACTCAAATACACAGTGCTGCAGGTTCTCCTGTCCTGTCTGAGTACACTGTGCCCTTTCACTCACCCTCAGAGCGCACATCTTCCTTTGTAATTATCATGGGCCACAACCGCCTCCTTATCTATGAGAACCTCTACCTGACCGATGGGTTCATCACTGTGCCCTTTCTCTGGTGTTTCCTGCTGTGAGCACATGCGGTCAGAGCTCAGTATTTAAGAGTGAACAGATAACTTCCTACTTGTTAGTATCAATTCTTTTTAACATTTACACTGGATTTATCAACAATTATTAAAACAAATCTTCACTGATGGATGACTTACTACGTGTTAAGCTTGGAGACAGTAGTATTAAAAAGATAATCTCTATCCTCAAGAACTCATAAGCTTGTTAAGTAAGAAAGAGAAATTAATTACGATTCATCTGAGTTGTGTATAACGTGTACAACAGACTGACTACATACGACTGGTTCAGAGTGGGTGGGTGCTGAGATTTCACAAAAGGTTGAATGAAAACGGGACATTTGAGAACGTTAAAGACTTCACAGGCCTTCTTCCAACCAGATGGTAAAAGGGCAGTTTGGGGGATACACAGAGAATTTAGACAGTGGAAGAACAGGTGCAAAAGCAAAGATGTGAACAGCAGGTGCATTTAGGGAACTGCAAATAATTTTCTAAGTCTGAATGAATGGAGCACGAATGAGGAAAGAGATGAACATGATACTTCAAATCTAAGCAAGTAATGCTAAAAGGGCATGAAGGTATTAAAACTTCTTTACTGCCATTTAAATACTCTTTTGATACAGGCACCATATTTGCAAGAGACTTGCAAATCAGCAAAACGGTAATAAAGGTGTAAGGTTTTACTGTTTTTGATTTCTCAGCTCCAACTGTTAGAATTTGGTTGAAGTTCTCCCAGGTTCATAAGATTATTTATAAAGATTTTTTAACTTAAAATTTGAAACAATCATGTCAGAGGAATTTTGATATGTAAATTATCTTTCTTTCCTGACTATAAAATTAACATATTCACTTCATAAACTAATAAAAAAATATATTAGCAAATGTGTCCATACCAATTCCTACAGCTATCTCCCTCTGCCTGACTCTAAGACGCAACAATTATGAACAATGGGTCATGTCCTTCCAGATTTTTTTCTTGCATATATACATATATGAACATATATATATGTGACACATACAACACATATGAACAGGAGCAACCATGATGTATATTATTCTATACTAAACATACATGTTTCTTCTTCTTTTAGATTCTTTACCTTGGGCATCTAGTACAGAGCTAATTATTTTATTGGCCCTCTACTGACAG
This sequence comes from Capricornis sumatraensis, assembly GCF_032405125.1. Lineage (NCBI taxonomy): Eukaryota > Metazoa > Chordata > Mammalia > Artiodactyla > Bovidae > Capricornis > Capricornis sumatraensis. Next base: position 19,678,547 of record NC_091083.1, read on the forward strand.
CTTAGACTTTTTATTTCTATTACAGTGTCACACTTTTCATGCACTTGAGAGACTATTAAGGGTACACTTTTAGATCAAATGGCAAGTCATTCTGACAGGTTTACTAAATTTCTCTCTAAAAAAGGCTGGACTCACATTTACCAAGTATAGATGTTTACCCACTTAACTACAATAGGTACCATCACTTTTTAAATCTTAATATTTTATGACCTGATGAAAAGGCCCTTCTTAGTTGGCTTGTCATTTGATTATCAGTGAGCTTTAGCACTATATTCTAACAACAACAAAATGAGTCATTCATTTCTTCTCATTGGTTTGTACAATCACTTTAGCTTAGTACAAATACTGACTCTTGTGTTGTGTCAGCTGTAGATTTTTTTCTCCTGGTTAGTTATTTCTAAAAAGATTTCTATGGCATTTCGTGCTGGAAAGTAGTGTAACAAATGGTTGATAAAAGACTGCACCACTCACTACCCTTTCACTTTAAGCATTTTTTTTTTGTTTTTTCTAAGCCTGTTTCTTTAACTGAAACATGGGAATACGAATAGTATCTAACAGCTAACGGCACTGTATGAAGAATAAACGTAAAGTCAGTGCAGTGCTCAACAGTCTTTACAATCATTAAAATTATTTGAGAGATTTGCAAGTAATTATGGGGTGGAAATTAAAAACAGAAATCCAGCTTTATTTTTTATTGACAATTTGTTGAAGATATCATTTTCCTTCATATGATTTGAGATGTTAACTCCATCAAGATTAAACTGCCATGTTCTAAGGTCTATTTTAGATTCTGGCAACTCACTCCAGTATTCTTGCCTGGAAAATCCCGTGGACAGAGGAGCCTGGTGGGCTACAGGCCATGGGGTCTCAAAGAGTCACACATAACCGAGTACACACGCAATGCAATGCAATGCAAGGTCTATTTTGGACCCTCCTCTGTTTGATTAATCTATCCATTCCTGTACCAAACTACTGTTGTATGTTTAAAATGTTTTATTATCTTGTATGTCACTTCTACAAGTTTCTTAACTGTTCAGTTATGAAGAATTTAAGAATAATTTTATTAGGTTCATTCTATATCCATGTCCCTGTTCTTCTCTTCCTCCAACCCTCACCTCATCCCCCAATTTCCCTGATGGGACAGAATGAGGACTGCATGAAATTTAAGGACATGATTTATAGAGAAATGATGTCTTTACAATACTGTGTCTTCCTATGATTTTTAGCAAAAGGAAAAAGTCTGTACAACTGTTCATTTTGGGTATCTGATAATGATTTAAAATCAGGGCCTAATAGTGGATGAAGTTTTCTCCTATACATAAACACAACTGCAAAAATGTGTATTCAAACTTCCCTCCTCTCTGATCACAACCTCTCACCCTTCCAGCTCGCTTCTTAAGAACTCTCAGTAAGTGATGACCATGGAACCACACCGAAATCTCCCATTCCTTTGACTTCATCAGCTTTTCCACCTTTTCTAAATGTTGGGGTTTGTCAGGGCTCAACCCTGAACCTGCTTCTCCTCTGTCTCCACACTTTACATCTGGATGAGCCAGTTATTGCCATGGCTTTAAAAGTACTCTAACAACTGCTCAGTTTATGTTCCTCTTCTGCTCTCCAGACATTTCCACTGACGCCTCACAGGCTCCTCAAACTTACCAACTGCAACTCCTACTCGCACTCTCCTGTTTCTTAGAGACAAGCCAATGGTCCAAGCCACAGGACTGGGTGGCATCCTTGACTCCTTGGGCCCCACATACTGCTACCTAAGCAAGCACCAAATAAATCCAGTTCATTCTGCCTCCCAAATAGCTTTCAAATCCAGACTTCTGTCCATGTGCCCTGCCACTCTCCTAGACAGATAACCATTATTTTTCAGCTAGGTTACCACCACAGCCTTCTAACCACACCCCTGGTTAGTCTCTCTGCTTTTAGTCCTGTCTCAGGAGACCAGGGTTTGATCCCTAGGTTAGGAAGATCCTCTGGAGAAGGGAATGGCAAGCCACTCCAGTATTTTTGCCTGGAGACTCCCGTGAACAGAGGAGCCTGGTGGGATACAGTCTGTGGGGTTGCAAAGAGTCGGACACGACTGAGCGACTAACACACAGTCTGAGTGTGTGTGTGAAGTCACTCAGTCATGTCCGACTCTTTGTGACCCCGTGGACTGTAGCCCGCCAGGCTCCTCTCTCCATGGGGTTCTCCAGGCATGAATACTGGAGTGGATTGCTATTTCCTTCTCCAGGGGATCTTCCCAACCTAGGGACTGAACCTGGGTCTCCGGCATTGCAGGCAGATGCTTCATCCTCTGAGCCACCAGGGAAGCCCATAGTCTGAACCAGCTCCTTCAAGGACTGTGCCACTCCCAATTACCTGTCTCATGCTGTGACCCTCCCACAGACAGACTATGTTCTAGTACTACTGGCACCCTTTTTAAAGTTTTTCAGACAAGTACTTTTCTGCCCTGATCTGGACCTCTGACACAGTTTCTGCATTAATCCTAATTTTTCACCTAGATGGTTCCTTTGTACCTGTCTTGTCTACAAGTCATGGTCTCAGAGATGTCTTCTCTGATTATCTCATCTGAAAAAGGCTCTTCCTTTACACTCTACCAAAGTATTCTGTTCCTTTGGTTCCTGAGACTAATGTACCTGCACTGCTAATTTATACATTATCATAGCTTTTGGCCTTAGTAGTGACAATGAAAGTAAAATCCATCTTCTCTAAAGGATTATTCCATCAGCATGTACTCCATAACACTCCTCTTTCAACTGACGTTCTCTAGCCACATGCCCATTTTTCTCCTCTTTCTAGTAAAAACTTCTCAAGTCAGCTCTACCTGTATCCAGTATGTTCACTTCTCCCTTTTCCATTTTCCACTGAGCCCACTCCGTGGAGCTTTCACCTACCACTCCAATGACAAAAGCCCTCAAATCACCAAAGGGCTTAACAATAGCTACAAATAGGGCTTAAGTAAATAGTTCATGGGATTTTACTCCTAACTACAGAAAACATAAAACACAATTACCTAAATCACTGGAAGATGGAGCTTTTAATAAAATCCAGTATCTTAATATCATGAGTACTTTAAACATCAAATAACCAATATTCTTCCAGATATTTATATACAAGTTATTCAAATTATAAATCAAACTAAAGAATTTGCTAAATTAAATTTCCCCAAATTCTAATCTTCTGTAGTTTGACTCCTAAACAAACTGCAAGTAAAGGGTCTTAGAAAGAGAAAAGGCAGAGGGTGATACAATGAAATTACTCTGCTCCAAGTCTGATAACATTTATTTTTTCTACTCTATTTCAAAGAAGCATAGCAAATCAGGATGTAGGATGCCAGAAATATTGGCAGCCTCAAACTGCCTAAGTTAGGAAAAGCTGCTGCAGAGGTAAATGTTTAGAGAGCAGAGACTCTCCCATCACAATGAAGTGTGCTGCAATATTTTATATTAAAGTACTTTGGAATAGAGCAACATTTAATACCTGAAGGTTTTCTAGCATCATTTTATCCAGAGCTTGAATGAAGTCTTCATCTTCTACACAAGGTACATGTTTCAGTCCACCTCCTTTAATCATTACCTCCTTATTAAAACAAAACAGAAACAATTCAAACTGGGAATTCTAATTGTAATGTTTTCTATGGCAGAGCCTTGTGTATTGATAACTTGTTCAATATAAGTCAAGGAATGAGTTAGGTAAAATAATAACATTATTAAATATTCAAAGAACCTGCAAATAAAGAAAAGTGTTTAGATAATAAATCAAAAATGAATTTCTAAAGAAATATTTCAGTAATCACAAAAATCAAAACCTTGGTGGCTAAAACTGAAATATGATGAACAATTTCAAAGAGCAAAGTTTTAATGATACATACAGTATTTTCTTCATCAGTTTCATTCTCTTTATTTGAATCCGTGAGATAATCTGTATTCTCTTCCTCTTCCTCCTCTCCTTCATCATCATCATTATCAGAACCCTCCTGAAATTGTTTAATATTTGTAGAAGATTAAAACTTTTGAAAAACTTTACTAATAACTTTACATGACTTAAAAAGATGTTAAAATTTATGTATAATTATTTCTTATTCTCCAGTTTCAGCCTTTTATGCAGTCTGCCTAGAATGGTAGGGCAAAGTCAGCTACCAACTCTTACTACACACCAGTAGCTAAAAAACCCATTTTACATCTTCCACTGACCTAGTAATACAAAGATCCTTTTTAGAAACTTATCCATGAATTCCACAAGGAACAAGTTTCTTACACCTTTCATATTTTTCTCCTTCCTAACAAACTTGAGACTGATTTTTCTCACAGTAGTTCTTTAATACCCATGTAACTCTGCAATGAAAACTGACAATTCAAATTTAACATCATTACCATCTGAAAGCAATGACACTATATTTTATAAAGTATCTCACTGCATAAAGCATCTCAGGGTGGAGTGTACTCTCACAGCATTTTGTTGCTCACCCAGTTCTGATGAAGGACGGATAAGCTTTATTGTCTTCATTTTTATATGTGAAAAAACTACTGCTTGGAAAAGTTAAATGACTTGCTCAAGGACACGTGCTTTTTTAAGCCAAAAAGCTAGACATTCTGACTCCCTTTGCTGGTGGCTTTCAAGTATTATATTTCCCCTATCTCCTGTCAGTACCCTGACATCCTCGTCTACCAGCCAAAATTCCTCTTCAAATGGAAGACTGAGCAGAACTCCAGTGGATTTTCAAAGAGACACAAAAAAGAAACCATAACCAAACCCCCCCCCAAAAAAAGGCCACACAGTGGCGGCATTCCATCTGAGGAACCTTTCAACACAATTCACTCCCACTTTGTTCCATAAAAGTTAAGGGGAAAAAAAAATACTGCACTAAACCCAGCTGCTTCTCATTGTGCTGAGAGAAATAAAGGGAATGAGAAATAATTCCTATGAGAAAACAAATGATTTAAATGTGTTATAATACACTTAGTATACCTAGCAATTAATTTCAAAAATCTAAACTATTAATACTTTACAGATACTTGAAAACTTTTAGAATTTCTGAAGTGGAAATATTTGAGCAAAGTACAGAAATGCATTAAATTTTTTGACAAAATTCTATACTTCAAAATTAAATCTGCAATAGAAATGCACTTCAACTGGCTCTTGGGAATAAAAAATCATTTCTTTACACTGGAAAGATACTTCCTATTCAAAAACTAAGCTAAAATGCATGAATTTTTTCTTTCACCAATTTTTATATTACTTTGGCCACCTGATACAAAGAACTGACTCATTGGAAAAGACCCTGATGCTAGAAAAGGTTGAAGGTGGGAGGAGAAGGGGACAACAGAGGATGAGATGGTTGGATGTCATCACCGACTCAATGGACATGAGTTTGAGTAAACTCTAGGAGATGGTGGAGAAGGCAATGGCACCCCATTCCAGTACTCTTGCTTAGAAAATCCCATGGATGGAGGAACCTGGAGGGCTGCAGTCCATGGGGTTGCTAAGAGTCAGACATGACTGAGCGACTTCACTTTCACTTTTCACTTTCATGCATTGGAGAAGGAAATGGCAACCCATTCCAGTGTTCTTGCCTGGAGAATCCCAGGGACGGGGGAGCCTGGTAGGCTACCGTCTATGGGGTCACACAGAGTCAGACACGACTGAAGTGACTTAGCAGCAGCAGCAGCAGCAGCAGCAGCTGGGAGATGGTGATGGACAAGGAAGCCTGGTGTGCTACAGTCCATGGGGTCGCAAAGAGTTGGACACGACTGAGCGACTGAACTGAACTGAACTGAGGTGTTAAGAATAACTTCAAAAGGCCATCCGGAGCTTGGAAGAGTTGTGGAACAAGATGGAAAAGAGAAGTACAACGTTTCTGTAGAGTTTCACTCTAGCCCTATTCTTTTCTCAGTCGAGGCATATATTTATAGAATATTCTACACATTGTCCTCACTACTTTATAATCAACCCATCTTCTCTCTCTAAAAATATTCTCCTATGTTTGGAGGATAGTCATGGGAAAGGGTGGTCCTGGGTGGGAGAGTAACAATTCCAATTCCATTTCTTAAATAAACCAACCATACTCCTTTCACATCTCCTCCCAGCCAAGACTCAGGAGTCATCCTGTTGAATTTTTTTTCCCATTTAGCAAATTCACATATATTATGTATAATATCCACTTTATAGCCAGAAAGAGTTTAAAATGATACAATTTTTAAAATTATAAAGTTCACTTTTTAAAAGCTGAAATGCATTTGGAGAAAATATCACAAGTATTCAAATGAGGAATCTATAGGAAAATGAGCTATTCTTTAATGTCACATTTACTGAGGATGTTTCATTTATTAGTTTCTTTATCAAATTAGTGCAAAATCCATAGACAGCCATAAGATTTAAAAATACGAAATGGAACATTAGTCTAAATATACAAAACACTTATTTCCTTTTGTTGTTATAAAATACTTAATAAGCCAATTTAAATTATATAATTGAATGTTTCTATGATCTCATTTTTTAGAAAAGCAATATAGCAATATCTATTTCATAGAAATGTATTATAGAAACATATTCCAGTTCTAAATTTTTATCAGCTTATTTATATCTACTTTAGGGGAGCTGTCAGGTTGGAAAGAGAAAGTGATGACAATACTGTACTGTTTAAAGTTTGCTAAGAGAGTAGATCTTAATAGTTCTCATTACAAGAAAAAAACATTTATAACTGTGAGGTGATGAATGTTAACTAAACTTATTATGGTAATCATTTCTGCCTTTCTCTCTCGTGCGCGATCTCTCTCTCTCTCTCCCTCTCTCTATATATATATATATATACCAAATCACTGTTGTATGTACACCTTGAACTAATGCAATGTTATTATCAACTATATCGCAATAAAACTGGGGGGAAAGTGGCAGCAAAATAACCCAATATAAAGATGTACTTCCACTGCCTATAAATGCTAGCCAAATTTAAAGTGAAAGTCCTTCAGTCAAGTCTGACTCTTTGCAACCCCATGGAGTATACAGTCCATGGAATTCTCTAAGCTAGAATACTGGAGTGGATAGCCTTTCCCTTCTCCAGGGGATCTTCCCAACCAAGGGATCGAACAAACCCAGGTCTCCCACACTGTAGGCGGATTCTTTTACCAGCTGAGCCACACAGGAAGCCCAGCCAATTTAAAAAGCCAAACAAACAAGCTGCCTTTTATACAATCATTCATTTTTAATAGCGAAGCTATCTGCTATGTAGTCAAATTAAACAAAATGTTCACTAATAGCTACAGACCCTCAGGGCTAATAGAAACAAAGACTTAGGGATTTTTACTTCTAACTATAGAAAACCTTAATTACTTTAAATTATGGGTCATTTAACTCACTCCAGTATACTTGCCTGAAGAATCCCATGGACAGAGGAGCCTGGAAGGCTATAATCCATAAGGTCGCAAAGAGTCGGACACAACTAAAGCAACTTAGCATGTATGCATGCATGGTCGTTTTTCTTTCATGCTAAATGAAGCTTTTAAAAAATCTAGTTTAGGGCTCCCCTGGTGGTCTAGTGGTTAAGAATGCACCTTGTAAGGCAAGGGACACCAATTTGATCCCTGGTCTGGGAAGATCCCACAAGATATGGAGCAACTAAGCCCAAGCACCGCAACAACGAAGCCTGTGCACACTAAAGCCAGCACTCAACAACAAGAGAAGCCATGATGAGAAGCCGTCGCACTGGAACCAGAGAACACCCCCCGCTCACCACAACTAGAGAAGCTCATGTGCAGCAATGAAGACGCAGCACAGTCAGAAATAACCCAGTTTATGAACCTATCTTATGAATGCCTTAAGTAATCTATACTCCTTTATACATTAAACAACTCATAACCTCTAAACATTTGCATTCTATTTACTATGAATCAAAACTTTAAAATTTAATAAATTCCATTTCCATAAAATACTGTATTGATTATAAGTATTGATTATACATTTATACTTTTTCAGTACTTAATTAAAATCACACTTCTAAATGATCACTCTCTCCTAAATGCTTTTAGCACCCAAGCACAAAAAGCCATGCACATGATGTCATATTATAAGCTTAAAAAGTGAAAAGGTCCTAATTTCATGGTATACATTTTATTCATCAGTATGTTATTGTAATTCTTACCTGACTTTCCATTTTCTTAACCTTCTAACTTAAATATATATTAATGTAGACAGAACAGCATAACAAACCCTTACTTACTCATTACCCAGCTGAACAATGATCAGCTAACCAGTCAGTTACAGTGTCTTCTACATCCCTAACTCACTGCCCAGTCTACTCCAAATGATGAACCCAGACACTCAGTCTTTCAGGTGGAATTTTTAAAACTTAAAGCAGGTTTAAAAGAAAAAAGTGGAAAGAATTAGAACTATTATGTTGAATCATATATAAAAATGACAGTTTGGTAGGTCCAAAATGGTAGAACAGTCATTTCATACGGTCTGGCCTAACAGACTTTTAACAACAAAGACAATGGTACATGATGATTTTCAGATTTCTTATACTATCAGATCTGGGGAAAACAAAGTTACTAGTATCTAGTCAGCAACTTCTTCATAAAACCCATAGGTTAAAAAGTCCACACTCAAAAATGAGATTAAGTTACAGAGCAGATCAAATAATTTTTTGTCTTCAAATTGCTTATTAAATAAAAATCCTAACCATACTGATGGTTAACATGTCATTATACTTTTACCTAAACTCACAGAAAGTATACCACCAAAAGTCAACCACAATGTAAATGACGGACTTAGGGTGATTATGACGTGTTGCTGTAGGTTCATCAATTATTAACAAATGTACCACTTTGGTGGGGGATGCTGACTGGGGGAGACTGTGTGAGTAGATAGGAGAAGGTGATATACAGGAAATCTTGCTATCTTCCCTTTAATTTTGCTGTGAACCTAAAACTGCTCTTTAAAAATGCTCTTAATAGTAATTTAAAAAAATCCTATCATCAGTATTTTCTTACTCATAAAAACCCCTCAATTAATCCAGCAGTTTTATAATAGACATAAACTACTAGTTACATTTACTGCTATAAATAAAAGTCATCACCTCTTCCTCTGGCTCATTCACTTCACTTTCATTTCCAGATTGTTCCTCTGTTTCAGCTCCTCCTTCTTCTTCTTCTTCATCTTCTTCAAGATTTTCTCCTTCTGTCATAGAATCTTTAGAGTCTTTGTCATTTACGAGGCCTTGAAGTGAGAAGAAAGTAGAAAAAGACTTTACAAAACAAGATAAAGGCAAAATTTCCAAAGTGAATATTATACCATTTAAAGTATATATGAAGATAACTCAACAGTCATGTTCTCAGTTCAGTAAATTAAGAACAGAATTTAAAGCTATTTTAAGAACCATTAAAAAAACTAAACAGTCCTTTATTTCAACAAAGGAGCACAGATATATTTCTTTAAAACTAGCAAAAAAATAAAACACAAAAAAACCCCACAATTATTTTTTTTACTTCCTCAGAGCTTCAGACTATCTGAGTCTCAGATGAACAAATGGCAGCCCATATAGTGCAGCTTTAGCCACACACAAGGCAACCAGTTACATATTTTATCAAATGGCATTTCAAGAATCTCTAAAAACTTAAAGATACAATAAAATTATACTGCTTTAATGCAGAAATCACATTTGACTCTTAATTTGAATATCTGCAAATTAAGACAGAGGAGGCAGATACACGGTGACACTTCTAACGTGTGTCATCACAGAGCTGTTTTTTCCTTCCTAACAGTGTGTTCCTCCAGAGGCAACGCCCTCGTGTGAATATGGGCCACCTCCCATGTTCATCCACATCTCACTGCCTAGTAAATTCTTCTTTATTATTATGTGAGTTCCAAACTACACTCTACTTTGAAGGTGCACATTCCACAGCCTCATATGATCTGACTTTTCCCCACAATTACAAGTCTTAATCAAGCCTTCTCCCGTAGTTGGGGCAGACTCTTCTGTATCATAAAGCATATTTCCTTGGGGTCCTGCTCATCAAATTGCTTCTCAATATAGAATATCTTTCAATATGCTCTTTTAAATTCTATACATTCTTCAAATTCAGTCTAAGTTTCCTTTCCTGAATAAACTCAATGAGTATTACTTTTCCTCCTACTTGTTCCTAAAGCTACTTGGAGAATTGATCATAGAATTGATAAAGCTACTTGGAGAACTGCATTTAAAGATACACCATGCAATGGTTTTTCTAATGATTTCAATAAATGTTATGTCACAGTATAAGGCCTTTGAGAACAAAAAACTTCTTTTATATATTCAAAACTTATTAGAGGCCATATATTGATAAATACACAGTAGGTGTTTAGTAAACCCTTGTTTATTCACAGAATCTTACACAATTAGAGCAGACAGAAACTTCAGTAATGATGGGATTTAGCCCTCTCTTTTATGAAGTATACTGGAGTCCAGAAAGTCTGAAAAACTAACACAATCAACAACAGCAAAAAATTACTCGTGTCTTAAGTCTGAGCAATTAACTAAGAACTGACAAAAACAGAGACTACAAAGTGATGAAAGCAGGTACAATCAAGTTCGGAAATTAAAAAGGTGAGGAGAGATGGATGAATCTGTGAGAGATCTATTTTGAAAAAATATAATAATACTGATTAAAAAAAAGCTGCTGTCTCTGATTGATACCACTGACTCACTATTTTATTCATGTATTTATTTGAACGGGAGCAAAATACTGGGCTTTTATGTGATCAAAGGCAAAAAATTAAAAATCAGGACCGTATAAACCTAAAAATATCACAGCACTGATAAACTGACATGACCTAATATATCATTCGGAGAAGGCAATGGCACCCCGCTCCAGTACTCTTGCCTGGAAAATCCCATGGATGGAGGAGCCTGGTAGGCTGTAGTCCGTGAGGTCGCTAAGAGTCAGACATGACTGAGCGACTTCACTTTCACTTTTCACTTTCATGCACTGGAGAAGGAAATGGCAACCCACTTCAGTGTTCTTGCCTGGAGAATCCCAGGGACAGAGGAGCCTGGTAGGCGGCTGTCTATGGGGTCGCACAGAGTCGGACACGACTGATGCAACTTAGCAGCAGCAGCAGCAATATATCATTACATCTTTTTTATAGCCACTTTAAAATATATGTCATGAGGAGAACTGTAATGGTAAGTACCTTTGTTTTGATAGCCATAATTTGTAAGGAAAATACTACTATTTCTAACACATTTTCATTTGCATTGCAAGTTAGTTTCCAAAGAAGTTTATAAACATATTTTGCATTTGCTAAGCTGGATAATAAACTCTTCAGTTGCTGACCTCTAGGACACACTCAGTCTAAAATAAGCAAGGCAGATAAAAATGCACATATAAAGGACATGGCATTAATAAAATGTAAAACCTAGAGAGTAAAATGTTTACAATATGGGTCAGAATGAAGTGTACTTGGACCAAAGTCAAATATTGTTCTCTTGAATGTGAGCTACTTTGGTGCCTCAGTTTTCCTGTTCTTGACAGAGAGTAATAATTGTAACACTCCCTCTCTTCCAAATGGTTTTTCATCCGTTATTTCTTTGTTCAACTAGACATGCTGAGCATTTCCCCCACACATCCAGTATGTCAGAAAGAGCAGTTTGAATTTTGGCTCAATCGGTTAACCCAGTGTTTTGATTTGGGCGTTACCTAACTCTTTGGTCAAGTATGAACAATACCTTCCACTTTAATTTTGGGAAACAGATAGTACTTAATAAAAATACCAACTCTTCCTGCCCTCACTTATTTGATTATGTTACGTTCATTCATCTATTGGGTGTTCTACTTTCATCAGTTTCCCTGTGCTCTTTATGTAAATAATGATACCTTGGCACAGGAGCTATTTTCACTTCGAACTTATTTTTTCATTGTACAAAAGTCTTAAAACCCAAATATGTCAACGTGTGCATGCTTTCCTGTATCATTTTAAAATTTAGGAAAATTAACACCTCTCCAAATATCTGATGATCAGATCTATTTTTAACTTTTTAAAAATAAATATTTAACTCTTTAATACATCTGGAGTTTGATGATATAAGATGTGGCTCTGTATCAATTTTCCTCCCAAATGCTCACCTGTTGCTCTTATCCTATTTTAAGACTCCTATTTCATCATACACTAAATTGTTTTATATTAAACTGGGATGACTTCTGGGCATTTTATTCTGCTAATTTTATTTCTAATTTATGAAATATACTCTTCTGTTGTATAAGCAATTTATTCATGACTTTTTTCATTTTTATTACCTCCATTTCTGTTCCTTATGATATAATCTACAACTTCCAAACCAGAGTTATATTACATTGCTTATTACCATGTTGGTTTTGTTCTTAAAAAGAGAATGTCATAGAGCTAGTAATTCTCTCTACCTTGAGAAAATCAAGATACACACAAAAATAACAACGTTATTTACAGTGATGCAAAATTAGCAATAACCCAAATGTCAAACAGAATTAATGCATTCACACAAAGGAAAATAAGACCGCTGTTTTAAAATTAAAGGTTTAGAAAAGTATTTTGTCAGAAAATTTCATAATACATTAGATAGAAAAAAGTCCAGTTATAAAACTGCAAACGTGAAAAAAATTTTAAACAGAACATGCATCAAAATGTTAATAACGTGATTATCTTTGCATACGAAATAACAGTGATTTTTGTTTTCTTGGCATTCTTCAAATTTTCTGTCATGAACATTTTTATTACTTTTAATAATATTAAAATGTTTTTTAAATATAAGAAAATTCTATTAAGTTAGCACTGGATTGCTATAAAATTAGAATGATAATAAATTTACAAGTGGTTGAAAACAAAAAACTACCAAAGGCAAGATGCTGTATCATCTTATGGTTTAGCAAGGAAACAGATTTAATATATACTTATTCATGTGTATCTTCTCTCTGATATTTAGACTCTAAAACAGAAGGGAAATGGGTCTACTTGAGGGCATAATGATCCTAGTTGACACCATCTTTAGAACTGCATTTGCAAATGATGGCCTATTTTTTTCCTTTCCACACTCTAAAGAAGGACAGATTCTTCAAAAGAAGCCTCAAGTTCTTTAATTCTTTGCTCTATAATGTATAAATCATACTGCTCTCTTTACTGCTACCAAACTGGGTATCCAATTAGTATTTCCTTATGCCCACTATACAGGGAGTGCCATTCATTCTTAAGTCTTTGGGTAACAAGACTATTTCAAAGCATATAAGTAAATGAAATAAACAAGTAGATAAACAATCTGCTTGAAATAATCACTGTATACAATTAGAAATCTGAAAAGGAAAAGAAAGTGGATTATTTGGGACAAAGTTAAACAATAAAAAGAACCACATGTGTCTTTATAGGTTGGTAAGTAGGAAAGTGAATAGTTACATAATCAGTAGCATCTTTAAAGCAATGCTCAGATAGATAATAGCAATCACATTCTTCAAAAAAGGGTTTGCCTTGGAGAAAGAAACCCTATTAATATGACGATGTAGTATGAAAAAAATAGTTTTAGAGGAAAAGAATCACCAGTGCCTTTGCCATGAAAGTGGTTTCTCGGATATGCAACATAGTAAATTTATACAATTATTACAATCGGTCATGGTAAGGATCTCCTAATAAAATGCTAAATTTGTAGGCTGAAATCATGTCACTTTGAAATGACTACAACATGCTAAGAACTATCAGCAAGCAAATCACACTGGAAAGGCCCCACCTTATTCCAATTACTTCCACTAGCAAGGCTAGTCAGCTTATCCAGTTCCTTACCAATTCTTCTTCCAGAACAATAGCTAAAGGACACTGAGACAGTAAAGAGACCAACTCTCCTGCAGCATGCTTCTCACATGTCCTCTAGTCTTTAGAGGGGGAGACAACTTCCTCAGTGACGAGGGTCTGAAATTCTGTAGGATAGTTTCGAACTTCTAATTGGCACTCCCTTTATAGTGTCAAGCCTGCTCTGTCTTAGGAAATAGTGTTTGTTGAAAATATATACCGTATATGAGATGCTTTAATCAAAAGTAGACTTTTAGCAACCAAAAACTATAAAATTCAGAGAGGCTGACAGGATTGTTTTTCCATCACCATCATTTGTTTCAAGTTTTACATGACTGTTTTCCTCTAATTTGGGATTTTTAATGAAGAAGTAAGCCACCCAGATCTTACCTAACACTATTATGTAACACTCAGCATCAAAAAATTAAAAGTATACAAAAAGTAAAAGCTAACTGGAAACATTATAAAGCAAATCCTAGAAACAATCTGCCAAATAGCATCTTTACCTTTTCTCTGTAATTAATTGCTTACCTAGTTTTATTAAGAATTCTCGTTCCAAGTCGTGTACCTGCCTGATGGATTCTTCCAGAGAATTACAGAGTTTGATCTTTGGTCTTAGCAGTTCTAGTGTGTCACTGATCATGTAATCTATGTCAATAGGAAATGGATGGTCTTTTGTCCAAACCTCCAAACTTTTCTTCCACCAAACATAACGCTGATAACAAATGAAAAATAAATTTAGCTATAAGAAATTAATAACAAAATATTTAAAATAATAATCTATATTGTGACTTCACCTAGTTCTAACAACGAAGCTAAAGAGTTGGACAAGACACCTACATTTTTATTAATGGTCAACAGCAACGATCATAACACATTTATTTCCCTCCATCTAGTCTGTTTCTAAGCCATTTGGTAACTTTAAATACACTCTTTTACTATATCTGTCGTAATCTTTTTTAAAAGCAAGGAAAAATTATAAATAAACACCAAATATATTTTCAGGTACTGAAACCAGGCAGAAACTCCATTCCCACATCCCAAAAAGGGCTTGAAAGTATTTAATTTTACAAAAACAACCAAACTTGAGGCCATGGTTTTGATACATGTTTCTCTATACTACTTGCTTTGATATTTTAAAGAGTCAAAGTATCTAAAGACAGGGTTACTGAATATATAAAAATCAGAAATCAACAAGCATTTATTGAACATCTACTGTGTATATGGCACTGTTCAGATATATTCCCTCTTGTATTCTAGCCTGGCTCCTTCCTTCTATTTTGTACCTGTAATTCTCAAGTTTAACTAAAAAGCACAACCCACAAATTTACTTGTATATAAACAGCCATTTCTCTGTTTGTTTAATCATCCTCTCCAATTTGTTCTGCTGCTGCTACTAAGTCACTTCAGTCATGCCCGAAACTCTATCTTTGCTATTCCAACTGTGGGAACTCAGAGCCTGTTAGACATACGGAATCTTATGACTCCCCCATCATAGGCCAGCTGAATCACAGCGTGTGCACTGTAAAATATCCTCAGGCAATGTGTGTGCACACTGAAGTTTAGAAGCACTGCTGCAGGGGATCTTTCTATCTGACTTCCAGTACATAAATGGACACTATTACAGGTAGCATACACTGACCACCTCTCCCAGGCCTCACCCACTTCTTACTTCCATGCTCTAAGTATATCCTTGCCACACAGTCCTGCTGTTAATCATGTGAATACTTTTGTCTCTTCCTACTTCTGAATATCTCTGAGTGGCTCTTTTCTGTCAGTGATGTCAGAGTGAGTGCAAAGAAGGATACTCTTCTCAAAGGAGCCCTGCTTTTGGGCACTGACAGTGACAGCTGACATTCCGCAGCAAAATTTGTTTTCAATACAGGCTGTCTCCAACTTAAGGCATTCCTTCCATGCAACAAGGAATCTGAGTCACAAATCTGCAACACCACCTCCCCATTGCTGGCTCATCAATTCAGAAAATAAGGGGGTAACAAGTTATCCTTTAGTGCAAAGGTACAGTGGTAGAGAAAGTTAAAAAACAGCTCTTCCCCAAAGAGTAGTTACTCCCACCTAAACCCAGCTACTATTTGGATGTATTTTTGATTCTTCAAGTTGTAGTTTTAAATTTATTTTCATCAATGGATAAATGAAAACAACTCTAACAATAGATTATATAGAAAGGAATGATCAAACAGAACTGAATGCTACCACTGGTACTTTATTTCAGTAACATCTGAAGAACTCAAGGAGCTAGCCCCCCTAACAGCACTTGTAACATTGCATTTAATGGGAAATAGTGACTGGATTCCAAACAACCAAGCTACAGGCTAACTTTTGGAACACAAACTGCAAAGAAGTTGTAGAAATGTCTCTGTATTTGTATCTGATTTAATTTACACTGTATTTGCTCTAAATCACAAGTTAACATAAGTAAAGACGTGGAAAGCACAACCCAAGAGTTTAACAAGAATGAATAAATATTTCTTGTAGTGTTAACGATGGGATTTTTTTTCTCTTTTAAAAAAATTTAGAAAGATGAATTTTAGATATAAAACCAGAACACAGATGAGTGAGAAGATTATCATCAAATGTAAAAACATTACACTTAATTCATGAGTTTCTGTACCAAATAAAAAAATAACCCATATACCAAATTTATAAACTGTACCAAAATAATTTCCCAAAGTAATGATTAATCACAAAACTTAAAATGCAATCAGAATGTTTATGATAGAACATATCATATATTTAAAATATCCAAAGCCTTACAAGAATAAATCTAATCTATGAAAATATCTTATACATAATATATGAATGCTAATTCTTCTCTAATGGTTTTTTCCTTGATTTTTTTTGGGGGGGGGGTGGTGCATGCTGCACTGTGTGGCTTGCAGGATCTTAGTTCCCCAACCAGAGATTGAATCTTGGTCTTCTGCAGTGAAAGTGTAGAGTCCTAACCACTGAATCACCAGGGAATTTCCACTGCTTTAATATTTTTGTAACACAAGCAATGCATTATATGATGGCCAACTGCATATCTTAATTTGTATACCTGAAAATACACAAGGAAGCAATCGAGTTTTCGTTTACTGGAACCTCTGTCAAAGTACTGGCCACAGGTATCCAAAATAGTGCACACCAGTCTAATCCTGAAAAGGTGCTCAGGAGGGTCCAGTGAACTTGGAGAGCCATCAGAGTTAACACCAAATGAAGTAAAAGAATAAAGAGTTCTAAAAATAACAGCCGATTCCACCATTCTGTAATTATAAAGTTCCCCCAAGAACTTGGCACTGCTGATACGTCTCTGATTAAATTTAGGTTGATTAACCTAAAGCAGGAAGAAAAAAAAAAAGCAGATTTCCATTAATGAACAGAAATGTGTTTGAGAAGAGCTAAAATCATCTCTGTCACTTGACAACATCACTCACTGAACAGAGAAAAACTAATGGGTTCTTTCCTTCTTTTCCAATAATAGGTGTCCTTTTTTATCTCTGCAGGAAATGTCTATCTTTAAAATGTTTTAGTAAATACAGCATGTTAAATATTAAATTTAATACTAAATTGTTAAATGAATTAATAGTTTATGAAAAAAGTTAAAATGTAATTCTCCCTATCAGCCCTCTATAACTTATTTTCTCTGTAATCCATAAATTTTAAGGAAACAAGCTTATAGAACAAGCTGCTTACAGAAATTCTTATCAAGTGAGTATCAATTCTCCTAATTAATAAATTTATGAGTTCCTATAACGAACTCTAAGAGTGACCTAGAAAGAATAAAAATTTACTATATTCTTCTAAAATAACCTCAATTGGATTGAGAAAAAGAGGCAAAAAATATTTTAGCATTAGCATGAGAGGAAACTAGAAAATCTGACACAAGTAGGGTTTATTAAGAAATCACTATTTCCAAAAGAGTAACAGTAAATGACATCATATGGGGAAAGGAAGGTTTTCAAATCCTTATTTTTCAATAATAGGATTTAAAAGCTGTCTAAATTGTCCACAGATTTCAATTTGGTGCAAATCTTTGTTACCTCCATTCCTAATCGAATATCTTCTAAAACTCCATCCACAACATGGATTCCAACATCTTCCTGGTAGAGCACTAGTCCTGCTAAGAGGTTGGCTACACAGTGAATGCTGTTGTATTTCACATTCCAGATGTTTATCATACAACAAATCACATAGTCTTTCACTTCCTGATCCTGCCAAGGCAACTTTCTCATCTGTCTCAAAACCTAAATGAAGAGAATTTTATTTAAATTACTAATATAAGCACAAAGTAGCCCAACATATCCAATAATACAGATATTTTATGACTGTACAGTCACAGAACTTTTGAAATGGAAAATACTTTAGAGGTTCCCTATCAGCCTCTTCATTTTAGAGTTAGGAAAAATAAGATTTTTCTAATTATTGGCAAAATATATTCACATTTTCCCTGTATCTTTCATAATATCCTCAAATTTCCTAGAGTTTCCAGGGTTTCAATCAAGCTAACAGTATACACTCATACTCAGGTCACTGCAAGAAATACCCAAGACTTAACAAAAATAACGTGTTCTTTTGTGCATCATTTGATGTAAATAATCTCAGACACTTCTTAATATAAATGAAAAATGTCCA